>NC_057841.1:11702272-12005303 GCF_910594005.1 Cervus elaphus | reverse complement strand
GGAAGGTAAACATCCAAGACATCTAAGGCAAGTCAGTTACCAAACATGACATTGAAAAGCACAGTGAGCGGGATTTCTTCCCATTCCAACTCCTCCACCTGGAGTCTTATTCAACCAACCTAGAATTAATTTTTAGCCAAGTCTACTTGTTTTAAGTAGCCTTAAAACCAGTCGGGCTTCCCAGGTGGCTCAGTGGTAAAAGAATCCACCTGCCAATGCAGGAGACATGGCAGATGCGAGTTCAATCCCTGGGTTGGGAAGATCCCCCAGAGAAGGAAATGGCAACCCACTCCAGTATTCTTGCTGGGAAATCCTATGCTTAGAGGAGCCTGGTGGGCTACAGTGCACGCGGGTAGCAGAGTCAGACACGACTGAAGCAACTTAGCACGTGACTAGCTTTAAGAAAGAGAATATTCTCTTAAAGAGTACAAAAAAAATGTCTTTAGAAAACTATATTTAGAATGTAAAATGGTACAGCCATTATGGAAAACAGTACGGAAGTTCCTCAAAAAGCTAAAAATAAGAACTATTGTATGAGCCGACAGTCCCACTGTTAAGTATATAACCAAAGGAAATGAAATTGGTTTCCCAAACAGCTATCTGCAGTCCCATGCTCACTCTAAAATTATTCACAATAGCCAACACATGAAAACAATCAATGTTTAAATATACACAATGGAATATTGTTGTTGTTTAGTCTCTAAGTCACGTCCAGCTCTTTGCAACCCCATGGACTGTAGCCCACCAGGCTCCTCTGTCCATGGGGTCTCTAGGCAAGGATAATGGAGTGGGTTGACATTTCCTTCTCCAAGGGGTCTTCCTGACCCAGGCATTGAAACTGCGTCTTCTGCACTGGCGAGTGGATTCTTTACCACTGAGCCACCAGGGAAGCCCCATAATGGAATACCATTCAGCCTGAAAAAGGAAGGAAATCCTATTATTTGTGACAATACAGATGAAGCTGAAGGACATGCTAAGTGGCATGGGCCAAGATACAGAAAAACAAATACTGCATGATCTGACCTGTGGAATCTACAAAAGTCAATTCATAGGAGCAGAATGTAGAACTAGTGATTGCCAGGGACTGGAGGAAATGCAGATGTGGGTCAAAGGACACAAGGTTTCAGTTACACAGGGCAGGTAAGTTCTGGGGACCGTGGTTAATAAAGCTGTCTTGTACACTTGATATTTATTAAGAGTAAATCTTTAATGTAGTTCTCACCAGGTAATTAAGTGAGGTGATTAACTTGACAGAGCACAAGAGAGATAGAAAAATAAATTCCATATTTAATGGATATTTATCACCATGGAATTTACTCTATCCAAAAGCAATGAAAATACTAGGTTTTAAAGCAAACTCTGCTCCAATGTCCCCAAAATAAGTTAATGCATTATGCTTTCCAAAAATCTATATAAAAGATAGGAATAATGAAATTTACATTTAAAAAACCCTCAATTTGAGTTATTAATTACAATGTTAAAGATAAATTAACAAATTTAAACACTTATTTGGAAAGACATCCAAAAGTATAAAAATCTAAGGATAATTCATGTTGACTATAAGCACGACATTTCTAGTTTACTCCTGAAGAAAACATTTAACTGTCCTAATGCAGCTATAAACCCAGTTTAAAAATCAGAACATATAAAAGCAATTTAAACTAAAAAATAACAAGACTGAAAGCCAGTTTCATTTTCATTGTCCCTAAACTTACACACACACACACAAAACCTATAATAATATAATCATATTAAGAAAAAAATTACATTTTTGAACAAATGTAGATGATTTCCTTTATTAGGGGGAAATGCTGATGGTAGGAAAAGCTACGTAAGGCTTGATCTGCCAGCTCCACTAATTCTAAGAGATTCTTCTCTCCCTAAAAAAGAAGCAGAATGCAACAGTAAATGTCAAGGTCATATACAGTAAGATTCTCAACAGCTAAGAAAGCAGCTTCAAGAAATTAGATCATCCAGAGGCCCTGACACTGTTCACATTTGCTTAAGTCAACCATCTCCACAAGCAGACCGAAAAGGTCAGCCTCAGAGGAAAAATGAGGGGAAAATGCCCAACTCAACACCACCTGAGACTTTATACTATTTACCTCTGAGTGGCATGTTCTTTGACGGCTCTTTGACTGTGTCCCTGTCTCCCTATTAACTGCAGCTCAAGGCAGGACCCATGTATTTTAAGATCCACCTCCCCCTTCTAACATCCTGACAGGTTTGAGGAAAACAGGGGACGATCAATACATGTATGATTGACTAGCCATGCAAAATGCCACAGGAATAATTCAACTAAACAGCAATTCAAAATTCTGTCATGGAGGAAACAAGATACAGTGACATAAAGATAAAGGGCAAAGAAAATAAAAATAAACAATAATTGGTAAATAAGGAAAATTTAAAATATGAGGTTCCCAAAAAGTCCACTGTGGGGCCAAAAGGAGTAAGAATTTTGCTCCTAATAGTTCAAAATCTTCAGGACCCATTTTGGTATTTCAGACAGTAAACAACTATTGTAAGCAATGTCTATTTTAAGGTTCATTAATACTTTCATTTAGAAATTGCTACTTATGTTATTTAGATAACATACTAAATAATATCCTAAAAGGGATAAATAACAAATACATAATTACTACTATAAAAGGGTACCAAAAGTAGACCTACCTTATAATGCTGTTCAAGATTTTATTTAATCTTTATGTAAATAAATAAAGGTCTATAAAATATTAAGGGGAAAATATGTCTACAAATAAGCACTAAATTTGCCGTTATAATTCTGTTTATGTCACCTGTCACACTGTTCACACACAGTAAACCACTTCAAAGAGGAACTCAATCTAATAAAGATATTGATAATAATTGTTTTAAAAAAATACCACTGGTCTCATGAAAATACACCATTCATTAATCCAAATCTTCATTTTATTTTATATAAATCATATCCTTAATCTTATATTTGGGCCACTGAGTAATAATGAATCCTACCCCAAAGAATTCAATTGTTAAATGGCCATCAGTTTGAAAACTATAGGTTAAATTTTCTAAACATTTTATCAAAGGAATTTTAAAGAGACGTTAACAAAACCTTTTACCTCCTTCCCAACATCAGACAGGAAGTTACAGGTACACTCAATTGAATAAGCGGCCTCTGCAGTTCGTTTATAAATACTGTAGTTTTCAGAATTCAGCTGTTCCAAATAGGCCACAACAGCTTCGTGAATGTTTGGATATTCCAAAGAAACAGGCATGTCCAAAGAAATAAAAAATAATGCTGCTGACATAGGCTCCGGTAAAAAGTGGCTTGCCTTGATAAATTAAGAAAAAAAATTTAACCATTGTTAGATAAACATAGTAAACTATAATCTTAACGCAGTTCAACTTTTTTTAGTAATTTTATATCACAAAGTCCGTGTTTTTTCAAAGAAAATTCTATCCCCCAAGACTTGATTTACC
Source organism: Cervus elaphus (assembly GCF_910594005.1). Lineage (NCBI taxonomy): Eukaryota > Metazoa > Chordata > Mammalia > Artiodactyla > Cervidae > Cervus > Cervus elaphus. The sequence continues at coordinate 12,001,844 of NC_057841.1, read as the reverse complement.
TCTACACTTTTATTCAATGCAATTTTTTCTAAGCCCAAAATATCCCAAGTTCAAATTTCAACTCCTTTCCAAAACCTGAGGTCTGGGACACCTCCCCTTCCCCACAGCAACCCTTAGCCCTCCCCGGAGCCCACACCTAGTTCAGGCCACTGCAGCTGAAGAGGACGCGCAAGGCCTCTCTCTCTAAGTATCCCGTGCAGGCACACAAAGATGGTCAGGAAAAATGCAGTAAACCCGAGGATGCAGCCCAGGCCTTATTAACTACACACTGAATTGAATAACACTAAATCAAGGAGAACTATACACTGATTTGAACAGAAATTAATTTCCACTTGGTTTTGTGTTTTAGAAGGGAAAGGAGAAATTCAACATAATATTTAAAACAGTTCTAGAACACTCACAAAAATTGACATTTAATTAGTATAAAATCAAGGGGCCCATTTTATAACTTAATTGATTTAAAACTAAGAAAACCCTGTTAAGATTTTTTTCTTTTAATGATTTTAGCTTTGTGATAGGATTCTATGCATCAACTGAGAAAATGAAAAGAACTGAAAATTCAACATTAAGAGAAAATCATTTGAGAAGAGCTCAGTACTATGCTGCCTTTATTTTAGTAGGTTTGGACATAATATTTTCATGGATAACTTATTTTAAGGATAAGCATTAACTGCCTGAAGGCCTAAGAGCTAAATCAGCTAAACAATGCTTTTACATGAAATAAAGTTGCCAAATGAAAGTCAAAAAGTAAAGGAATCAAAATTTTATGTTATTAAGCATGGGAAAAAAAAACCAAAAACTATTAAGACAGCAACTACGATAAAGTCAAGAGAAATTTCTCTTATTCTATGAAGAACACTCCTAATGGAAAAGAGAGAGAAGCTAAATTACCTCATGACTAATTATTCGCTCCCTTGGCTAACGCTCACTGAGCCCCCACAGTGTGCGGGTTCCATTTCAGTTCCTAGGGACACAGTGGGAAGAGACACAGAACCTCTGCCCTCATGAAGTTAACAGTCCAGGGGAGAAAGCAGAGTAAGCCACACTTGTCAGGTGCGGATAGAAGTGCTGAGAAAACTCTAAGAACAGGAGACAGGAAGGATGGACAGGGGCTGAGAAGTGACAGGCGGGGCGCAGAGGAAGGCCTCTGACAAGGCAACATTGAAGTGGAGACCTGGGAGTCAGGAGCCACGTGGATGTCTGAGGGAAAAGCAGTCACGGCGGAGGGAGCAGCAAGCACAAAGGCTCAGACGAGGAGCACCTTTGGCAGCAAGGAGGCCAGCGGAGCTGGCGTGGGGTGATGGCCTCCAGGGGCAGTAGTGCCAGATCAGGGAAGGCTGCAGGTCATCAAAAGGACTTGTCCTCTGAGCGGGTACTGGAAGGTTTCGGGCCAATATTAGGATCAGTCCAAACAGAACAGGTGGAAGCGGGCAATGGTGGAAGCTGAGAGACCAAGGAGGAGGTCACTGCAACAACCCAGGCAAGACAGGATGGCGGCTTCAACTCAGGCAGTAGCAGTGGGAGTGGTGAGAAGTACTCAGGTTCTGGACCGATATTCAAAGGAGAAAGACACTTTGTCCAGGGATTGGACCTAAGTGTATCAGAGAGAGGAATCAAGGATGCCTGTAAGGTTTTCTCATGATCAACTACCAACTAGAATGAAAGTGTCATTTACTGAGATGGGAAGACCAGAGGAAGAACACGCTTGGGAGGGAAGTGAAGAACTAGGCTTGGGACCTGTTAAGCTGGAGATACAAACTGTCAAGTGAAGCAGGCAAAAAGATATAGGATATACATAGGAGTTTGGGGTTCACATGACACATGTGGTCTGGAAATATAAGTTTGGGAGGTGTCCCCAAATAAACGGCATTTAAAGACTTAAAATGGGATGACATTTCATGAGGGGCATGGCCAGTGTTGGGGTACTCCCCCTTTAAGAAGTTAGGAAGAAAAAAATAAAAAATAAAAAGAAGTTAGGAAGACAGAGAGGAATTAGCAAAAAAGACTGAGTGAGTTGGGCACTGCGCTGAGATAGTAAATCCTAGTGGATCAACTCCAAAGATGCTGTGTTCTAGTTTAAAAGAGCTTTCTCTGACTTTAAGCAGAAAAAAATAGCTGACGTGAGGATTAAACAAGTAGAGTATGTGGTATATCCCACTCAATAAATATTAATTTCCTCTCTTTCCTCTTCTCACCCATGACTCAGGAATTCTGACATTTTTCATTCTGCATACCTACATCTGAAATTCATCTCAGGAACTCAGAGCACCAAGGTAAGGGGGTACATTTAATCCTCTCGAGGGCCAGAGGACCCGTCATAGTTTACACCCCAGACTGAAGACAGTAGTCCTCCAGGCATTAATCACATGTCAGTGAGGTGGGACTAAAAATGAAGATATTTCAGTGGAATGCTATTACCACCATTAGGTAAAAGAGTCAACATCATTTGTTCCACCAATTTGATTTACCCAAGCAGAGCATTTTTCATAAGATTACCAATGCCTCCTTTTAACCTATATGCGGATATTCTTCAAATTCATCTAAAAATCAGCAATTACCAATTTCAAAAAAGGTCTTCCAGGGCATTCTGTCAAAATTTTCAAATTCAGGAAATGCTTACATAGAGTCACACTATCGTTTTCCAACTTCCAATTACATATTTGGTAAGTGGCAACTCAAATATTTAAAAGCTACTTTCAGTGTAGAAAGTTTCAGAGTTCAGATTCAAGTTCAATTTCTGGTGGGCTAGCAACAGGCAGAGGGCAGCAAAACCTTGTATTTATATCAACTAAAGGACAAATTTAATAGCAACGGAAGAAGAGCATTTTTGTTTACATTTCACTTTAAAGTTCTCAATCAAAGCAATTGTAACCATCTATAAACTGATACTTTTATTACAATCTCTTCATTGACCCATTTACTGCTCTAATGAAGTTCCAAGTTATATATTTAAAAGACCTACCAAAAACTGCAGATATTGATTTGCCCTCAAAAACAAGAAAAGTAAGTATCTTAAGAAAAAAAAGTCATGGAGAGTTGGCTTTATATTATTCTATTCAAATAAAATAAATTACTGATTTCTATTTTAATTGATTCCTGCCCAAATAACCATATAGATGAAAAACATGTACAATCAAAAAAGCAAAAATTGAGCTCCATGGTACAACAAGTAACTTTTCCAACAGTATTCAGCATATAGAATGTTGAGTCTGGTGATACTTAACAAGTTATTGTAGCACTACTAAGTTTTCAGTTACATGATGATATTATGTAAAGTGAGACACCTATATTTTAAATGCAATTCCAGTTTTTTATGACTAAAATCCTTCAAATTATGCTTATGCCTTGGAATTTATTAAATTAAAAGATGCTTGCTCCTTGGAAGAAAAGTTATGACAAACCTAGACAGCGTATTAAAAAGCAGAGACATCACTTCGCTGACAAAGGTACATATAGTCAAAGCTATGACTTTTCCAGTAGTAATGTACAGATGCGAATGTTGACCATAAATAAGGCTGAGTGCTGAAGAATTGATGCTTTTGAACTGTGGTGTTGGAAAAGACTCTTGAGAGTCCCTTGGACATCAAGGAGATTAAACCAGCCCATCCTAAAGGAGATCAGTCCTGAATATTCATTGGAAGGACTGATGCTGAAGCTCCAATACTTTGGCCACCTGATGCAAAGAACCGACTCACTAGAAAAGACTCTGTTCCTGGGAAAGATTGAGGACAGGAGGAGAAGCGGGTAACAGAGGATGAGATGGCTGAAAGGCATCACCGACTCAATGGACATGAGTTTGAGCAAACTCCAAAAAATAGTGAAGGACAGGGAAGGCTGGCGTGCTACAGCCCATGGGATCACAAAGAGTCAGATACGACTGAGTGACTAAACAACAACAAATGTCTTGGAAAATTATCACTCTTTAACAGAGTGTTAGGCTTTTCAGAAATATAATGACTAATGAATAAAAGTTAAAAATTAAAATCAACAGAAATGATGTAACTTTTCTCTAAAGCAAAATACTATATTTAAATTTTAATGTTTTATTTTGATTTTCCCAGATGACCTGGTAATATATTACATATATTGCATATGTGTTATTAAATAGTTTAGACAACGTGCTCTGCAGATTCCAGGAAACAAAAGGGAAAGTACCTATAACAAAGGACAATAAAAGATATAAGAAACAGTTATTTAGCTACAGTAATTTCTCCCATACCTTCAGTTAAGCATGATGCCACACCCTTCTTTTTGCAGTAAGTCCACTGTACAACATTTGCATATGAGTCATTTGAGATATTTTTACTACTAACATTCAAATGCAGAGATATATCCTCCAATTAAAAGTACAGTCAACAAGGGGATTTAAAAGAAATAGTCACACTGATTAAAATCACCTTTAACATGGGGGGGGGGGCAGGAGAGGTAAAGGACAGGAGGGGGCAGTGGAATGCTGGCCGTGTTCTACCTCATGTTTTGGGGGGGTGGTCACTTTTTAAACAGAGATAGTCACTTAGAATGAAGGCAGAAGGAGCAGGGGGCAGCAGAGGATGAGGTGGACAGACAGCATCGCCGACTCAGTGGACATGAATCTGCGCAAACTCCGGGAGACAGTGAAGGACGGGAGCCTGGCGTGCTGCCGTCCATGAGGCTGCAGAGCCAGACACGACTTAGTGACTGAACAGCAACAACACAGTCGCTTAGTAAGAATGCACTTTTCTAAACATGCGTCATAAGAATTTTTTAAAAGCACCTTAAAAAAAAAAAAGAACTTTACAAAATGAGTGCTTTTTTCTATCAACTGATTTGTCAAAACTAGTCAAATATGTTAAAACTAGCCATTTCTCAACTTCCACATTTCCAGTGTAATCTCTGCACACCGTGAAATGATCAGAAGGAGCTACAACAGGGGCCGTAACACCCAGCAAACTACAAACAAGCCACACCAGGCGCCTCACCTTTTCCACAGGGAGGAGCGTCTGCAGGAGCCGGACCGCAAACAGCGCGACGCTGACAAAGGCCATCCTGTGGTGCACGATCAGCGCCTCCGGCTGCTCCAGACTCACGCTGCTTTTATGGTAGCACACGGTGTCTCCAAGGGACGCCAGCACCATCAGCAGCTTCTCTTTCTGCAAACGTTTAAACACCAATCAGGGACCACAGTCAACTGTAGGGGCCAACAGGCAAATGTCATGGACATAAAATTTTATCATTAAATAATACAAATGTACTCCTCTCGGTAAGAATAAACAATACATGATGAGACTCTTTTAATGGTAGGACAGAAAAATAAGCACACCTAAATTTTTTTTAAAGCTACAAGTTTTAAGAATGTAACATGATGAACTCTAATAATAAATAAAAGTAAACAAAATATAAAAACTTAAGGAACCATAAATTCCTCCTAGTTTCTAGTGCTTAATTGTTCCAATTTTGAACACAACATGCAACTTTCATCCAGTAGCTTATTGGACTTACTGTCTCCTGAACACAGCGGTAAGTATGTGGGGGAAAAGGCACTAGTTCAAGAGACATGATCTCTGCCCTCAAAGGGATCCCAAATTTACTTAAGACATGAAACAGCCAGAGCCAAATAATTAAAAACACAATGATATACGAAAAATGGCTGCTGCCAGTTTGACTGGTTTCTGCAGAAGAGTCTCGGCCACTCTGAAGGCTTCTACGTCGTGAATAAGTTCTCAAGCCCTTGCTAGCACAGGTTGCAGGTTTTCTCTTAGTCTGTTGACTAAGAATACATCAGATGTCACATCTTTTCACCAGTGTAGATTACTTCATACCACATTGTCTAGGAGAGGACTGGAAGAATTTTTTGATGACCCAAAGAACTGGGGGAAGAAAAGGTGAAATCTGGAGCTTCATGGACCTGTCAGCAATTAAGGAACAAAAGTAATGAAGATTTACATAAACTTTGGTATGTTCTCCTGAAAGAAAGAAACATGCTCCTAACTCTAGAACAGGAAGCTAAATGGCAGAGGCTGCCAATGCCAAGCCCGGAGTGCTTAGAAAAGGTAGTGGATTCCATGGATGCATTAGATAAAGTTGTCCAGGAAAGGGAAGATGCCCTCAGACTTCTTCAGACTGGTCAAGAAAAGCCTAGACCTGGTGCTTGGAGAAGAGACATTTTTGGAAGAATCATCTGGCACAAGTTCAAGTAGTGGCCTATACCTTGGTATCTAAATAAAATATACAGTAGAAAACGATGTTTTGCAATGCCCTACGTGGAACGTTTTGTCAGATTGAGAATTGAGAAACAAGCCCGCATCAAAGCAAGCAAGATAAGTTTAGCACGAAAGAAAGAAAAGTTTCTTCAGAAAAAGTTTCCACATCTTTCTGAAGCCCAGAAGTCAAGTGCTGCCTAAGATATCTTAACCATAATTTACTATTTTGTTTTTCTTGGATTACAGTCCACATACAAAAGTAAATACTAAGTGGTTTATAAATAACTTGTGTTTTTAGTCAAAGGACTGTTGACTGTTTTAAGAGTTATTATGGAATGCTAATTTTGGAAGTGGTCAAAATCAATATAGATTAAATTTCCATTTTATAAAAAAAAACACAATGAAATATTAAATTATATAATCTTTCTTCAGGTAACAAGGCCGATTCAGAGCAAATGTTCCACCATCATAAATTTCTAGATAGCTTACGACTCAAATAGTAGTTGTATCTTTTAAACTGAAAGGTATGCATAAAGTATGAAGAGAAAGGTAAAATACATTAGACAAGACTGGCAAATCATAACAACATGTATCTATAAACGTGCAGCTGAAAGGACAGCATCAGTAGATGGTAGAAGGAAAAAAACACTGCGGTTCTCATCTCATCTTTCCATGGGAAAGATATGAAAACTAAAATGAAAAATTATTTAAAGTTAACCTGTTACATGGATCATTCGATAAATCTAAAATATGGCACCAAAAAAACCTACCTCCAAAACGGAAACAGACTCACCGACACACACAGCAGACCTGCGGTCGTCACGGGGCCGCGAGGAAGGAAAGGGGTGAAACGAGGGTGTGGGGTTGGCAGGTCAGACTGTGCCGGTGAGCATGGGTAAACAGCCAGGCCCTGATGCGCAGCACGGGGACCGCACTGACTGTCCTGTGATAAGCCATGATGGAAAAGACTTGGGAAAAAGGAAGGGTATATGTGCATAACCGAGTTACTCTGCTTGTAGCACAGGTTGGAACAATACTGTAAATCAACTATACTTCAATTAAAAACATTAGTGTACTGAAATATGAACAAAATCTATAAAGTGTAAATAATGAATAATTCAGAACAAAAGAATTAGATAGAAGTGATAATTGTCTATTGATGAAATGAGTAATAGAGAGTAAAGACTCAACAGGAATGAGTCTTTGTGGTCTGAATAATATAAATACCAAGCAAAACCTGAAGTTGGATTTTAGGTTTTAACTCAATATTTTTTCAACTTAATAAATTAAATAGATATAAACTTTGAACATTTCAAAGACTACACCTCCTCAAGTTTCCAAGGAACAATGACTAAAACTAACTCTTTTAATCACAAAACAAAGTCAATGTATATTTAAGACTATGTTCTCTGAGCCCAAAGAAATAAAACTAAAAATAAAAAAATTTAAACCAAAACTAGGACCACCCTTACAAAATTAAAATAGAGAAACTTAATAGTCCTTATATTAAAAACCACTGGTCTAGAGAAAACAAGAAACACAGAGACAGCCTTATTACATAAACAGGCAGCTCTTCCACACACTACTTCTCCATTAAAATAATACTTTTAAATACCTACAAACAACATATCTCTGTTATTCAAGACTAACTTTGACAATGTACAATTTAAATCAGTGAACATGTTTAAGTGCTCGGTATTGCAGGGCTTTCTGTAAAAATCTATTTACTTTGTGAAATTGTTTCAAATAAACTTGCTAATTCTAATGATGAATCAACTTTTCAAAACAGCAAAAAAGGAGGTACTATCAGAATCAATCTTGTACCTTTCACTATTTCCAGCACTTCTTCCAAGCCAAAAAAGAGAAAGTGCTTTTGTTTTTAACGTTTAAGAAAAAGAAAGGATTTTAAAACAATACTATCTGGCCTGTAGTTTTAATTTGCTGGGTTAAAGATGTTTAAACAGCTATAAGGTAGCAGATATGGGCTGGGGTGACAGTTTTCAGAAGATATTTTTAAAGCTTAACAAAATTATTATTAAAATACCAGATGAGCAAAATATTCTAAATATTCCCAATGAAACAAAATTTACGGTGCAAACACAACTTCTCTGCTATCTGCACAATATTAACAGGTTTTGGATGCTATAAAGCATCTGACACAGTGACTCCTCCAAATGCTTCCAGCCTCACACTCCCCCTCTCCCTCTCACAAGGCAGCCACCGGCAAGTCCCGCCAGGCACTCCTCAGCACCACGGCCTTCTGCAAGCAGACCCCGGCGGACCCCCGGGCCTCTCACCCAGCCCACCCACCCCACTTTTTGTGTTCTGGTTGTCTGTATTCCTCCCAAGAGCCCTACCCTTGGCCACCAACCAGCACGCCTCACTCCTCCCCGTCACCAGGTTAAAAAACCCAACCCTTACTTTCTTCACCTAAACATATTCATAATTTCAACTCAGCTCATCCCATGATTTGCAAAATCCCTCCCTGAGAGTGCCAGCTTGGGAGTGTTTTCAAAGCACTCTAGGCACCTGAGAAGATGTTCAACATTCCTAGTCAGAGAGATGCAAGTCAGAACAACAGTCAGGTATCACCTCACACCTATCAGAACGGCTACCAAGGAAAGGCCACAAACACAAATGTTGACAAGGGTGTGGAGAAAAGGGACCCCTTGTACACTGCCAGTGAGGATGCAAACTGATGCAGCCATGTAGAAAAAAGTACAGAGGTTCCTCAAAAAAACTAAAAAGAGGACAACCACAGGATCCAACAATCCCACTCCTGGGTTTATATCCAAAAAAATGAAAACACCAAATCAGGAAGATTCACACACCCCAATGTTCATAACAGCATTATTTACAATAGTCAAGACGAGGAAACAAGCTAAGTGACCCCTGACAGAGGAACTGATGAAGAAGCTGGGGCAAACAGACAGACACACACACATACACACAGACATACGATGGAAAAATACTCAGCCATAAAAAGAATGAAATCTTGCCAGCTGTGACAACACAGATAGACCTAGAAGGTACTATGCTACAAGAAATAAGGCAGGTAGAAACAAATACAGTATGATTTCAGTTATATTTGGAATCTAAAAAAAAAGAAAGCACAAATGAACAAACAAAACAGAAACAGACTCACAGATACAGAGAACTAACAGGGAGCGGCCAGAGGGCAGAGGGCAGGGAAGTGGGGAATGAGTGAAACGGGTGAGTACAGACTTCAGCTTTCAAAGTAAACGAGTCACGAAGATGAAATGTACAGCATGGGGAACAGTCAGTTTTTTTCTCCCTCCCACAAGAGTGAAAAGAATTGCTGCTCATTCTTCTTGCACCCCCAGCGCCCAAGCATAAACAAAGCCATCGAAGAATGTTTCAGTTCAGTTCAGTAGCTCAGTCGTGTCCAACTCTTTGCGAACAGTATGAAGAATGTTTGGTGGACTAAAATACCTGTCTCTGTGGTGGCAGGGAAGGCATATGTTAATGAGAGATTCCGGTCAGCCAACTAATAAACTCACAATCTGGTTCAACTACCCTTCTTGAGCCCTTACTGGATATCAAGCCCCTCTCTCTAGACTCTTTCACAATCCTTACAATTTCACTTGAACTTCAACCAGCAATTCTAACAAACCGGGAAATCTAAGTTACCAGCTCACAGCAGGTCAGGTGGGAATTTAGAAAGAATGAGTAATAAAGAAGGTGCAAAGACTGCTTTCCCTGACACTGCAGGACGGCAGTGACAGAGAGGAAAAGGGCAAAAATTGAACAAAAGCAGTCGCAGGAGTCTGGAGCCAGCTGGCAGAGGAAGGAGAGCCTCACTCTGTGAGGCTAACTTACCAGGCAAATAAGGAAAAATAAACACAACTTCCTAGAGAGGCAAAGGAGGGATGACATCCTTCGGGTCTTTCTAACGTTTACAAACACTTATCAATAAACTTTTAATTTTAACAAAATATAACAATTTCAGTGAAAATATTTGCTTCAAGTGAAATAAAAATATTCAGTTTATAGAGAAAAAAAGTCTTTGACTATGCTTATACACACTGAATTATGGAATTCCATGAGTGTTATTAGCAATATTTGGAAAGTTCTAGAGAGTTTATTACACATCTTCAGGTATTCAATTACTGAACTACTCAACTTTTATTATTTTGTTCCTTTAATGACACAACAAAAATATACCTCTGTTTTCTTTTTAAACTTTGCAAAAGTAAGGACATTAAGAAATTTTACTTAATTGTCTGATTCTATTAATATACAACCCAAAGGAATGAGATTTTTTCCTAGGGAGCATTTTTTTCCCTTTAAATAAGTAAATCAAATATAATTTCAAGCAGTACTGTTTTATTTAACATTTCTAACATACCAATTGGCTCTTGTACAACAGATTTAACCTTTAAAGTAAAAATAATTCATTGAATCATAAAAGATCAGCAGCCAAAAGTTAAAAGTGAATGACTAACTTCTACAGATAAATGTTCTGGCCAAGAAATTTAAGCTATTTTAAGAAGCAACTGATAAAACATTCTTCACACTTCTCAGGAAAAACTCACTTGTTGAAAATCTTCAATATGTGAAAATCTTCTAAAAGTACTACAAAATAGTGGGATAACCTTAAGAACTATCAGAAAACTAAGATTAAGAACTATAATCCCTATTTTATAAACAAGGAAATTGAAGGACATGAAACAATTTATTAAACCTGTTCTAAAAGATTTAAGTCCTGTTTCTTCTCAAGAGATTTGTGTATATAAGAAAACTGGGGGAGTTCTTCACACATAGATACTGGTATTAAGTAAACATCAGGATTTTATTTAGTTTTTCTGTTTTAACACCTATACACAAGGATTTCAGGCAGCCTATAGCAAAGTTTAATAAAATGTAGATAGATCTAGGTAGATCAAAATAACATAAAGAGGAAAAAATGCTAACTCTAGGAGGTGATATATATTTTTACAACTAATAAATTTTACTTCTAATTCTCTGACAAAGGAAAAAAAAAAGGAAAAGTAAGGCATAAGTTACAAATTTACATTAATAGAAAAACAGAACACCAGTTCTGCTCAGAAAAGCAAGCTTATCAGATGATAATTTGAAAATAAAAGACATAAAAAAGCAAATGATTTATGATATATGGGAAATGTAAAAAATGATATGGTTTCCATTACATGGAAGCCCCATTAAAAGTAACTAGAATCTCTGGAGAAATAGTCGATTCCAGACACTATACAAAATAAGCCTGGGATCTACTGTACCTAACACAAAGATTTCAAAGGCTAATGAGACAATGAAGCCAGCTTGAAAGGACCAACATAAAACAAAAGACTGATATTATTACCCACGCCGCAAGGAAAACCTTGAGTCTCACCATATCTATAGCAAAAAGACTGCTGTCATCCCACAGATGGGCGGAAATCGCTTCACCAACAAGCACCACAACTTCCGCGAGCAACTCCAGAACTTGTATTATCATCTGTCTGCTACCTGGAAATACAAACAGGAGACAGAACGAAAAAAGTTAACTTCCAGGTAAAGCTGAATAGCATACTGCTCAATCCTCTGGTTAGCTAATGCCCCCAAATTCCTATTTCTCTTCTTATTTTTTGGTATCTTTAGAACTGTTAAAAGAGAGATGACTAGGGAAGCCACAGTATACAGTCACTATTAGCCTTCTGTTTCAATCATAACACTATTCAGCTACAAAAAAATCAAATGTGCTCATAAGTAGGAAAGACAGCCAGAAAGAGAATAACAATATAACTCCAAGCACTGTGAGACAGAGTAGAGTCAGTTTTCAAATTCAGAGACCATCCACCTTACATGTAATGTGTGACAAGGCACAGGTCAGCTGAGAAGATATGGTCTAATAAATTCCCCACTTGGGACTAGGTTTAAGCCTTGTCATGAATTAAGTTTCCCACACAGGAGTCTGGGAAACCTACACTCACCTTAAAGTCTAAAAACATTCCAGAAGAAAGGGTGCTGTCAACCCACCGGAGCAGCCTTCTTCTCCAGAGACAGAATAACAAAGGAATTCCACCACCCGTAACTCTTGATGAGGTGAGTATTCAATCAAGACTTTCCTGCCCCACATTACAAAGGTCAATTTCTAATGAATGCGAGTAAAACAAACTACTGGATCATGAGGGTCCAGATTAATTGCTTCACTAGAAAGGCTGGGGCAAATTCTCTTAGAAATCTCTAATGACATTGAACAATTACAAATTAAGCAATAATGTGCCTTTACCAAAGGGCAAGAGAACATTTAGAAAATTTTATGTACCATGACACAGCTTTATAATTATCAATCTGACTTTCTACAGCAAATTAAGAAAAGGTTAAATGCAAAACCACTGAATCTAAAACTGTTCTCCTCAGTACACCATGCAGACAAACATATACACTTGATGCTGAAGAAGTTCAGATCTTCCTTCATGTCACTTTACTAGTACATGAATTAATCTGTTCTCCTCACTCCCGAAGTAGAGTTCTCCAATCAGTAAGAAGTTTAGGTATACTGTTCCCAGAATAAAAACTGTTAATGTTCCCAAATATACATTTACCTCCTGCCTCTTCTGTATCACTTCCAGGCAAGCAAAAAATAGCCACAGAACTTACAGAACCATTAGCATGGGATACCCTTATCACTCGGCCAATATAAACCAAACAAAACAAAATGTGTCTTGTGTTTATATTTTGACAAGTTTATCAATTACTTAAAATGTATATACTTAGAGAATACAGATACAAAGGAGATTGCAAATCTTCCTTTACCTTGCAACGTGCTAAGTGCATGGATTTTGGCCTCAGAACTGAAGTTCAAGTCTCTGCTCTTCGCTGACTTTGGGTGAGTTTCTAGAGCACTCTAAACCTCAGCTGCTTGTAAAACAGGGAGAAGAGCAGTAACTACCACTGAGGGGTGGACCGAACAGGCTGGTGTGAGGAGCACGTGGGCAAATGTACACCAGACCCTGTCCAGCAGCTGAACACAGCAGGGCCTCAAAGCGCGGTAACCTCGCTGACCGCGGGACTGCCCTGGACACTGGCCACACCGCTCTTTCTCCAGGAAGATCACAGCCACCTCCCAGAGTTCACTGCAGGACATCTGTGCAAACTTACCCAGCTCAGTGGTGAGGAAATGTCATACCAGAAGGTTTGGGTTTTACGAATTCTGCTTTGTTTCTTAAGAGGACGGTATTACTGCGAAAGTACAGTCCAGTGTTGGGACTGTTTTGGTTTCTAACATGTCCCCATCACTCAAGCTTCCCTCATAGCTCAGTTGGTAAAGAATTCGCCTGCAGTGCAGGAGACCCCAGTTCGATTCCTGAGTCGGGAAGATCTGTTGGAGAAGGGATTGGCTACCCACCCCAGTTTTCTTGGACTCCCCTTGTGGCTCAGCTGGTAAAGAATTCACCTGCAATGCAGGAGACCTGGGTTTGATCCCTGGGTCGGGAAGATCCCCTGGAGGAGAGCATGGCAACCCACTTCAGTATTCTTGCCTAGAGAATTCCATGGACTGTATAGCCCGTGGGGTCACAAAGAGTCAGAAGCAACCAAGTGACTTTCACTTTCACTTATCACTCAAGTCAAAACTGAGTGGGAAGACTGAAGAACTGGAAGCAACTCAAAAAATCTCTAAGGAGCAAAAGCCAAGGAGCTTTTTCTTCTGGTCTATTCATGCCAGTCCACCTTCTCTAACTCACTCCAGTGTGTTTTTTTTTTTTCATTGCTTACCTTTAAATAGCCACACACAAGTGGACATCTGTGCCATAAAAGGCCAGAAGTCAAAGGGGATACTCTATCTGAACAGTGCTCCATGACATCCACGTTTAACTGAGAGACAATAAAGACCTTACTAAGTCCTCAGTAATGTGAATTTACTAAGTAAATACAGATTTTTAAAGACGGTAAGGCAGAAGGTGAAAAAGAGAAAAACGAGAGTCCCAGAAAACAGACAGGAACACACACGAAGTGTACACACACAAAGAGCTCTGGACCTGTTCAGAACAGGAGCACCGACCTGTTCTCAGGAGCGGCGCGGCGGCCTCCAGGACGGAGAGGCAGAGCTGGGGCAGGCTCAGCTGCTGCAGCCGCAGCTCCAGCGCGTCCTCGGCCAGCTCCGGCAGGTCCACGGGCGATGGGGCGGAGACCCGCGAGCTGACGTGCGCGTGGCTGCTGCTTCCACTGTGAAGTAAGCAAGGACAGTCACGACCCTGGGCCGGGGAAACCGCCCCAGACAGACTACTGCATGGCTGCTGTCTGGCATGTTAAGAAGCTGCATACTCGGCTCCAATATATTGTTCCACAGAACAACTGTGGTCAGATTGGTAGAAACCTTGACAAGTTTATGAGATTAAATTCCATAAAAATGGCTCAAAATTGTAAGCGAAACCAAGAATGCATTTATATTTTGTTCTTCAAATTGATATTCTCCAAACATGTCAATAATCCTGTAGCAGTAATAGACATAAGCACTGAAAACCCATCCATCTCTAAAGGAACACAAACAGATTCATAGCAAAGTTCTTCCATAACTTCTAAAGGCAAAAACTAAATAGTTCAAAAAAAAAAAAAAAAAAACTAAATAGTTCATATGGCTCTCTAGACTTTCTGTGATTTTTCACCAAATGTTCTAAGTAAGCCAATGTTAGCAACTGAAGAATGCAAGAAAATGCCAGAAAAACATGATGAGAAATGGATTACTTTATTTAGTACAGTCAACATCGTATGATTTTGAAAATGTACCCAAAATGGAACATCCCATCTTTCTTAGCTTTCTTTATTAAAAAAAAAAAATTTTTAGCTTGGGTATAAAGGGTGGGGTGGGGATCAAAGTGCCATAGAAAGGCTTGAACGTCATGTTTACAAAGCACCCCAAAATGTTGACTTTTGATGTTACCCACAGCTAAATTGAATCACAGAGACGTGCTGACGCTACTGAACACGTACAATTTAATACACGTTGTCATCCCTTCAATTCAAACATACCCAGCATCCCAAAATATGGGAATGAGCTGGGCTTCTCTCTAACTTTCACTTGGAAGGGCCTGGAAGGAAGTTCACTCAGGAGTGAAAACCTACAAGCACGCAGCACACTAGTTACAGCTCAGAGAACGAGCTGAGGAGGAAAACCACGCTGATCCACAGCACCCGCCCTGCAAACAGAGGCGCCAAGCTCGGGCCGCGCTGCCAGCCCCTGCATGCACGCCCCCAGCCCTGCAAACCGGGGCCCGGCTCCCGGCCCCTCCTGCCTCAGGCTTTTCTATACAATGATGACAATAATCATCCCAATCGTATCACAGGACTCTTGTGAGGACACCACAGGAGACAAAGCACGTGAAGCCCTTGAGGTAACACCAGGAACATGGCAAGCGGGAGTCGGTGTTAGCCTGGAGCGGCCACACTAGTTGTGTCAGGAGAAAAGAATCAGGCCGACACACAAGTGCTGGTCTCAGGGAGCATTTAGCGGAACGAACCTAAGGAAAAGACTAAGTTTTCAAGATGCCCGTAGCCTAAGGATGAGATAACACACAAACACCGTGCCAGCTCCTTTAAGGAAACAATGTGTAAAAATCTTTCTTTATACAAACAAACAAAAAAACACCATGAACACCATCAACTCTGCACCCTGAAGGGGACTTTATTTTGATTCTCCAATCATTCCCTTTAACAGTAAACACCAATACATTTAAATTATAATTAAATGAAGTCCAAAAGTGGGTTTAAAATGTTATCAAGATGCATCCAACATTTTAAAACTATGCTTTTCAACTAGATCACACTCCATCTGTGGCTGCCATGAACAGTTCAGTGGGTCAGAATCGCCATTTTCTTGATGAAACAGAAATGAACAAATAATGCAGTTCATTGTGTGACATGCAGAATCAAAGAACGGTTTTGTGAACATTTTGTTTTGGAGTACGGACACAGGGGCACACACACACACACACACAGGGTATATGTCTGTGCTCTGAGTCCTGGGTTGCAGTATAATACTTATTTCTTACTGGAGGTCATGGTCAAACAAGTGTGAAAGCCACTGGTTAACACAAGGCCAACACCTGAGTTAATGCTTCAAAAGATAAGACAGAAGAGAAAGACGAGAAAGAGAAAAAGAAGAGAAAGACGACCTCCCTCTAAACTGAAACAGGCGCTCAAGCTCCCTCGGCCCCCGTCACCTGGAGGACGCGGCGTCCCAGTCCTGGCCATCCCCCCGGGGCCGCTGGCCGGTGCGCCCCACCACGGAGGGCCGGGGGCTGCTGCTTCCGGGAGACGGGTTCTGGGAATGCGGAGCCGCCCTGACGTCAGGACAGTAAGACAGAGAAGAGTTCTGGGACACGGCATCTGGGGGAGAAAAGAATAAAATTACTCTCTGGTACAGAAAAACGACTATGACTCTTTGTCATTTAAAAAAAAAAAAATGAAAATAGTAGAAATGCTTCCCTGAGGTAAAAGTGAAGGTAAACCTTTTCTGCAGAACTCCCTTAGCACATGAGGTTCATATAAAACTGACCTGATTACACAGAACCTTCTAGCCAACACCATTCACCTACAACAGCAGAGACAAATCATCTACTCTCCTGCCTAAAGCCCTCTCAAAGACCATACCTCAAATCATGTGCAAAAATTAACTCAAAATTAAACAACAACCTAAATATGAGTTAAAACCATAAAGCTCTTTAGCAGAAAACATAGGGGTGAATCCTCATGACCTTGGGTTTGTAACGAATTTTTAGATAAGACAGCAAATACACAAACCACCAAAGAAAACAGAGATAAACTGGACTTCATCAAAACTTAAAACTTTCATGCATCAAAGGACATTATCAACAAAGTAACAACCTACAGAACTGGAGCAAATCAAACACCTGCTAATAAATAACTCCCAAAACTCATCATTAAAAAAAAAAAAGTCAAATATCCCAACTTAAAAATGAGCAAAAAACTTTGATGGACATTTCTCTAAAAATCTATTAATGGCCAATAAGCACATGAAAAGTCACTAGAGAATCACTAGTCATTAATTAATTGTCAATGCTGCTGCTGCTGCTAAGTCACTTCAGTCGTGTCCGACTCTGTGCGACCCCGCAGACAGCAGCCCACCAGGCTCCCCCGTCCCTGGGATTCTCCAGGCAAGAACACTGGAGTGGGCTGCCATTTCCTTCTCCAATGCATGAAAGTGAAAAGTGAAAGTGAAGTCGCTCAGTCGTGTCTGACTCTTCGTGACCCCATGGACTACAGCCTACCAGGCTCCTCTGCCCATGGGATTTTCCAGGCAAGAGTACTGGAGTGGGGTGCCATTGCCTTAGGGAAATACAAATCAAAAACCACAATGAGATCACCGCACTCCTACTAGGATGACTATGATTAAAAAGAAAAAAGTGTTGGAGAGGCTGTGGAGAAACTAGAAACCTCATATACTGCTGGTGGGAATGTAAAATTGAACAGCCACTGTGGAAAATATTTTGATGGTTCTTCAGAAAGCTAAGGGCTTCCCAGGTGGCTCATCAGTAAAGAATCTGCCTGCTAATGCAGGAGACAGGTTTGATCCCTGGGCCGAAGATCCCCTGGAGAAGGAAATGGCTACCCACTCCAGGATGCTTGCCTAGAAAATCCCACAAACAGAGGAGCGTGGCTGGCTACCGTCTATAGGGTAGCAAAGACTCGGACATGACTGAGCATGCATACACACAAAAAGATAAACAGAATTAGCACAAGACCCAGCACGTCTATTCTTGGGTATATACCCAAAAGAACTGAAAACAAGGACTTCAACAGATATGCCAATGTTCACCAGAGCGTTACTCAATAGTCAGAAGCTGGGAACAACCCCTACATCCATCCACAGATGAATGAATGAACAGAAATGTGGTGTGTATATACAATGAAATATTACTCGGCCATAAAAGTGAGTAAAGTTCTGACATAGGCTGCAACACGGATGAACCTTGAAAACACTAAACTAAATGAAATAGGCCAGACAAATATTGTACGATCCCACTTAGATGAAGAACCTAGACAGAAAATAGATTAGAGATTACCGGGGCTGCAGAGAAGGGGAAAGGGAGATTCTGCTATGCTTACAGAGTCTCCGTTTAGGGTGATGTAGAAGGCCTGGAAACACATGATGGCAATGAGGGCACAACAGCATAAATGCAATTAATGCACTGAACTGCATGTTTATAATGGTGTATTTTATGCTATGTGTATTTTACCATAATTTTTAAAAAGAGTTAGGTAAAACAAAGACATTTACAGAGGGAGGAACATTAACGACTCTCCAAGAGCTTCTCACTGCACTTCAAAGAAAATACAAAGTTGTACCAAGAGCTGCGAGTCCCAGTACTCGCTGCCCCAGGCCACCTCCCGGACCGTCCGCCTTCCCCTCCTGCACCCGCACCCGGTTAACCGCACTCACTCACTCCAGCCTGGCTTCTGCTGCTCAAGCAGCTCGCCCTCGTGCCTGAGGCCTCTGGCCTCCCTGAATTCTCCTCCTGCAGCTGTTCAAGTGGAGGTTCCTACTCAGCACCAGGCCACCTCCTCTGGGAGGCCCTCCCTGACCACCCCATCCTGGTGACCCGTCTCCTGGGTCGCGTTCTGTCACAGCACCCTTCCTATCCCCTTCGGGCACTTCCTACCTCAACGCTCCTGTGTTTGCGGCGTGTGCCAGCCTTCCACAGCATGAGCTCAGGCAGGCGGGGGCCTCCCCTGCCCTGTTCAGTGGTTCGCCCCCTGGAGCTGTGGTCCCCAACCTTTGTGGCACCAGGAGCCGGTTTTGCGGGAGACAGTTTTTCCAGGGACAGGAGGCCACAGGTGGATGGATGGTTTGGGGATGATTCAAGCACATTAATGTACTGTGTGCTTTACTTCTAATGTACTGCTGCCACTTACCCGACAAGAGGTACCAGTCCACCACCCGGAGGTTGAGGACCCCTGCCCGCAAGCACTGCTTGGCACAGAATAGGTGATAAACATTTATTTAATAGATGAATAAGTCCTCTGATTTATCCACTACTTTAACCAACCAAATTGCATTTAACTCTTTCTCTGTTGAAATATGGGGTACCCGCAAGTTCTCAAGAAAGTTACTGCGGAAACTCCATGTCCCCTGGGGTCCATAATAAAGCTAATTAAAGCGTAAGTATTCAAGTAGCACAGGATCAGTGATGCTCTCAACAAAACAGAGCGTAACTCTGAAGCACGACAAGTCACTGTGATCAAACATTCGACTTTCAGTGCACACTGCGTGAGGACACAGAAACCCTGAACTGAAGTGCGGCTGTGGCAAGGCCAGCCCAGAACTCCTGCTGGCCATTAGGTGGTGCTCTTTCCCCGAGAAGTCTGGCACTGCTATCAAATCAATAGAAAACATGGCCTACACAAGTTGCATTAAAATAGTTTCCATAAAATACAGACAGGCATTGTTCAAACCGAACAACTTCTTAACACAATGCATAACCTGCTAAAATGCCCAAAGCCCAACGTGATCAGCTGGACTTACAATCCCAGTCCTTAGTTCCTGTCACCACTGCACGCATGGAGAAAAACACCGTGCAGCCGTCCCGTACCAAAAAAGAGGATGCGGGGACCTCCCTGGCAGTCCAGGAATCGCCTGGCGATGCAGGGGACGTGGGTTCCCTCCCTGGTCGGGTAATTAGGATCCCACACGCCGGGGAAAACCAAGCTAGTATGTCGCAAGTACTAAGCCCGCGAGCCACAACAGAGTCCATGCGCTGCGACAAAAGATCCCAAGGTCCCACATGAGGCAGGAAGACCCCGCGTGCTACAACTACAACCAGACACAGCCAAACAAACAAATCAAAAAAAAAAGTTAAGGAGTTCATTCTGTTTAAAGAAAAAAAGAGGATGGACTCATGAGTGCTTCTGTCATTAACATGCTGTTTTCAAAGATTATGATTTGATAAATGCTCAGGAATGGGGCGTTCCTGCTGTGAAAATGTACACACACCGTAAGCCTGATGGGAGTTCTTGAAGAATCTACAAATACTGCCAGTGCACAAGGAATAAACAAACAGAAATACCTTGTTTATTAGAGAAAAAACTTGGATCTCTGTGGAAATTGAGTCTGTTTCTCAAATATGCGCACAGCTGCTGCAAGCAGGACACTGACTGTAAGGCCAGACGATGTTTTCCATCTCCTCCAAAGGCCAGTTTCAACAGAGATAAAAGGCTCTGAAACGAAGAGTGATGAAAACGATCAACGGAACAAAGTGCTCAACTTCAAAGAAGGATGTGGCGCTTACGCAAGGTTAAATGAACAATCGAAGGAATCACGATAAGGTGCCAAACATTTATAAGAGAGAAGCAGCAGAAACGGGTAAAAATGACTTAGCGTAACGCTGGAAGATGGGTCGAAGGTCAAATTTAAGGGGAACAGTCAGTGTTTCTCATATCTGAACTGTTAGTTGAGTACCTATCCCAAAGAACACAGCAAACAGTCCCCACTCAAGACTTTGTTACAGAGTATTTTTTTTTAAAGCACAGCAAGCCTTTTTCATGTCAAACAGCTAAATCACTTGGCACATTCTGAGGACTGACAGCTGTTCCTCTGCTACCACTCGGAGCTGGGACAGCATGTATCACAGCCGCCGCGCACCGGCGCCCATCTCAGCCTGGTGACGGCGGAGCAAGCGTGCCGGGCCTGCGGACGCTGTGGACAGGCTGCAGCCCAGCGCAGGCTCCAGCGCCTCTGCTGCACACGCGTGCGGCAGGCTGCAGCGCCGAGACCAGCCACACCGCGCACCTCTGCGTTCCCACGGCAGCCGGCACCGCGCGTAGGAACCCACACGCTCAGAGCGATGCGAGTCCTACCAATCAGGCTGGTCAGGGCCGCCCAGCCTCAGTGCCCCACGTCCGTTCTCCCCTTCAAGTGGTTCATCAGTGGTAAGGTCAAAGGGGTCAAACTGGACTGAGCGTGTCAAATGAGACCACCTCGCATCAGGAGGACCACCTCTGTCCAGGTAAGCTGAAGAATAACGGGTCTGAAAAGCCAGGCGGTTCATCATCTAAACGTGAGAGTGTGAGTTTCCCCCCCAAGGACGCCTATTTGCACACTGTGTCTCACTGCAAAAAGTCCCCCACTTCGAATCCAAAACAATTACAGAGGAGACGCACCTGAACAATTTTTGGCCTTTGAAGGAATATCTCAGCAGGAAAATCTTGCATGATAACATCTTTCAACAGTTCACAGGTGTTCCAGATTACAGTGTGGTTACTACTTCTTAAAGAGCTGCAAAATATACAAAATACAGTATTTATTTTTAAAAAGCGTATACCCATACCAGATTCTAAGGAACCAGGCAGCATAATGACACTATCAGAACCCTTCAGGTCTCGGCTGACACATTGTCCCCTGGGAAACATTCCCAGCTCTCCCCCCTAACCAATGAGCTAGCCTGGGAGAGGTGTTCTTTCAACGTGCCCAGAATCTGTGCTGCGGCTACTGCCTGTCTACTCCACAGACCCCTGGACCCTCCTCAAGAGCAGGGACGTCACAGTGCCCACCCCTTGTATGCCCAGAGACCATCACAGCGCCATGAAATGAGATCAATGAAATCTGCTAAATGAATCAGGATGTAAGACAGAGGAAATCATAATAGAGAAATAAATTCTAGGTATTAGATTCCTTAACTCCTCTTCCCTACTTGGGAGGAATCAAGCTGGTACTCCTCTCTTGTCCTATGGACACATGGGACCCCTTAACTTCATGAACCCCTCAACTTCTCTGACAGCAGTTGCCTTCCCAGCACGATGGCGGTTGTTCACCTCTCACCCCAAGAAACCAAACCCGCTCTCAGTTCAGCTCGTCCACCATTCACCACCTACACGCACCCCCTAGAGACCTCATCTCCTCCTCAGCAACCAACTCAGAACTGACAGATCAATGCCATCCCCACCTCAACCCCAGCTGCATGCAACCTCTTCAGCATGTTGTTCCAAGAGAATTCACTGCTGGTCTGGAAAGGCCATCATCGGAAGTCACTTAATAGCATCCCCCTATTTGGCCCGAACTCTAGAAGTTGGTCTTTATTTTTCAGACTCTCACCAAACAAGGCAGACAACGCATTTGATGTGGCATTCACTGAAATGCAGTTTTAGCAAAAAGTGAAACTAGACTTTAAAACACTCTCCAAACTTCTAGATATCATCTATTAGAAGTAATGACCAAATAAAATCCATTACATAAAATCAGATCAGAGGTCCCCAACCTTCTCCTAACAGAGTCCATGTTTTGAAATATATTGTCTACTAAAAAGACCGCATTTTATGTTTAATTGCTCCAAGGGCCTAAGCAATGGCCAGCTAATCTGGTTGATAAAAGATGACTCATGTCACCAAAGAGTGCACAGGATTCCAAGCACAAAAAAGAAACTTGATGTGAAGCCTGATTAAAGGCGAAGGGGAATTTTCTGGCTTGCTTTTTTAAATACTGAAAATGATTCATATACTCCCTTTACTACCAACCACAGCCACTTTTAGAATCTTTTTTTTCCTGATGAAAATGTATAGTAATAACTCTCAGACTTCACGGCTACAAATACCAGAAGCCAAAACACCTGCCATACATCAGGCACAGTACCTTTCGTTGGACGAGAGAACGTGTCTGTCAGCTGCGGTCAGGGGGAGCCAGGGGAAAGTAGAAAACTTCAAACACTTCGCAGTCGGATTTGCTGCTAATGGAAAACCAAAACATAAGGCAGCGAAGGAGGCAAGGTGGACAGATTCACAACGTCCCGAGGAACACTTTGCCTTCAAAACAAGTCCCCAAGTAAAATTACAGCGCACAGTTCCCTGAAGTATGTCAAAAAGACCAGCTGCAAATTTGTGTCCTCAAAGAATAAATAACAGATCTCTTTTCACAATTAAAACAGAACTCCTATTATTTTTAGAAGAAGGGCATTAAACACAAACCAATATTGAATGATATTTATAGCATCAATTAAATTTTTTATTCTACGACGTGGGTAACCAGAACAGAGACCTTAAACAAAAAAGAAACTGGTATTTGGAGATCTCTAACTATAGAAATTAAAAACGATATAAATGTAATCATACACTGTATTTAGTAAGTCAAGCTCATATCATAAATAGTGTTTGATATTTTAACGGTTACTCTTTGAGGATGACTTGAAGACCATAAGGTTAAAGATCAAATATCAGTGCTCAAACAAGATTAAGAGAAATCTGAGAAACCGAATCCAACTTTATACCACCCTCCTTCAGATTATCTTTAAACAGATCTCCTAGTGTACAAGTTAAGGTGGCAACACATAAGCCCTTCCAAACGACAAACAGTTTTTCTGCCACATGCTTCGAAAAGAGCATGGGATTGCAAAATTCAGGTAATGGTATTATTAAATTCCCAAACACAGCACAGTTGCTTCCTTCAAAAGTGTTAACATAAAAGCAGGGTTTACCGTCTAAGGGAAAAGCAAGAGTTGGGAAGGATGTAAAGATGTGTCTAAAGAAACCACACCAGCAAACCCACAAACTACAACTGACACAAAAATGCGTCACCATCTCAATCTTTCTAGATGCTTTCAACAGCTTCACTCAAATACCCACCCTTCCCAGCCCTGGAGACACTCCGTTCAGATGTCTCCGGTTGTCACTGCATTAAGCCTCTCAGCCACAAACACAAAGAACTACCGTATCAAACCTAAGCTCCCAGGAAACCTAACAAAACTTTTACAGGCAGGAAATGACAAGTATTTTAACAGCTGAGCAAGTTTTCTGTTCCTGCTTATGCTGGACTCAATTTGAGAATTTCTACAAAATCTTTTCTTTAACAGAGGGCTTCCAAACTGAATGGAACTGAATACTTGACATCCACAGAAATATTGCTGGAAACAGACTTTTCATTTCAACTTCACAGGCAACAAAATATAAAGTTCATGCTCACTTAACCGTGCCCAAACCGTGTCATCTAGTACAAAGATTTTATCCTTTTCTAAGTCTCAAGGTCCTCACTGGGAAAATGGGGTCATTAACAGTATCAATCTGGGACTCCAGGAAGATTCACTCATTCGTTACAAAAATACAGACTGAACACCGGGTACATTTCTGGCACTGCTGCCCACACCCACACCGGAGGAAGCAGTTCCGGTGGCTGACATTAAGCTTGCAATGAGTGAGACAAACAAGACGTAAATAAACACACAATTTAACAAATACATGTAAGGAGAAAACCAAAGACAGAGAAAAAGTGATCCTGGCTGGAGTCCACAGGAAGGCCTCTTTGAGGAGGTGGCAAGTGAGCAGAGGCCAGACACAGGAAGCCCTGGATGAGATTCCCGGGAGGCTCCAAACCAGAACTCACCGGTCAACTGGGCGTGGGGATAAAGACAGAGGGAGAAACAAACGTCACTGGATGGACAGTCCTGCTGGGTGAGCTGGAGAATTCACGAGGTGACAGGACAGGGCACAGCTCAGCTCCTGACAGAGACTCCCCGCTCACCAAGCACCAAGGACCTCGGCCACCACTACCACACCCACACGGCGCCTCAAAGGCAGTCAGAACAATAAAGTTGGACCCTTTATTTTTTTTTAAGTTGGACCCTTTAGACTATCCTAATCTAATTACAGGAAATAAACAGTTTGGTGCCGAAACATTTAAGTCTAACCACGATATGTCTTCAGGACAATGAGGAAAAGTACCTTATGTTTCAGTTTCCCAGGTCAACAATATCTACTTCACCACAGACACTCACCTACAGGTCGTGAAGGTATTTCCATCTGCGGCAAAGTACTTTTGTCTTGCGGAAAATATCCTGTTAAGATTTCAGGTTGTTGCGGCAATTCTGAAAAGAAAATGTATGCGTTACTGGTGCATTACTGAAATTGAAACTTGCTCTTTTCAAATATTAATGGTTTAAGTTTCTGGATCATTTTAAAAATTAGAAAAATAATGCAGTTATGTTTCTCTGAATAATCTGTCCTCCTAAATAGGAAAAAAATGTGACTGCTGAGTCAATTTCAAACTGAGGGATTTTCTTCTTTTACTGTTAATTAATTGCAATTATTCCTTAGAATGAAAACATGCACAATGTACAAAAAGAATTTGCTGCTGCTGCTAAGTCACTTCAGTCATGCCCAACTCTAAGTGACCCCATAGACGGCAGCCCACCAGGCTCCTCCATCCCTGGCATTCTCCAGGCAAGAACACTGGAGTGGGCTGCCATTTCCTTCTCCAATGCATGAAAGTGAAAAGTGAAAGTAAAGTCGTTTAGTCGTGTCCAACTCTTAGCGACCCCATGGACTGCAGCCCACCAGGCTCCTCCATCCATGGGATTTTCCAGGCAAGAGTACTGGAGTGGGGTGCCATTGCCTTCTAAAGAATTTGCTACAAGGTATTAATTCAAGGGCTGCTCACCTCTGCTTCTCAGCCCATCTCCCTCCATTCATTCTACATAGTCCCCATCACTTCAATTTTCATTCATGCTTTTTAAGATAAAAGTTGCCAAAGCAAGAATCAGGGACTACCTTTCGGTAACTCTGACGATCCCCTACTGTACGTGATTACATTCAGCACTTCAGCTGCAGTGAGACTGAGGATGAAGAAAACGCTTAAACTCAGTTATGCAATTTTCCATTTGCAGTTCTCATGCCAGTGGTCCTCAGACTGATACAGAGAGCTACAACTTAGCCCATGACCATTCCTGTAATCCCACCTGCACGAACTAGGTTGAAAATTCATGATATAAGATTACACTTTCTTTGCTATCCCTTACAAAGAAATTCTAAAATACACTGTTAAAAATCACAATCACACAAGAATTCAGTAAATGGCAGCTGCTATTGTTATCTCCTGCTGAAAGTGAGACTGAGGGTCACAGCAGGGACAGCAGAGCATTGGTATAGAGAAAAGTCGAGTCTAACAGATTAAGTGAGCAAAAACGTATTTTTTTATACTTCTACTTAAATTTTATACTCAAAAGTATGAAAATCTTATACTTTTCATAAATTTCAAGAGCATTTGCTTTTCTTCAGATCAATTTAAATGCTTTCCATGAGCAAGGAACTAGTGGACATCAAATAGGGGTTCTGGGCTTAATATATGCTGGGCTCTATGCTAAGTACTGTCTCACTTAAGCCTCACAGAAATCTTGTAAGAATGTTCTCGTTTATTGTACCAATTTCTGGATGAGAAAACAAAGCCTGGGGGGACTGAGGCCCTTAGCCAAGACCACACAACTAGTGGCAGACCTGGGACACAAATCCATGTGTCCTTGACTCTGATTTTAGGAGGTACACTAAATGTGTAGCTCATTTTCATTGTATCCCATAACAAAATCATGGGCCGGGCAGATATTACCTCTATATGAAGAACACAGTCCCTAAATGAAAGTATAAAACATTTAAAACAATGCCTGGCACATAGTAATGAGTGCTCAATGAATATTTCTTGTTATTGTTTAAAAAACAAATGGTCAAAGTAGTCTCACAAAAAGAAAGTCACTTGCATCTTTTTATGCCCTTCAACCAAAAAAGCAAAATTATACAACTGTCCTCCTCTCTATAATGTTGGTGGTGTTAGTTGCTCAGTTGTGTCCGACTCTTGGCGACCCCATGGACTGTAGCCCACCAGGCTCCTCTGTCCATGAGATTCTCCAGGCAAGAATACTGGAGTGGGTTGCCATTTCCTTCTCCAGAGGATCTTCTGACCCAGGTATTAAACCTGGGTCTTCTGCACTGCACGTAAATTTCTTTACAATATGACCTACAGACAACTCCTTGTATAATGTTAGAGGAGGAGAATTATGGTCAAATTCATATAAGTTAACATAAGAAAAGTAAGCTGTGGGACAGGGGAGTGGGGAAAGGTTTAGAATTCCATAGACAGAGGAGCCTGGTGTCCTATAGTCCGTGGGGTCACAAAGAGTCGGACATGACTGAGCACCTACCACCACCACCACCAAGGTCCCTTTCCTTAGAATTAACCATTAGAACCAATATATTAACAAAATGATTGACTGATTGACTTCATCAGATTGATTTCAGAGAGTTACCAGTTTGACTGGTCTGGTAAGATGAAGAATACATTTCAGGAACTTCTGAAGGAAGACTAAAAAGTCCATCCAGAATGCCATCAATTTCTGCCTGCAGATTCGGCTCCACATTAGGGCGAAGTTTAGATAAGAATTCAACCGCACCAAGATCAACCAAATGCTGCACTGCTGGGGGATACTGCAACCAGAAAAGAAGAGTCTTCAGAAAAACTGTGAATATCAAAATCTCTAGGCTTTATGTTACAGCAATTAAAACATGAAACTATTTTTAGTATATCAGATGTTCCTTTCTTAAAACTTGCAATGATGTACATGAGACATGGATTTATACAGACATATATCAAATATTTGGTAACACTGACGAGAGAAAAGCCCAGACAATGAACACTAGAAATGCATATTATCAATTCCTACTTTTATTTATTTATTACACGGATTACTTCTCTCCACTGACACTGGCCCTATCCTTTCCCACCTCCAACCACTCACAGGATGCCAAAGTAATAAGTACCCCCTACAACTGCATGTGATTTAAAGTTTAGAAACCCTAAACTAGCACTCAGCTCTTTGACCCTGACAACGAACTACTCTCAAGACAGAAAAATAACCTGAAAACCGGGTGTGGGGAGAAAAAAAAAACAAAACAACACTTGTGCTGTCCATCATCGTGATCTGTAACATCATCTTTCATGTGTTCTCTTTCATACAAAAGTACCTCTAATTTTTAATATGTAATAAACAAGAGACCATAAGGGGAAACAGCATGACAAATATTAACTTTCCAAGATGATGTCCAAAAAGGGGGGGACATCCCTGAGCTCAGAAACCGTGTTAACTCAGAGCACATGAGAGACACTGTGAGGTTCAACATCACACAGAAGACAAAAGGAGGAACATTATATATCCTGATGAATTAAAATTCAACATCTCCAGTTGTGATTTTTTTTTTTTAATTAATAATTTTCAACCGAAGCTCCAACTAAGCGACTACGGAACACTTGCTTGTTTCGAAGGGATGCTAACCTTAACCAGTCTGCTCAGCAGACCCAGGACCTCGTCCTTCATTGGGACGGACGGGAAATTGAACCATTCCAGCAGGTGGAGAAACAGCAGCCTGTGCGGAGCCAGGTCCGCGCCGCAGACCAAGCTGTGCTCGAGCTTGCAGAGAATACTCCTGAGCGCGCGCTCCCGGATCTCGGCCAGCGGGTGACCTGTCAAAGCAGCACAGCACACGTCTGTTTCCCGACCCCGAGAGCCGCCCGCCGAGGAGGCACCCCAACGCTTTCCCGATCCTCGCCGGGGGCGGGAGCGGGCCGAAGAGGCAAAGGAACAAGCCGGTTCCGTCTACACGCGCAGGCCGCGGGAGCACCCGCGACGCGAACGCCGGGGGTCCGACGTGGGTCCCCAGGGGGCTGCCCGGCCGCCACGGGAAGCCGTCGCCGGGATGGCCAGGCCTCCGCGAACGTGGCCCGGCCATCCTCGGCAGGCGGCCGCCGCAGCTGGGAACGCGGACGGTTACCGAGCTTCCGGATAAGCCCCGTCAGGACCATCTCGTCTCTTCTCCACTCGTTCGGCCGCCGCCGGAGAATTAAACCGCCGCGCCACTGCGTCCGGCCACAATTTCCGTCCCCCCGAGAAACCCGGCCGCTCCGAAGGCGGGTTCCGCACCGTGTGCGCGAAGGACCCAAAGAGTGAAAGGCATACTCCGTGAGCTGTCCCCGGCCCTTGCGCTGCCAGGAGAGCGTATACGGTCTCGACGGTTACCAGTATGCGATTCATAGACGGCGGTCTCCATCATAAGCACTGGACAGAAAGAGGGGGCAAGCGGAGAGAGAACGGGGTGTGCCGCCGTGCATCTCGGGAATTGTAGTCTTCGCGCTGCAGTGCGCCCTTCCCGGAATTCCGGGCCCGCCCCCGCGCCCGCCTGCCGGGGGTTCCAGCCAGCCCGCGGTTCCGGCCTGCCCGCGGTTCCGGCCTGCCCGCGCCGGCTGCGGCGCCGCGGGTTCTGCAGAAACTCAACCCCGCCCTGCGTCCTGCCTCCGCGAGGGGCTGGCTCAGCACCCCACCAGTCTGAATTCTCACCTCCCAGAGAAGTCCATCTCCTTTACCATTTAGAATGTGTTAGGATTACCCACCCCGCCCCACCCCTACCTGTCTCCCTCCCGTGACTAAACGACCCAACGTCTTTAACTGTGGGATGTAACACATCCAGGTTGATGTAACCCATGAAGTCACGGTTCAGAGTAAACAAGTGGAAAAAGGCGTGAGTGCGGCGGAGGGGGAGTGCACAGGCGAGAAGGGGGCTGTGCAAAGAAAAGGGTTGAGGAGGGGTTTGGATTCTTTTTTGAATGCCACTGAAGTTGACTGCTGCACTTCGATCTCAATAGGAAAAAAAAAAAATCTAAGCAATGGCAAAAGCGATGATAAAAGGAAATCTGTAAAGTGATTTGCATTTTAGAGAACAGTTCACCTCGCGGACCTGTTCCTCCTGGGAAAAGGGATGTCGAGGCACCAATTCCCATTCTTATTTTGAAGAGAAAACAAAAGAGGAGAGAGGCACTTAAAATCTGAGAAGTTCGTGGAGCACCGTCACACCGACTAGTAAGTGGCTGACTGAGGACTCTTAAGTTTCTTCGTCCCGCCTTTTGGAGTCGGCTGCTTCTACAAGTGTATAGGCAAAACCCACGCTTGTGGTGTGCTGACATTTGAGCTGGATCTTGAGGGGTCAGTAGGAGTTTGGGCTTTGTTTGTTTTCCATGCAGTGAAAAGGGGTGAGGGAGTTTCTGCCAGAGAAAACAGTATATCAGTTCAGTTCAGTCTAGTCCAGTGGCTTAGTCATGTCTGACTCTGCGACCCCATGGACTGCAGCAGGCCAGGCCTCCCTGTCCATCACCAACTCCCGGAGCTTACACAAACTCATGTCCATCCAGTCGGTGATGCCATCCAACCATCTCCTCCTCTGTAGTCTCCTTCTCCTCCTGCCCTCAATCTTTCCCAGCATCAGGGTCTTTTGAAATGAGTCAGTTCTTCGCATCAGATGGCCAAAGTATTGGAGTTTCAGCTTCAGCATCAGTCCTTCCAATGAATATTCAGGATTGATTTCCTTCAGAATGGACTGGTTGGATCTCCTTGCAGTCCAAGGGACTCTCAAGACTCTTCTCCAACATCACAGTTCAAAAGCATCCATTCTTCTGCACTCAGCTTTCTTTATAGTCCAACTCTCACATCCATACATGACTACTGGAAAAACCACAGCTTTGTCTAGACAGACCTTTGTTGGCAAAGTAATGTCTCTGCTTTTTAATATGCTATCTAGGTTGGTGACAGCTTTCCTTCCAAGGAGCAAGCGTCTTTTAATTTCATGGCTGCAGTGACCATCTGCAGTTAATTTTGGAAACAGTATATGCAAAGGCCCAAAATCAGAGTGAGTCTGTCAGAGTCGTTCTGAAAACGAGAAAGTCTTGGTGGCTGGGTGAGGTCTGGGAGTAAGAGAAGGGGCAGCCAGCCTGCCCATTCCTCTCCACGTGGCCCCTCCAGTGGCTTCGCTCCACTTGCCAGACCTGCAGGTAACTGACTTGTCCACGTGAAAAGGCTGCACCAGCCAGGCACTGGGGCCTCCAGCACTGAGTTAGCTCTGGCCAGGGAGAGGCCAGGAGGAAATCGAGGGAGTGGGGAAGGGGGGATATTTAACCAAGACTCCACCAGCGGGGACCTAAGGTGGCCTGGTGCCCACTGAAAAAATATGCACCACTTAAACGCTGAGAGTTATGTTTTATTCGGTGGGAATTTTTAAAACTTCAAGCCCGAGAGGCAGAATCTCAGGAAAACCCTGAGAGAAGTGTTCCAAGGAGGCGAAGCGGGGAGCCGGGTTATGTAGAAGTTTTGCAACAACAAGTAGTTAGTCTGAGGGCAGGTAGTCTGAACGGAAAACCGGGTATCTCAAGTGAAGGAATTGCGTGCTTTTCTAGGTACATGAGGAAATGCAGGTGTCTGGGCTCACTGACGTCCCTCCTGTGACGTGCGCCTCACCTGTCGAGCCAGTATCCTGTGTTTTCACAGCCCTAGGCCAGAGGTTGCAGTCTGATGGCTGCTAGGTGGCAGGGAGCCTTCCCTCCCTGAGTTCCTCATCAGGTGGTGGCTGCAACTGCTGCAGACCATGATAGTCTTCATTTACTGATACAGCAAGAAATATTCCATACCTGGTCCTAGGTTACCTGTTCACTCTCTAAGCAGTAGTGAGTTACTCACACAGTCACACTCTTTTGGACCCCATGAACTGTAGCCTGCCAGGCTCCTCTGTCCATGGAATTCTCCAGGCAAGAATACTGGAGTGGGTTGCCCTTCCCTTCTTCAGGGGATCTTGCCGACCCAGGGATCGAACCCAGGTCTCCTGCATTGCAGGCAGATTCTTTATCATCTGAGCCCACATCAAGGAAGCCCTTATCTAAGAGCAGAAGAGGATAACTAGATATTATAACAGGATACGATGCAAGGATCTTTGCCATGGACAATGTTTGTCCTGTTGCTGCTGCTGCTGCTAAGTCACTTCAGTCGTGTCTGACTCTGTGCGACCCCACAGACGGCAGCCCATCAGGCTCCCCTGTCCCTGGGATTCTCCAGGCAAGAACACCAGAGTGGGTTGCCATTTCGTTTTCCAATGCATGAAAGTGAAACGTGAAAGTGAAGTCACTCAGTCATGTCCAACTCTTCGAGACCCCATGGATTGCAGCCTACCAGGCTCCTCCGTTCATGGGATTTTCCAAGCAAGAGTACTGGAGTTACCCCCACACCAAAAAAAAAAAAAGTCATGTTAAAATCTAATCTCCACTGAGATGGCATTGGGAAGTGGGACCTTTAGGAGGAGATTGGCTCCTGAGGGTGGAGTTCTCATGAGTGGGATTTGTGCTTTTATATTACTATAAAAGAGGTTTCCGAGAGGAAAGGTTTCCCTCCTCCCTTTTGCCAAGTGAGGACACAGAAAAACAGCCATCTAAGAACCAGGAGGGCTTCCCAGGTGGCTCAGCAGTAAAAGAGTCTACCTGCCGATGCAGGAGACATGGGTTCCATCCCTAGGTCAGGAAGATCCCCTGGAGAAGGAAATGGCAACCCACTCCAGCATTCTTGCCTGGGAAATCCCATAGACAGAGAAGCCTAGTAGGCTACAGTCCATGGGGTCGCAAAGATATACGTCTAAGTGACGGAGCATGCACGCAGGAATCAGGAAGCTGGTCTTCACCAGACACTAATCTGCCAGGGTGTTGATCTTTCCAGCCTCCAGAACTATGGGAAATACACTTGTTTACAAGTCATCCATTCTATTTTGTTATAGTAGCCCCAAAGGACTGAAATAATCCTCTTTCTAGGAATCAAATGCAATGTCAAGTCATATCCCAGTGCTACCTGCAAGTGTAACCACAAGGTAGATGCTCCGTCAGAGAGGCATCTGAAATGACCAGCATCAGAGGCCCCAGAAATGACCTTGCTGCTCAGTGAGGGAGGCTGCATCGTTGGAGGTGCTCTCAGCCTTACAGCCATTTGTAGAGCCATATCCAGGAGAAATTTCCAGTGAGGGGGAAAAAAAAAATGCAGTGCTTCGATCCCTTTTCCTCATTTTTCAGAGGGAAGAAATTATTGGTCCAAAGGGGAAATCCTTTTCAGGCTACTTTTATATTAATTGGGATACTAATTTATTTATGGAGACAATGAAAGCAGGATTCCTAAACAAAAGGAGCTCTACCCAACAGCTGTGTGGAAGTTCTCCACAGTGCCCCAGGGCAGCAAGCATTCTGCGTGCCTTCCAGGAAAGTCACCTGGACCCCAGCCTGCCTTATTTAAAAATGAAGATCATGATTTATTAATAATTCTGATCTCTAAGAAAGAAAAGTGGTTGAGGCCTGAGGTTTCATTCCCCACTCATGAATTTTCCTAATCATGCCCCATGACTTTGTCCTATGAATTTACATAATATTTAATTTTTAAGGGGATTGTCAAATTCTAATTTATTGTCCCCATACCAAAATAGAAGGTTCATAAATATTTCATGCCCCTTTAAAGTGGAAGGATGGAAACAAGATATATTCATGTTCCATTTCAAATAGCAGAGCAACATAAATTTGAACCCTGCTGGTTTTTTGTATAATTTAATAAGTAAGGGTCTTATTTATAGATGTAGAAAAGCAGACACAGATGTCTGCTATCGATATATCTGTTCAATTTTGTCCTGGAACTTTTTATTTAGGGTGATTGGGCAAGAAAAAGAAAAGTCCTCCAGATTAGAAAGAAAAAGTACATCTATTTCTGTTTGCCATTGACATGATCTTATATAGAGAAAAATCCTAAGGAATCAAAACAGAAACTATTAGAGAAAAAAAGACCTTCGCAAGGTTAAAGGATACAAAATCAATATACAAAATCAATTATATATCTATATACTAGCAATAAAAAATGCAAAAATTAAGAAAGTCATTCCATTTACAATAACATCAAAAAGAATAAAACACCTAAAATAAATTTAAGACAATAAATGTAAGACTTCTACACTGAAAACTATAAAATATCATTGAAGGAAATTAAAGAAGACCTAAATAAATGGGAAGACATCCTGTGTCCTTGACTGGAATATTTACTACTTTTAAGATGCAGTGCTCCCTAAATTAAGCTACAGATGCATGGCAATTTCTGTCAAATACCCAACTGCCTTTTCAGTGAAAATTGACAAGCTTATCTATAGGAAAATAATATTCATGTGGAAATAAAGAAAATCAGACTGACCGAAACAATCTCAAAAAGAGCAGAATTGAAGGATTTATTCTTCCCCATTTCAAAACTTACTACAAAGCTACAGTATTCATGAATGCTTGCTACTGACATAGGGACAGAGATGTTGACTAATGAAATAGAATTGAAAATCCAGAAGTGATCATTCACATGTATAGTCAATTGGTTATCAGTGTTCCCAGACAATTCAATGGAGGAAGGAATAGTTTGTTTGTTTGTTTATTAACAACAAATGGAATTGGATATCCACATGCAAAAGAATGAATTTGGATCCTTTCCTCACATCATCTATAAAATTAACTCAAAATAAAATCCTAAATGCAAGAGCTAAAACTATAAAATTCTGACATGAAAATATAAGCATAAATCTTAAGGAGTGTGAATTAGGCAATGGTTTCTTAGACATGAAAGAAAAACACAAGAAAAAAAAAGGGATAATTTATAGACCATCAAAATTTAAAACTTTTTTGTTTCTAGGGACACTATCAAGAAAGTGAAAAGATAACCTAAGAGTGAAAGAAAATATGTACAAATCATATACCTAATAAAGATCTATTATCAGAAATATACACAGAACCTTCACAGCTCCACAATAAGAGGACACATGACTGAATTTTAAAATGCACAAAGATTCTGAATAGATAATTCTTCAAAAAAGATATAGATATGGCTAGTAAACTCATTAAATGATCCTAAATGTTATTAGTCATCAAAGACATGAAAATCAAAAACCAGAATGAGATACTACTCACACCCTCTAGGATGGCTATAATAAAAAATGTTGAAGATAACATTGTTGGCAAGGATATGGAGAAACTGTGAACGTCATACATTGCTGGTGGAAGTGGAAAATGGTACAGCCACTGTGGAAAACAGCCTGGCAGTTTTTCAGAAAGACAAACACAGAATCAACTTGTGTGTGTGTACTTTCTGCTCAGTCATGTCTGATTCTTTGCAACCCCATGGACTGTAGCCCAGCAGGCTCCTCTGTCCATGGGATTTTTCCAAGGAAAAATACTAGAGCAGGTTGCCATTTCCTCTTCCAGGGGATCTTCCCAGCCCAGAGATCCAACCCAAGTTTCTTGCATCTCCTGCATTGGCAGGCGGATTCTTTACTGCTAGCGCCTCTTGGGAAGCCCCATGGAATCAAATATGACTGAGCAATTCCATTCCTAGATTTATGCATGCTAAGTCGTTTCAGTTGTGTTCAACTCTTGGCAACCCTCTGGGCCATAGCCCACCAGGCTCCTCTGTCCATGGGATTCTCCAGGCAAGAATACTGGAGTGGGTTTCCACACCCTCCTCCAAGCAATCCTCCCAACCCAGGGATCAAACCTGTGTCTTTGGCATCTCCTACTCTAAGATTATTGAAAACAGGATTTCAAGGAAGTACTTGCACATAAGTATCCATAACAGCACTATTTACAATAGCCAAAGGTGAAAAGAACTCACATGTCCATAAATGGAGGAATAGAAACACAAAATACTACATATCTGTATGATTGAATAGTACTCAGCCATGAAAAAGGAATGCAGGAGTGATCTATGTCACCACATGGGTGACCTTTGAAAACATTCTATTTGGTGAAAGATGCAAGTCACATAAGGCCACATATTTCATGGTTCCAACTATCTGTGTGTTAGTCTACTCCAGATGGCATAACAAAAATGTTACAGGCTGAGCGGCATAAACAAAAGAAACATTTTCACACTGTTCCTGAGGCAAGAAGTCAAAATGCCTGAAAATTTAGTTTCTGGGGAAGCCTGTCTTTCTGGCCTGAAGAAGTCTGCCTTCTGACTATGTGCCTTCCTCTGTGTCTAAGTGGTGGGGGGACAGGCGTGGTGGGGAGAGGGACCTTTCTGGTGACTCTTCCTCTTCTTATAAGGACACCAGTCCTCTTGGATTGAGGCCTCACCTTTTGACCTCATTAAACCTTAATTACTTCCTTTATCTTTATTTGTTGCTTTAAGTCATGTCCAGCTCTTTGCTATCCGATGGACTGTAGCCTGCCAAGCTCCTCTGTCCATGGAATTTCCCAGGCAAGAATACTGGAGTAAGTTGCCATTTCTTTTCCAGGGGATCTTCCCAACTCAGGGATTGAGCCTGCACCTCCTGAATCGGCAAACTTTACCATTGAGCTACCGGGGAAACCCTTTCTTTATTATTCCTGCCAAATACTGGGTTGGCCAAAAAGTTTGCTAGGGTCCAATCTTTTCCATAAGATTGGACAGAAAAACTTGTATGAACTTTTTGGCCAACTCAACACAATCACATTGGGAGTCAGAACTTCAACATACGGATTTAGGGGGCAAGCCATTGAGTTTATAACAGCTTGAAATATCCAAAAATAGGCAAATTTACAGACCCATACAGCAGATTGCTGTTTGCTAGGGGTTGGTGGGAAGGGGGATGGGGAATAACTGATGGGTGACTACAAAGTGTCCTTTGTGGGTATTGAAGACATTTTGGACCCAGATAACGATGATGGTCACCCAACATAGTGAAATGTACTAAATGCAGTTGACTGGTATACTTTAAAAGGTTAACTCTCTGTCATGTGAATGTTCCCTCAAGAAAAAAATTAATTGAAACTTAAAAAAAAAAAAAAAAGTCAAAGAACAATAAGAGAGAATCTAGAGAAATCACAACCCTGCTACACTGCTGGTAAAATGTAAAATAATGACAGCAACTTTGAAAAATAGTCAACAGTGACTCAAAGAGTTAAACACTGAGTTAGAATATGACCCAGCAATTCTGCTTGTAAGTGTATACCCCTCAAGTGAAAACATATGTAACTGCTAAACTTAACACACAAATGTTTAGAGCAGCATTATTCATGAGAGCCCAAAGGTAGAAACAACCCAAGGTCCATCAAGTCATGAAAAGAGAAACAAAGAATGTATGGAATGGGTAAATCATGGCTATACAATAAAATACTATGTAGCTAAAAGAGGAATGAAATACTGATACATGCCACAGCATGAATGAACCTTGGAAACATTGCGTCAAGTGAAAGTAGCCAGACGCAGAAGACCACAAGTTACATGATCTCATTTATAGGAAATGTCCAGAATAGGCGAATCTGTAGAGACAGAAACTGGTTTCCCGCTTCCTTAGATTTGGGGTTCATTGGAGGCACAGAGTAGTAATAGCTAAGGGGCGAAGGGTTTCTTTGTGAAATGATAAAAATGTTCTAAAATTGTTTGTGGTTATGGTTGCGCTTCTGTGAATATATTAAAAGCCATTGATATGTACTCTTTAAATTAGTGAGTTATATGCTACATGAATTATATCTCAAATAAGTGTTACAAAATGAAAAGCAGTAAGAAGACATTAAGAACAAGAATTTCTTTTATAATGAGCTTATTTTCATAAAGACACACAGCATCCTTTCCCACAAATCTGTAAGAGCGTTTTTCCCCTCTATCTGGTGACATTTAAATGTGGCCCTTCTAAAGTGATAGATTAGATGGGTGGTCCCTATGTGAACCCTGAAGATTCATTACGTTTATCATCTACATTATTCAGTAAATGCAAGATGCACCTGCCGCATTCCTCTACTTCCCATTGGGATAACTGTCTACTCTGTATTTTAACTTCCCAAAACATTCTCTTTGTTAAAATGAGGTAAATGTATACTTTGAGTTCCAAACTGTGAGATTTAACCAGCTAATGATGGGGAAGGCCTTGGATAAAGAGTGCAGGGGAAGCTCAAAGCAATATTGTGACTATGTTCAGATATTTTTTCAACCTGTAAATTCACATAACCTCATTATGACCATCAGTTATATGATGCTGGTCAAGTGTTACTTTCAGGAAAATGTAAAAAAAGCCAGCTCCAAAAAAAAAAAAAAAAAGCCGGTTCCTTTGAGATCCAGCACATAGATATAGATTCCTGTGATCTTCAGGTGATTCCCATGTGGGTAACCTCTCTCAACTCAACTTTAGTAATAATGAATTTCATTTGTGCTCCAGCTGAAAGTAATCTATTTAATCTATGTTCTGAAAATGACCCTGACTTTCAGTCCTGCTTTGGCTGATGAATATGGCTGTGCTGAATGTATCTTGGGCTCTGTAAATAAAATACTGATTCCAATCACTGCCACAGAATGCATTTTGATACTGCAGATATTTTTTCTGGCTCAGTTTTAAAGTTAGGTATCTCTAAGGAAGAATGAGATATCAGTTAAGGCAAAAACGTAGTCCAGAGCTAACATGGTAATTTTAAAATAAATTAATTTTGATCTTCTCTTTAATTGGGAAGGTAATTTTGCACAGTCATTAGACTAAACCCTGTGTCATTCTGACTCCCAAATAAAGACAGAAATCTTGGAAATAGAACATCTTTCAAAGGGCTGGTGTCCACAGTCAATAGACTTTTTATTTATAGTATTTCAGGACACCTCTTATGGCCCTGGACAGGCTGGGTCTCAAGGGGGCCTATAGCAGATCCCTGGAAACTCTCCATTTCTGTAGGAATCTCGTCCATGATATCTGCTTAGTAAATATTCTGATTGAATAAGTGAATGAATTTCCTGATGCTGCTTAGGTCATTGTGCCGGCAGTTTTGGAACCAAATTTTCTAAGCATTAGTGTTCCTCTTTCTAGAGGCTCTCATACCCCCATCTTGTTCTGGTGTGTTCCTGGTGGACCGATCGATGGTTCTCCCAAAGATGTCAATGTACTAACTCCTGGCACGTATGTTCTTTTCCAGGGCAAAAGAAAACTAAGATTCCTAATTAGCTAACTTTTAGAACAGGGAGATCGTCCGAGATTGTGCAAGTGGGCTCTGTGTGGTTACCAGGGGCTTTAAAGGTGGAAAAGCAAGCTAGAAAGGGAGGTCAGAGTGAGGCAATGTGAGCGAGATAAACCTGATTTTTCTAGCTTTGAAGATGCAGGAAGGGGCCATGAGCCCAGGAACACTGGCAGCTCTAGAAGCTGGAAAAGCTAAGAGATGGAGTCTCCTCTAGGGTCTGCAGAGGGTACAGAACCCTGCAGACACTTTGATTCTAGCCCAGTGAGACCCACATGAGACTTCTGATCTACCAAACGGTAAAATGTAAATCTGTGTTATTTCAAAGCACCAAGTTTAGTCATTTGTTATAACAGCATACAGAAAATGAATACCATTCCCCATCTTTTTCTTGTTGACTGACTAGGGTCCTTCTATATTCTAGATATTGAAAATATCCTTTTTTGTCTGTCACTCATTTAATTTTTTCAGTGTTGTCCTTCATTCAACAAAGATCTTCACTTAATTTTTACACAGTCAAACCTCTCTCATTTTTAGTCACTATGTATGGTACTTTTGGGGGTCTTCTTTTAAACACCTCCTCCACCCCAAGTTTCAAAGACATTTCCTTTGCCTTCCATGGTTAGTGTCATGGCTTACCTGTTCCATCAGGCTTCCGCTTCACAGAGGTGGAATTTATCTTTTAAGAGGTGTGAAGTAGATCTCCATTGATTGGGATATTGGCTCGGCTATTCTAACAGAGACCAAACTATCTGTGGCTTAAGAAAGATAGAAATGTAGACTTCCCTGCTGGTCCAGTGACTAAGACTGCACGCTGAGTGCAGAGGAGTCGGGTTTGATCCCTGGCCAGGGAACTGGATCCCACATGTTGCAGCTAAGACCAGGTGTAGCCGCATAAATATTTAAGGGAAATAAGACAGAAATTTATTTCCATCTCACAAAAGCGCAGCTATCAGCAGGCGATACAGATGTGTGAGGCCTGCTTGTATGTCTTGCATTTCAGAGGTCAGCAGCTATTCTAGGACATGTCTGATCTCAAAGGACAGGGAAGGCCTTTATTCTCATTTGCTTTCTGACCAATGTATCCAAAGGCATAAATTTATATTTTGCTTTAGATTTGTCCCCAAATTTTTGGCATGTAATGCTTATCTCTGAGTGTTGTAGTCACACGTCCTGGGAAACAAACTCACTCAGAAGGACAATGCAGATAGTGGAGTGTGGTTTATTACACCGGCGGGCCCAAGGCAGAGTCTCCTCTTAGCCAAGGGC
Organism: Cervus elaphus; assembly: GCF_910594005.1. Lineage (NCBI taxonomy): Eukaryota > Metazoa > Chordata > Mammalia > Artiodactyla > Cervidae > Cervus > Cervus elaphus. The sequence continues at coordinate 11,961,833 of NC_057841.1, read as the reverse complement.
CCTGACTGACTTTTGTGAAAACCTTGTATACCCTAAATGTACTGCTCAAGCCCACATCCCCAGATTCCTTAAACATAGCCTGGAAAGTATTAAAGGGAGATACAAGCAGGTTACAGCCATGAGGCATAATCAGAAGAGCCAGCTGTTTCTACATTGTGGCCTAAACCCCTGGGTGCCCTAAAGATTACAGAGGTGACTGACCGCACAGGGGATCATTGCATTCTTTTTGGCGATGGGAAATCTTGGTATGGAATCTGGGGTTTATCAGTCCAAGAAGCCAGTTCGGCTGTAGGTATGTGATCCCCATGGCTACCAGGAACATAGCCCAAAGCTCACTGAAAGTGCAAGATGCAGTTTCCGTCTTTCTCAAGATGGAGTCAGCTCAGCCTGTTCCTTTCCTTCCTCGTGAGCATTTTATAATTTCCAATGAATTTCTATGATAATTTGGCAGATATCGCCGGTTTTCTTTTTTTTTTTCATTATATTCCCTGGTATATAACAATCTTCTGTGAGATCTTTATTTTCTGGTTTCAGTGTTACACCATGGTGTAATTTTTTGTAGACATTTATTTAACAATTAGTGAGCAAAGTGTTAATTAAATTTAACCCTGTGAAATGTCACCAATGGAAATAGGTAAGTTAATCTGATAGACGCATAAAATCTTCAGAGTGTGTCTACATTAGTAGGCAGATAGGCAATGAGAATTGTTTTATAACTGACATGCAAGTTTCTTCTATTGCTTATATTTTAGACTCATTTCAATTTCAGGAACAAAAATGCAATAACAGGTATAGTAATAAATAAGAGAAAACTAAGCAATTGTTCCTTTTTTTAACACTAAAGTGAAGGTGAAAGTGAAAGTCACTCAGTTGTGTCCAACTCTTTGTGACCCCATGGACTATGCTGTCTATGGAATTCTCCAGGCCAGGATCCTGGAATGGGTAGCCATTCCCTTCTCCAGGGGATCTTTCCGACCCAGGAATCAAACCGGGGTCTCCTGCATTGCAGATGGATACTTTACCAGCTGAGCTACCAGGGAAGCCCCCTTTTAAACACTAAAGTCTACCACAAAATTAAATTATGTGTGTATTTAACACCATTGACTAAGCAAAAATCTAAAACAGAGAAAAGGACCAGGGAATAAAGCACAGAAAAATGTCGAGGTATGAATTAAACAGGGAGAAAGAACTTGAATAAACATTTCTCCAAAGAGGAAATACAAATGGCAGATAAGCACAGGAAAAGATGCTCCACAACACTGATCATTAGGGAAATTCAAATCAAAACCACAGAGAGATATCACCTTACACCCACTAGGATGTCTACTATAAAAATATATAGATATAACAAGTGATAAGTGTTGTCCAAGATGTGGAGAAATTGGAATGTTTGAGCAGTGGTGGTGGGAATGTATAATGGTATCGCCGCTGTGGAAACTGGTAGAGCAGTTCCTGAAAAAATGAAACACTGAATCACCAGTATAGACCCCAAATGACTGAAAGCAAGGGCTTACACAGATATTTGTTTATACCTGTTCCTAGCAGCTTTACTCACAATAGCCAACCCACAGAGGCAACCCAAGTGTCCCTCAACAGGTGAACAGACAAGCAAAATGTTTTTTCACATATACAATGAAATAATATTCAGCCTTTTATGTGGAATCTAGACAATGGTACTGATGAAGCTATTTGCAGAGCAGAAATAGAAACTCAGACGTGGAGAACGGAGGGGTGGATGCAGGAGGGAGAGGAGAAGGTCCACGAGAATGTGAATCGAGAAAGGTGAATCGAGAGAGCAGCTCGGACATGTATAGGCTGCCGTGTGTGAAACAGAAGCTAGTGGGGGCTGCTGTCTAGCGCAGGGAGCCAAGCTCGGCGCTCTTTGGTCATCTGCAGAGCGGGGATGGGAGGGCGGGAGGGAGGCCCAAGAGGAGGGGATATACACATACACATTCACATACTTACCACTCATTCACGCTGCTGTACATCAGAAATGGACTCAACACTGTTAAGCCATTATACTCCCATTTTTTAAAAAAGGGGATGGACTTCTGATACATGTTACAGTGTGGATGGACCACAAGGACCAAGGCAAAATAAGAAAACACAGGACAAATACTGTATGATTCCAGTTACATGAAATACCTAGAGTGGTCAACTTTAAAGAGATGGAAAGTAGAATTGTGGCTGCCAGGAGCTGGAGGAATGAAGGGTTATTGTTTAATGAGTCCAGAGTTTAGGAAGATTAGAAAACAGGTTCTGAAGATGAATAATGGTGATGGCTGCAGAGCAGTGTGAACATATGTATGCCAATGAGCTCTACAGGTAAAAATAACTTAGATGGTGAACTTTAATGTATATCTTACCACAATTTTTAAAATAATTTTTAAAAAAGAGAGATGGGGATGTCCCTGGAGGTTCAGGGGTTGAGAGTCCGCCTGCCAATGCAGGGGACAGGGGCTGGATCCCTGGTTTGGGAGGATTCCACATGCCACGGAGCAGCTAAGTCTGTGCTCCATAACTACTGAGCTCACGTGCTGCAACTACTGAAGCCCAAACACCTAGCGCCTGTGCTCCGCAACACAGGACCACCGCATCAAGAGGCCCATGCACCGCCAGCAAGGGGAGCCCCCTCTCACCGTAACTAGAAAAAGCCCGCTGAGCAACGAAGACCCCTTACTTACTTACAAAATAAGTAAGAATAAAAAGGAGGGATAAGATTTGAAAGTGAAAAGAAATGGCCAATGATCCGGTCCTGTAGTGTCTCATCAAGGTTTCATGATTTTGCCCCCAAGTGTGGCTTCACAGTTAACTAAGGGAAACAAATCCATGAGGTCCCCCAGAAGTGAGGCATCGGGACAGCTGAGGATACTCAAGGCAGCTCAAGAGCCTGGACCGAAGGGGCTGGAACCACAGGGCGTGAGACACCAAAGTGAACTTAAAGGCTGTGTTTCTGGTTTTCCTTATTTGCTTCTTCTTCTTTTTTTTTTTTTTTTTTAACCCAGTGGCCTTGGACCTCCAGGGTGCCAGCCAATCCCTAACTTTTTATCATCTTCTCTTATTTGTCTGTGTGCACTATTTCAAGAGAAAGTCCATGGGTTTCATCAGATTCCCAAAGCGCTGATCCATTTGCAGGAAATAAAGTAATCTAGTTCACTCCCATCTTTTTCAGATGTGGAAACTGAGATGTGAAGACAGGAGGCTTCAAGCCCAAGGTCACAGAGTTAGTTGGGGAGGGTCTGCGGCGGCTTTTCCGCTCAGGTACGCTGAGTTTCAGGTGATTCCCCCTGAGGGAGTACTTCCGTTCTCCAGACGGGTCTGCTGGAACCATCTGTCCTGGAACAAAAGGAACAGATGATAACGCGACCCCTGACTTTGCGGGGCCCTGCCCCCTGATTCCAACGGGAGTCCTTTCAGCAGGGAGGGAGGCGGGCGGCGGGGAGGGGGCCCGTGGGAGGGGCGGTGTCTGCTGGCCGCGGTGGGGAGGGGGAGGCGCAGACTGTATCTCTTTGCCTGTCCTTGGACCGGAACAACTCCCCTGAGAAGGTGGCAGGAACTAGAGCCATTGTATTCATATCACGGCACGATCTCGCTGCAGGGCCGGGCACAGCACGATCCAGCTTCTGAGAGGAAGGTTGGAATCTGATGCACTGTGGCAGGACCTTCCCAGAACAAAGGGAGAAGGAAGAAATTTGGACTGAGCACCGCAGCGACAAAGCCCAAATAGGCACCCTGATAAAGCATCGAGCCAGCCAACGAAATGTAAGCCCGCCTCTTGGCAAGGACTAGCTGTGTTTTAGAAATAAGATCCTTTCTCAGGAAAGCAGGTGCTTTGTACACAACTGGCCACTCAGAGCACACATCAATAGGTCTGACTGAACACCTTCCAGTCCTTCCCGAAGAACAGAAGAGTTATTTCAAATAATGATGGTGCCATATTGGTTCAGCGAATGAAGGCATCCTGCCCGGAAACTGTGCGCTTTTCCATGAAGTCTCAAAATGTTGAGCCAAGTGACACACTGCTCAAAAGAAGTTAAACTAGTAAATTAGAATCACCAGCTAATTAAATTATGGGGCATAGTCTTTCCATAATGAAATTAGAAGCAAAGCCCTTTTCCAATTAGGGAGCCATGACATTTACAGGATAAGGAGCTCAGATACACTCCAACCTCTGCACAGCATCAGCTCAAAGGATTCAGCTAGTGAGAGGCGAGTTTTAAGGATGGGGGAGATTCAAGCAATAAATCATTTTCTTATGAAAAAAGTGTTAGTCACTTAGTTGCATCTGACCCTTTGGACTATTAGCCCGGCAGACTCCTCTGTCCATGGGACCACCCAGGCAAGAATACTGGAGTGGGTTGCTGTGCCCTCCTCCAAGGGATCTTACTGATCTAGGGAGGGAAGCTACTTCTCTTGTGTCCCCTGCATTGCAGGTGATTCTTTACCCACAGGGCCACCAGGGAAGCCCTATGCACGAATATAAATCTGCTTCAGGCGATGTGGACAGCAGATGTAAGAGACATTGATTTGTTTTTCCTCATATGCATGAAATGACTAGTCACGAGTTTTGAGGGATCAGACTGTCCTGATAATGACCTGAACTCTGCAGCCAGAATTTGAATTATTTACCCCAAGAGAAATAAAAATGACTTCCTGCGTGTCAAATGCACAATTTGCTGCTCATAAATTTTTTTAAACAACATACACTAATTATTGAGCAATATAAGTATTCTCCATAGTAATGTATAGCATGAGTAAGCTTTAATGAGGAATAAAAACAAAACTGAAACCTATTTGGCCAAAAAAGAAAAACAAACCTAGTAAGTAGAATATGGAAATGATTTGAATCTAAACAGTATATAAATGAATGCGCCTGAGCTACTTAACATTAGAATTTGCAAAAAAAAAAAGAAAAAAATGTACAATTAACTGATGTCAATTTGACATTAAATGCAGCAGCTTTATTTTCAGCATTGTAGAAACAAACATGCTGTAAGCTCTTGAAAGAACAAATTGTCCTTTTTATAGTTCAGTCTGGGTATTTTAAGTTCCCAAATAGTTCTAGATCATTGGGCTTTTAAAATTATATGCTTGGAACTTTCACTTTATAGCAAAATGATTATTGTCATGAAAGACATGTTTGAAATTGCAAAAAGGTAGAAAAAGGGGAAATTATATTTTACTTTTACTTTAGAATTTTTTTTTTTGGTACAGGTTTATTTGCTTAATAAATGTGTGAACTAAAACCATAAAACTCTTAGAAGACAACCTAGGTCTGACTCTTTATGACCTTGACTTCAGTTCGGTTCAGTCGCTCAGTCATGTCCAACTCCTTGTGACCCCATGGACTACAGCACACCAGGCTTCCCTGTCCATCACCAACTCCCAGAGCTTACTCAAACTCATGTCTGTTGAGTTGGTGATGCCATCCAACATCTCATCCTCTGTCATCCCCTTCTCCTCCCACCTTCAATCTTTCCCAGCATCAGGGTCTTTTCAAATGAGTCAGCTCTTTGCATCAGGTGGCCAAAAAGTATTGGAGCTTCAGCTTCAGCCTCAGTCCTTCCAGGACTTATTTCCTTTAGGATGGACTGGTTTGATCTCCTTGCAGTCCAAGGGACTCTCAGGACTCTTCTCCAACACCACAGTTCAAAAGCATCAATTTTTCGGCGCTCAGCTTTCTTTATAGTCCAACTCTCACATCCATACATGACCACTGGAAAAACCATAGCCTTGACTAGATGGACCTTTGTTGGCAAAGTAATGTCTCTTGACTGAGGCAATGGTTTCTTAGATATGACACCACAAGTGCAAGCAACCAAGGAAAAAATAAACTGGACTTCCCCTTTTTATAAAATATCGTAAGCTTAGACATTTGACCTTCCAAGTAACTGTGGACGTCTGTAAAGTCCCAGCCATTATAGTTGATGGTTTTTTAATAGCTGAATGGTTTTCATCCCTTTCTTCTAAGTATACTTGTGTCAGTCAAGAGACAGAAATGATATTTATTTTTTAACATAGTTTAACAGAAAGAATTGTAAACTATGGGGACTTCCCTGGTGGTCTGGTGGTTAAGACCTTTGCTTCCACTGCAGGGGGCGCAGGTTCCATCCCTGGTTGGGGAACTAAGATCGTTTGAGCTTAGCAGTGAGGCCGAAAGAAAGGAAGGGGAAAGAAAGAAAGAAAGAGACTGATGTTCACTGTGTCTGAAGTGCTGAAAAGGTAAAAAGGGGAACACTAACCCACCACCACAGTAACAACTGCAGGGTGTTCCCTCCTCTTTGAGGAACTAAACAGAAACTTGTTGGGTGGGGGGGAGTCCCTTAGAGCTGACACCCTGAGGACGGTTTGTTCCTTGGCACTGGGATCAAGACTTCTGCAAGCTGGCTGATGCTAGTGTGTCTCGAGGAGGTACTTTGAGGCTAGCCCTTCATGGGTTAGAAAAACTGCAGACTGGTTCGTCTCCTGCTGTTGTTGCCAGGGTGGTGCTTGGAGTAACAGGAGCAGACTGGACCCTCAGGAACGGGGGGTCCTTGTCCCCAGCTGACCAGCCTCTCTCCAGCGCCCCTGCCCCCACCACAGGCAGGACCCCCGGAGAACCAGTAGGCAGAGCTGAGACGTGGGTTGCAGAGACCCCAACCCCATGTCACGAAGCCTTGTAGAGAGGGTGCTTTGGCACTGACAACCAATGATTCAGTAACTAGTACCGCCATTCTGTCCACTGTGGTTGGATAATTTCTTATATGTTATTAATTTTATTCCTTGGAGAAGGTAATAGGAACCCACTCCAGTGTTCTTGCCTGGAAAATCTCATGGACAGAGGAGCCTGGTGGGGTATACAGTTCATGGGAGTCGCAAAGAGTCAGACACGACTGATGGACTGAGCACAATATTATTATTAAAAAACACACAGCAATTCCTCCCCAACATCAGGCTGCATGTGCACTGAAGTGACGAGGGCCAATCTTTATTTCTGTGTGTGGTAAACTGGCATTCTAGTCTAGGTGAAGCCTAAGAATAGGTCCCCAAAGGAGTAATATATTTTTCCTCTCTTGAATAGGAAAACTATCATGAATTGTCAGCTAATGGTCAATTCTTTATCCTCCTGAATGTTTAATTTATAACCCACTTTTACTTTCAGGCTTTCAGAAAGGTTTATTATTGGTGGCTTTTGTTAGAATATAATGGTAAGATACTTCTAAGCTTAAACCTCTAGTAACTGCTCCATTTTCTGCAAATCTATGAAGGGTAGCTCTCCATTGCCGTGTAAATTTTTATCTCCATCCCATGGGCTATTACATCTGGCTGTCAATTCTTTCCTTGATGCCATCCTTCTACTGAAATACTTAGACTGTGGTTCAAAAGGAATTCCATTCAAGGTATATTATTACACTGGCTATGTTTAGTTACTTCTGTAGCATAAAGCTCAGTGTAAGGATCAAGGAAATTATATCAATATCATTAATCACAGATTTGCAGCTTGAGGGACTTCCCAGGTGGTGCTAGTGGTGAAAAACCTGCCTGCCTCCGCAGGAGATGCAAGAGATGTGGGCTTGATCCCTGGGTCTGAGAGATTCCCCTGGAGGAGGGCGTGGTACCCCACTCCAGTATTCTTGCCTGGAGAATCCCAGGGACAGAGGAGCCTGGCGGGCTGCAATCCATAGGGTTGCACAGAGTCAGACACGACTGAAGTGACTTAGCACGCACGTACCCATGTAGCTTGAATTGTGTTTAAATAGCAGTAGAAATTCAAGACTATATTGAAATTTTAATAATTAACCAGAAATATGCAATGTTAATGGAGCCCCATATACTCTGTATGACTTCTTACAACACAGAAGAATATGCGTCATATTGCTTAAATGAGACCACAGAGTTGGTGGAAAAACCCCACAATCCATCGAGGTTACATCTTCCCTGTTTTAACTTTAAGCAGGTTTGCATCATATTACTGAGAGCAGCGTAAAACTGGGGCTTCCCTGGTGGTTCAGCCGTTAAGAATCTGCCTGTTATCGCAGGGGACACGGTCCAGCCCCTGGTCTGGGGAGATCCCACACGCCACAGAACAACCAAGCCCTTGAGTTGCAACAAGAGAAGCACCGCAGTGAGAAGTCCTTGCTTCATAAGAGGAGTAGCCCCAGCTCTCAGCAACTCGAGAAAGCCTGTGAGCAGCGACAGAGACCCTGAGCACCCCAAAAAATAAAAACTTAAAAAAAAAAGCAGAGTAAAACCAAACCTAGGATTGGCCTCAAAGAGTTGTTAACTGCACACTCTACTTATTATAAGTGGTTTCAAAGTAATATTTGTTGTTGTTATTATTCAGTCACTAAGTTGTGCCTGACTTTGTGACCCCATGGACTATAGCCCGCCAGGCTCCTCTGTCCTCCACTATCTCCCAGAGTTTGCTCAAATATTAGTAATATCAATAATGATACTCTTCTTTAGTTTTACATATCTGTCAGCTAAAATAATAATGATTTATCGCCTCTGTCATAATAGAAGAATATGTAAGAATTGTGCACTATAACAAGAGATGCTGTTTTCATGAAGAATATCATTTGACCAATGATAAATGTCGTCTCCATTGGGAAAACATTTTTTGAAGGATACATGTCCAGATTTTAACCACTTTAGGGAATCCCCTGAGAGTCCAGTGGTTAGGACGCCATACTTTCAATGCAGGGTGCACAAGCTTGATCCCTGGTCGGAGAACTAAGATCCCGTGTGCCACACAAAAAAAAGAGAGAGAGATTTTTGTTTAATATATTTGATATAACAATTTTTATGCATTTATCAATTATCCATTCAAAATGTCTTTCTTGCAGAGATATAAAAATAATGCTACTTCTCAAAAAAAAAAAAATGTTACTTCTCCTTGCCCCAAGTTTTACTGAACTTGGAGTTCAGTAAAATCTAAGATTTTAGTTCTACCCTTCATGTGCATTCATATTCCTTCTACAATCTTTGAATCCAATTATTGGCTTGAGAAAGCGCCTGGTTTCAGATCCAAATGTAGGGCTTGGAAATACTGTGACAATGTTACTCATCCGGTCTGGTCTCTGCATCCCGCCTTAGCGAGAAAGTACCTACGATATGTTATCTGTTTAATCCACACGTTCAAGCACTGTCTATAGCACATACACAGGGTTACAGAAAAGGTAAAGTCAAACAAGATTTTTTTTCCAGTGAAACTGAGTCATTGATCAAACTCTCCAGATTATTTTCACTGGATAATCTACAGTTTTCTCCTCTGTTTAACCACTTAAATTAGTTTTTTGTTGATGTGGTTACAGTAGGAACTTTTAAGAACTTGTTATTGCTGGTTGCAGTAATTGAATTTAATGAAGTTTTAGTTTATAGACATAAACAAACAATGATTGTGCCAACAGATGAGAGTTTTATTTATAATACTTTGAAGACTGTACCTCCTTTAAAATCAGAAATTCCTGGCAATTTTTAAATGACTGATGGGCGTGCAGGTTGCTTAACCGGAGCAGTGCAGTGAGTAAACATGCCTATATTTAGTTCAGTGGTAGGGCTCTCGGATTTCAGGAAGATTATGGAATAATTATTAACCTCACAGACTCTCCATCTTGAAAATGCTTATGTTTAATAATAATTATGACTTGAACTGAATATATGTGTGTCCACAACTTAATCCCTCATTGAATCTCCATGATTTTATGAGGAGGTTGTTTACACATGAGTAGAATGAGTTAAAAAGCTTAAAGACATTTGTCTAGAATTGGCTTCCCAGGGGGCTTCATGATGAAGAATCCACCTGCCAATGCAGGAGACTCGGGTTTCAATTGCTGGGTCGGAAAGACCCCCTGGAGGAGGAAATGACAACCCACTCCAGTATTCTTGCCTGGAGAATCCCATGGACAGAGGGGCCTGTCGGGCTCCAGTCCATGGGGTCACGAAGAGTCTGACACGACTGAGCACACGTGCACACACACAACTAGTAAGTGAGAGTCTCACTCTCCCCATAAAAGTGCATAAGAGCTGGTGTTCGTTAGAAATGTTTTCTTTTCCCAGAGTTTCAAGGGGTCATTACACATGTCACGACTGTGTAAAACTCTGGAACTTGCCAGCAGCAAGAGAACCTCTTGGTTCAAAGTCTGATGTTAAGCCTCCTGTTGAAAACCATGCCACTCTGTAGCATGCCTATCATTACACTTAAAAAATATTTTTTTTATTGGGATATGGTTAGTCGGGGTATAGTTGCTTTACAATATTGTGTTGGTTTTTGCTATACAACGGTGTGAATCAACATCCACGCCATGTTCAATTTCCCTCCAACCCCCCCTCCCTCATTATACTTTTAATTAAAGTCACTACTATGTCTGAGATCAAAATCAATTGCCAAGATGGAAAAGGAATCAAGCAAAGCCAGTGTCTGGTAACCGTGAAAGTGTGAAAATGTTAGTCACTCAGTCTTGTCATAGACTGTAGCCTGCCAAGCTCCTCTGTCCATGGGATTCTCCAGGCAAGAATACTGGAGTGGGTGGCCATGCCCTCCCAGGGATCAAACCAAGGTCTCCAGGAAGCCCAAAATGCAATTGCAGAAACCCTGATTGAACCAGGGACCTTTAGATCTTCAGCCTGCTTATCTCCCAACTGAGCTATTTTAGCATCTGATAAACAGTGCCTTTCCTTAACTCTAAGTAATATAAGGAGAGTCCCATCCATGGTATTTTTCAAGACTCTAAGATAGTTTTTATGACTTCACCAAAGAAAGTAAGGATCAGACTCTGCAAATCAAAAGTAGGTATGAGACTTCAGTGAAAATGGTTCTTAGGGTCAATGAAATATAAACTTTAGTATGTTGTTTCTAATCAGAAGTATCTTGAAGTCTATTAAATAATGACACTGTTAAATAACGTTTATATTTTTCCATTTATAAAAATGTTTGTGCAGTTTCCCTGGTGGCTCAGCTGGTAAAGACTCCGCCTGCAATGCAAGAGACCTGGGTTTGATCCCTGGGTTGGGAAGATTCCCTGGAGAAGGGAAAGGCTACCCATTCCAGTATTCTGGCCTGGAGAATTCCATGGACAGAGAAGCCTGACAGGCTACAGTCCACTGGTTCACAAAGAGTTGGATACAACTGAGTGATTTTCACACACACATGCAGTATAAGAAATTCTGTAATGTATAGAACACTAACAATTATTTGAAAATTCCCAATAATTACCAATAATTTCCCATCAAAGGAAAGCACCTCAATATTTGGTGTTTTTCATGCCAGTCGTGTTCTTATAAAAATATTTGGATGTGTTTATATATATTAATTTTGACTTTAAATATAATAAAAATAAAATATATACCTTACAAAAAAAAAAGTGGGTATGAGAGTTCCAAAAGTTCTCTCATTACCTTCCCAGCAATCATTTACAAATTTAGGAAAGAAACCCACACTTTCACTTTGGGTATTTATGCCAACAGGCCCTCTGACCAGGTTCATGTTCACTAATTCAAAAAGAATGGGTTACTGAGTCAAAAGATCTGAATTCAGTATCTAGCTCTGCCCTGGCTGGGTGGCTGAACTCCATCCCTGGACCTCCACCTCCATCTGCGGAGTGAAAATGATGTGAACACTTCTTTATCTTTTAGTATTATGAAAATCAAAAGTGGTGATGCATGAGAAAAGACCTGGTAAATATACTGCTCCAGTATTTACCAATCTATCTTCCAGAGAGGAAAAGTAATGTATTTAAAATAGATCTGCCTTTAGAAAATAAATCAAAACAATTTTGTAAATAACCTGCTTGTGAATTATGCTGCCTTCCAATTTTGAGAATTGATCACCACACAAAAGATAAGCAAAATATGATATATGTATCTGAACTGAAGATTAGCATTAGATGAGTTCACTCCCATTTTGTCAAACACAGGCAAATAGTAGTAAATTCCTTAGAAGTTTCTGAATTTCACAAAGATCTTACAAAAATAAGTTTATGAAGAATTGCAGTGTGGTTAATTTATTGCTTTTCCCACAGTTATTATATTTTTAGTCTTGAAAAAAAAATCACAGAAAACAGCCAAGAAAGAAAAAATGACATTAAGATTTCTTAAACTCTGAGTAAATGTGTCTTGAATAATGCATAAGTTCCTTTGTGGCTATATCTACAGTTTACTCAGCATCGCTTTCTATCTGAAAGCCCAAATGACTGTATTTCCCAATCACAGTCACTAAAATTCTGTGACTATTTTCAAATTAAGTTCTATTGATACATGGTTTATTCACTTTTCTCCATACATGGGAATAAGGTAACAAATAAGTTTTGTTCTTAATTGAAAAATTGCCTCTCAAAACAGTATTGAATTCAATGGCTATCACATGTTTGAGGAAGTTTAATCATCTTTTTTTTAGGATGGTGCACGGGTAAAGAATCCGCCTGTCAATGAACACATCACTAAATTGTTTCAGTTTTTTTTTTTTTACATGATTCATCTTCCCCTGGTTTCAGATGGAAAACGTGAGTGGACCTAGCATCCAGCTGACAGCTTGTCTGTGGGTATGAAATCACCATTTTGCCTCTTTTACCTGGATTTAATTTCTGCTGAGATCCTGATAACAGGGACCAACCAGGGCAAGTAAAGGAATCTGAAGTTACTCTGTGTGTGTTTGTGTGTGTCTGTGTGTGTGTGTCTGTGTGTGTGTCTGTGTGTGTCTGTGTGTGTGTCTGTGTGTGTCTGTGTCTGTGTGTGTGTCTGTGTCTGTGTGTGTCTGTGTGTCTGTGTCTGTGTGTGTCTGTGTGTGTGTCTGTGTCTGTGTGTGTCTGTGTGTGTGTCTGTGTCTGTGTGTGTCTGTGTGTCTGTGTCTGTGTGTGTCTGTGTCTGTGTCTGTGTGTGTCTGTGTGTGTGTCTGTGTGTCTCTGTGTGTGTGTGTCTGTGTGTGTGTCTGTGTGTGTCTGTGTGTGTCTGTGTGTGTTCTGTGTGTGTGTCTGTGTGTGTGTCTGTGTGTGTGTCTGTGTATGTGTCTGTGTGTGTGTCTGTGTGTATCTGTGTGTGTGTGTCTGTGTGTATGTGTCTCTGTGTGTGTCTGTGTATCTGTGTCTATGTGTGTGTGTGTCTGTGTGTGTGTCTGCGTGTGTGTGTCTGTGTGTGTCTGTGTGTGTGTGTCTGTGTGTGTGTCTGTGTGTGTGTCTGTGTGTGTGTCTGTGTGTGTCTGTGTGTGTGTGTGTGTGCTGGGTTACTCAGTCGTGTCTGACTCTTTGCACCCCCATGGACTGTTGTCCTGCAGGCTCCTCTGTCCATGGGATTTCCCAGGCAAGAATACTAGAGTGGGTTGCCATGCCCTCTTCCAGGGGATCTTCCTGACCCAGGGATCAAACCCATCCACATCTCTGGTGTCTCCTGCATTGGCAGGCAGATTCTTTACCACTAGTGCCCCCTGGGAAGCCGAAGTTACTATAGATGGAGTGAAAAGCCACAGGCTGACTTCCCGGGGAACCTGGCACTGGGGAGTCGCTGAGCCCCAGGTCTGCCCACCTCCCCGCTCAGCTGGTTCCATTCCCTCACCTGATGGGCCCTGAGGCCATGGAGCTCCCGACTCCTGGGGCGGGCAGAGCGGGGCTGGGAGTCAGCCCCACTCAGATGCTTGCTTTGAAGCTCACTGGCGGTAAGTCACCTGGGCAAAACGACGTCGTGTCGTTCAGCCATACTCCCACTTACATCAGGTGGGGGTGGACGGGAAGTTTAGGCAGAGGAAAGAAACCAATCACAGAATGTCCCGTTCCTATTCCTCATAAAATGTGGGTGGAAACACGAGTGAGAAGAAAAAGGTAAAATTCACCCACAGTATCAAAGAGGGCCTGACTTCATGATGAAGGGGAGCAGTTTAGTGAAGAAGCAACTCCTGGAGAAACCCCCACCAGAGTCATTAAGAGTTGGGAAAAGTCACATGAATATGTCAAGTGGAGAGTAATATGGGGCTTCTTGCCTGCCAACATAGGAGACTTTAAGAGACCTGCGTTAGATCCCTGGGTCAAGAGGGATCGACTCCGAAGAGGGCATGGCAACCCACTCCAGTGTTCTTGCCTGGGAAATCCCATGGACAGAGGAGCCTGGCGGGCCACAGGCCGTGGGGTCCCCAAGAGTCAGACAGGACTCAACACCGGCAGCAGCAGGAGACGTCTGGCTCTTTGGGCCTAAAGCAGAGCCTCTGGTGCGTGAGCCTGGATTGAGCAACCATCTGAGTCCTGGATCCTGGGGGCAGATGGGCTCTGGGCTACATCCTCCAGGCTCTCTGGTTAAAGGAACAGTGTGGGACAGGACACTTACCAAAATCTGATAAAAGAGAGTAAAACACGGTAAGTTCGGCTCACAAAGCATTCCATTTGGCCTTCTTGAGTAACTCCAACTTGTTCGGGAGCAGAAAAAAGGAACTCTGAGATAAAAATCTCTTTGAAGGGCACGTTCAATAAATGAAAGTCTGGCAAGAATGATTTCCATTTGAACATTTATAGCCATTTCCAACCATTGCACTGCTGTTAGAATAAACGAGAAATGACTCTTTATTCATCATAGCTTTATGCAATTGCTTAAACACCAAGAGCATCGTTACTCCATGGTGAGATTGTATAACAAGGAAAAACTGACAGCGCATGCTGCATTCTTCTCAAAGGTGTGCCTCTGTGAATAAAAACTAGCTAGGGTGTGGCGGAGCCCACAGTCCGCATGGCGTTAAAGGCTTACAAAAACAAAAGCATAAGAGGATACCTAATTCACAGACAATGGAAAACTAACAAATCAGTGCACTGCTTACTCTGATGTTCAAACTGGAGCCAGATAAAAAATAGTCTCACTGAAAGTCTTGAAGTAATTCTTTTTAATACAGCATTTTTCCTTTATACACAAATTTGCAGGGCATTACAATGCAAGGCAAAATATTGATCGAGCTTGAAGGAATTATAAATAATTCCCTGGATTTGTGTGAAGACCAATAATTAACAGTGAATACCAACAAATGACATTGTTTGCTAACTTGGGCACACGTGAAAACTTCATGGAACCTGCCACAGAGTAATAAGAGGAACTGCTCTATTTACCTTCTCCATATCCAGAAACAAAAGATCCACACATGATTTAACTGTGCTTACAAATAAAGTATTTAGTGCTTTACTTCTTTCTTAAAATTATGTTTCTTACAATCTAATCACAATTGTGTGCAAGACAAAAGTCTATAATGTAATATTCACTCCCTTCCACCCTAGTACAGAATTAAGAGAAGAAAAAGACTATAGCAGGAATTTCTGACAATGTTTCAGGAAAAAAAAAGTGACATTTTTTGAGTAGCAATGGAATGTTTTTTTAGTGGGTGGAAAGAGTAACAACAGACACTTAGAAACATAGTACTTTACTCTTTATTTAACAGTTTTCAAACATATTGCAGTTTATCTATTAAAAAAACCAGTGTACAAAAAAGTGACATGTATTGAAAAGTGAAATAATTTTCAGAACCGTAAAAGTCAGACAAAATGTAAGAACTTTTATTGACATGGAGAATGTATCAAAACCTCAGATGTAAAGAAATATTTTTTAAAATAGTCATTGTGTTAAGGTGGTCAGGTTATTAACGCCTTTCTTTGTTTTTACAAATATTCTGATATAGATAGATACACACATAAAGATAAGTAGAGATACATAGATATTAAAAAGAATCAATTTATATCAATGGTTTTCCGTATGTATATTTTAAGTATAAGAGAACATTTATACAGAATTGTTTACTCAACTTAAAGCTGTGTTGCATCATGTTCTACAGCATTGCTCAGGATCATGGGTAGACTGTTGGTATAATTATCAATACCTATTAAATGTCCACAGTACTCTGTAAAATAACCAGTCAGACACTTTTATGCCAAAAATGCACCAAATGAAAAAAAAAAAAAAAAAAACCCCATGAATTCCAAGCTTACCATTTCCTTTTTGCTAACACCCACATTCCCATAGCGTCATACAGGAAGACTTCTGCAGAATTTATTTCATCTACGCATGCAGCCTTTGCTGTAATTCCTATTATAGCCAACATACTGATGAGACGGGAACCTAGAAGTCAGATCATGGCCAGTGGTTCCAAGTCTAGATGGACATCACAGTTACACTGGGAGCTATTTCTGAAAATTATGATAAAGCCGTGGAAAGTGTAGAGCTGCAAGAACTAGGAACTGGAAGTCCCCACTCTCTTCCTTCTCCCCACAGTCCATTTCCTAGAGATAACCCTGTTAATGGCACAATGTATATTTTTCCAGATATTGTGAATGCCTATATAAACATATAGGAGGTATGTGGAAATAGGATGTGGGCAGAGTAATTTGTAGATAACTTGTATCCTATTGTACGAATTCAACACTTGTTTCCTCCCTCCATGTACGGTGAAGACTAGAGGTCTATTCGTGGAATGCACTGAAGTAGAGGGCTCTTGATGACAGATTTCTAGCAACGCCAAAAGTACAGCAGGCTGGGCCTTGGCAGGAAACAGATGCACACTTCCCCCTGTGCTGAGAAGGGGGGAATGGGTTAAGTGAAAGTCCTCATTATGGAACGTGTCTTCTGCCCCCTCCTTCAGAACGTAAGCAGCCACGTCGTCCTTTCTGAGGAAACCGGCCAGTCAAAAAAGAAAACACAAACACGCAAACAAAAAAGCCAACATTAAAGATAGGTCCGTGTCCCAGACACCTCCAAGACAGAAAGTCCAGCTCAAACATATAGAGCTTCCGGAAAACTCTTATAGAGCCTCATTTTAAAGTAGGAATAGACCAGGAGCGCTCACTACTTATTTGAAGAAACTCAGAAATGCAGGAGATGCAGGTTCAATCCCTGGGTCGGGAAGATCCCCTGGAGAAGGAAATGGCAACCCACTCCAGTATTCTTGCCTGGGAGATCCCACAGGAGGAGCCTGGCGGGCTACAGCCCACGGGTCGCAAAGACTCAGACACGACTGAGCGACTGAGCACACACCCACAGAAATGAAAGATCAAGAACGAAACAAAGAAACCTGGAAAGGGAGAAGCAGTGGGGAAAAAAAAATAGATTCTCAGTTACACAAGAATATATTTCCTCTATGAAACAAAGTCTGGTCTTGCATTAAAGGGAGCATTCATAAAACCAAGACAGCTCTGGGAAATTAATACTATGATAGTGTTGTAGGAAGGGGGAGGCCCCCCTGCAGGGCCCCAAGAGTGGGCTCTTGTCTAACACTCAGAAAAGAATTGTCCAAGGAGACACGTGCTGACAGAGCAGGAGATTTTATTGGGAAAGGGTGCCCGGGTGGAGAGAATCAGGGTGAAGGAACCCAGGAGAACGGCTCTGCCGCATGGCTCCCAGTCTCGGGTTTTATGGTGATGGGATTAGTTTCCGGGTGGTCTTTGGCCAATCATTGTGACTCAGAGTCTTTCCTAGTGGCGCACGCCTCGTTCAGCCAAGATGGATGCTAGCGAGAGGGATTCTGGGAAGTGGACGGACATGCGGTGTCTCCTTTCGACCTTTCCTGAACTCTTCCAGTTGGTGGCGGCTTATTAGTTCCGTATTCCTTACCAGGACCTCCTGTCCTAAAACAACTCATGCGAATGGTTACTAAAGGGCCTGGCCAGGGTGGGCGGTTTCGGTCAGTGTGCTTCCCCTAACAATAGCAGAAATAAAACATGCAATCGAAGGACTGGAAGATAAAGGGGAGCACACCTCTCAGAGAATTACAAGCATAGATAGAATATATGAGAAAAGTATGAAAAAGAATAAGGTTACAAAATAAAGACCCAGCATCCAGCTGGTAAGAATTCCAGGAACAGAGAACAGAGAAAATAGACTTATCAAAGGTGTAACAGAACATCGCACAGATTGAAAAATAAGACTAATAAACCCCCTATTAACAGCACAGCACAATGAATGGGAAGAGACCAACGTCAAAGAATGTCTTAGTGGGACTTCCCTAGAGATTCAGTGGTTGCAACTTCCCCTTCTAGGACAAGGGGTGAGGGCATGAGTCCTGGTTGAGGGGCTATGATCCCACATGCCTTGTGCCCCCAAACCCCAAATATAAAACAGAGGCTTATTGTGACAAATTCAATAAAGACTTTAAAATTGGTCCACATTAAAAAAATAGTGATAATGACTGGGGCTTCAGTGGCTCAGTGGTAAAGAAGCTGCCTGCCAATGCAGGAGACAAGGGTTAGGAGGTCCCATTCTAACCCTTTCATTGGGAAGGTCCCACGTGTGGAGGAGCAACTAAGCCTGTGTATCACAACTATTGTGCCTGCACACTGAAGCCCCCGAGTCACAACGGCTGAGCCCACGTGCCTCAGTGACTGAAACCCGCCAGCCCTGGAACCTGCGCTTTGCAGCAGGAGAAGCCGCCACGAAGAGACGCCCGAGCCCTGCGCCTGGAGAGTGGCCCCTGCCCGCTGCAGCTAGAGAAAGCCCGAGCAGCAACGGAGGCCCAGCACGGCCACAAATAAAAAATAAAACAGAAATAAAAAAATGTCTAAGTCTTTAAAAAGATCTAGGATAAAACAGAAACTATTTTATGAAATTTCAAAGCAATGGGGAAAAGAGGAGGATCTTACTTGCTCCTAGAAGGAAAAACAAAACAAAAACAGGTTCTATGTAAAGGCAGGGAATTCAATAGCTGGAAGACCATGGGGTGGGGCCGTGCGGTCACCCTTTAGAGGAAAGATTTCAACCTAGAATTATAAACCTGCCCTAAACTCAATGAAGAATGACAGCATGATGGTTAGTTTTATGTCTCCAGTCGACAGGGCTAAATGATACCCCAATAGCCGGTGAAACATTATACCTGGGTGAGTCTCTGAGGGCGTTTCTCGGAACAGGTGCAAAGGTGTTACCCGGAAGAGATTAGCATTTGAATCAGCAGATTAAGTAAAGAAGGTTGTCCTCCCTTGCAGGTGGGCGTCCTCCAATATCTGGAGGACAGAAACACAGGGAAAGGGTGAAAATTTGCTGTTTGCTTGAGGTGGGACGTCCACCTTCTCCTGCCTTCAGACATTAGCACTCCAGCTTCTTAGGACTTTAGACTTGGACTTCAGTGTACATCATCAGCCTTTCTGATCCTCCAGCTTGTACGTGACCCTGGGACTTCCTGAACTCTGTAACATATATGTGTGTGTGTGTGTGTGTGTATAATGTATTCATAAAACAGCTGTGGAAATCCCTCCCTGAGTCTGACTGAATACTGGCCCCCTCCTGCAAAGATTCACATCCGAGTTCTCCAGACATGTGACCGTGTGACCTTACATGCTAAAGAGATTTTGCAGATGTGGTTAAATCAAGGATTCTGAGATCAGGGTTATTCTGGATTCCTAGCGTGAACCCAACGTGGTCAGTAAGACCAGATAGAAGAAACAGAAAAATCAGACTGAGTCCTCCGACATGTGATGATGGAGCAGGAAGTGGGGGTGATATGAAAACAGGGTCATGAGTCAAGGAAGGCCAGGGGCCACTAGCAGCTGAGAAAGTAAAAAAATGCATTCTCCCCAGAAGCGCCAAGGAGGAACCAGCCCTGCTGACGTCTTGATTTTAGCCCCATCAGATTCATTTCGGACTTGTGACATGTAGAACTATAAGAGAGTAAATGTGTCTTGTGTTAAGCCACTAAGGTTGTGTAATTTGTTACAGCAGTAACTGGAAACTAATATATTTCCCTTGAAGTCAAGGAAAATGAGAAATAAAAATTAAGATGGGTGATCTGATGATTATTTTTAGATTACAGTATGTTCATTGTTTTTCTGAAGTAGGGACATGAACTGACTCAAAAGATTGTTTTTAACTCTTCTAAGAAAGAAGAAAATTGCACGTCAATTAAACAAATGTTTAAGACTTAGCTATGCAAAATTTTGTGTATTTGTTACCTGATAGATACGAAATTTTATAGCAAGTATTACATGGTTTCACACAATGAAAACTTGGAAAGATAGAACATGATTATCTCAACAGCAGGTTCAGTTCAGTTCAGTCACTCAGTCGTGTCTGACTCTTTGTGACCCCACGGACTGTAGCACGCCAGGCTTCCCTGTCCATCACCAACTCCCAGAGCTTACTCAAACTCATGTCCATTGCATCAGTGATGCCATCCAACCATCTCATCCTCTGTCGTCCCCTTCTCCTCGCACCTTCACTCTCTCCCAGCATCAGGGTGTTTTCAGATGAGTCAGTTCTTAACATCAGGTGGCCAAAGTACTGGAGTTTCAGCCTCAGCATCAGTCCTTCCAATGAGTATTCAGGACTGATTTCTTTGAGGACTGACTGGTTGGATCTCTTTGCAGTCCAAGGGACTCTCAAAAGTCTTCTCCAATACCACAGTGCAAAAGCATCAATTCTTCGGCATCCAGCTTTCTTTATAGTCCAACTCTCACATCCATACACGACTACTGGAAAAACCATAGCCTTGACTAGACGGACCTTTTTGGCAAAGTTATGTCTCTGCTTTTTAATATGCTGTCTAGGTTGGTGATAGCTTTTCTTCCAAGGAGTGTCTTTTAATTTCATGGGTGCAGTCACGATCTGCAGTGATTTTGGAGCCCAAGAAGATAAAGTCTGTCACTGTTTCCATTGTTTGCCCATCTATTTGCCATGAAGTGATGAGATCAGATGCCATGATCTTAGTTTTCTGAATGTTGAGCTTTAAGCCAGCTTATTCACTCTTCTCGTTCACTTTCATCAAGAAGCTTTTTAGTTCTTCTTTGCTTTCTGCCATAAGGGTGGTGTCATCTGTGTATCTGAGGTTATTGATGTTTCTCCCAGCAGTCTTGATTCTAGCTTGTGCTTCATCCAGCCTGACATTTTGCATGATGTACTCTGCTTATAAGTTAAATAAGCAGGGTGACAATATACAGCCTTGATGTACTCCTTTCCTGATTTGGAACCAATCTATTGTTCATGTCCAGTTCTAACTGTTGCTTCTTGACCTGCATACAGATCTCTCAGGAGGTAGGTCAGGTGGTCTGGTATTCCTATCTCTTTAAGAATTTTTCACAGTTTGTTGTGATCCACACAGTCAAAGGCTTTGGCATAGTAAGTAAAGGAAAAGTAAATGTTTTTCTGGGACTCTCTTGCTTTTTTGATGACCAGCAGATGTTGGCAATTTAGTCTCTGGTTCTTCTGCCTTTTCTAAATCCAGCTTGAACATCTGGAAGTTCACGGTTCACGTCCTGTTGAAGCCTGGCTTGGAGAATTTCGAGTATTATTTTGCTAGCACGTGAGATGAATGCAATTATGTGGTAGTTTGAGCATTCTTTGGCATTGCCTTTCTTTGGGATTGGAATGAAAATGGACCTTTTCCAGTCCTATGGCCACTCCTGAGTTTTCCAAATTTGCTGGCGTATTGAGTGCAGCACTTTCACAGCATCATCTTTCAGGATTTGAAATAGCTCAACTGGAATTCCATCACCTCCACTATCTTGTTTGTAGTGATGCTTCCTAAGGCCCACTTGACTTCGCATTCCAGGATGTCTGACTCTAGATGAGTGATCACACCATCATGGTTATCTGGGTCATGCAGATCTTTTTTGTATAGTTCTGTGCATTCTTGCCACCTCTTCTTAATATCTTCTGCTTCTGTTAGGTCCATACTATTTCTGTCCTTTATTGTACCCATCTTTGCATGAAATGTTCCCTTGGTATATCTAATTTTCTTGAAGAGATCTCTAGTCTTCCCCCATTCTATTGTTTTCCTCTATTTCTTTGCATTGGTCACTGAGAAAGGCTTTCTTATTTCTCCTTGCTATTCTTTGGAACTCTGCTTTCAAATGGGTATATCTTTCCTTTTTTCTTTTGCCTTTAGAGTCTCTTCTTTTCACAGCTATTTGTAAGGCCTCGTCAGACAACCATTTTGCCTTTTTGCATTTCTTTTTCTGGGGATGGTCTCGATCACTGCCTCCTTACAATGTCACGAACCTCCATCCATAGTTCTCAGGCACTCTGTCTATCAGATCTCATCCCTTGAATCTATTTGTCACTTGCACTGTATAATTTTAAGGGATTTGATTTAGGTCATACCTGAATGGTCTAGTGGTTTTCCCTACTTTCTTCATGACTTAAGTCTGAATTTGGCAATAAGGAGTTCATGATCTGAGCCACAGTCAGCTCCTGGTCTTGTTTTTGCTGACTGTATAGAGCTTTTCCATCTTTGACTGCAAAGAATATAATCAGTCTGATTTCAGTATTGACCATCTGGTGATGTCCATGTGTAGAGTCTTCTCTTGTGTTGTTGAAAGACAGTGCTTGCTATAACGAGTGCATTCTCTTGGCAAAACTCTGTTAGCCTTTGCCCTGCTTCATTCTGTACTCCAAGGCAAAATTTGCCTGTTACTCGGTATCTCTTGACTTCCTACTTTTGCATTCCAGTCCGCTATAATTAAGAGGACATCATTTTTTGGTGTTAGTTCTAGAAGGCCTTGTAGAAAGTGAAAGTCAACACTGTTTCCTGCTGCTACTGATAAAGTCATTCAAGATTATATAGAGATAAGTCTGTTTATATTTTATAGACAAAGAAATCTGAAAAGACTTCAGTAATTTCAAGTAAAGCAATTACTTTCAAAATTATCAAAAATATACTTTAAAGAGCATTCACGGTTACCATGAATACACAGTTAACATAGGAAACCCTTGTTAACAGTAGGCTATTAAAGTGATTGTTTTGATTTTGTACGTAGTTGTACATACATATGTATTCAGGATTGCCAGATTTAGCAAATAAAAATACAGAGCACTTCGTTAAATTTCAATTTCATATAAGCAATCAATATTCTTATAAATATGTCCCTGAAATATTGTATGTGTACTTATATACCAAATTATTTGCTATTTTCTTAAAATTTAGAAATTTAGAAAAAATAGAAAAAACTTTTGTTTTCTATTTAAATTCTTCTATATTTTATCTGGCAATCCTAGTTGGATGGTTATTGTTAAAAACAGTTTAACATATAAGCAATTCCTACTTTTTACTTTAGTTCATTCATGAAAATCACATCAGAGAACTGTCAAATAAAGATAATTTTAATCTTCCTAAACATCAGCTTTTACTCAGCCAGAAATCACCATGTGTATTATCAGATCCCACTATATATTGGTCAATTAAAATGCAAATGGAAGCCATTTTTCCTGATGAACATACTTCAGACATGAATAAAACTCATGAATAACTGATTAATGGTGAAAAATGATACATGGGTTTTAAAGGCATGGTTAGATAAGTTAATCAGTCAGATTGGGAGCAGGAAAAGGAATAAATGGCTATATAATTATAAGATGCTGTGTGGACTATACAAGGGCAAAATGTCTCCTTAGGGGAATTTGGTCCACGGGGCTATTTCTAGGAAGTATTGGGGCACACGTAATCACATTATATGCTTCTTTCTCTTCCTAACTATCAGTTTAGTCCAGCTGAAATGTAGTTAAATAAATTTCAGTCTCCCTTGAGGAAAAACCAAGGCCACAAAAAGGCAGAGTGGGGGGACAGTTTCCTCGACTGCTTTAGAAATGTGGTGGGAGCGTGTAGAGTAAGTATATATACCAATCAAATAAGCCATAATCAACGAAGAGAAGAGGCGGAAAAAAATGGAATGAACTTCTTTCTTTCCTCCTGCCCATCTCCAACACTGAGCCCCTTGAAGACAGAGGATGGATGGTATCTATGGTCTAGGGAAGGCTCCCAACATGAAGTCAAGACCCTGCAAACTGTAGGGGATTCCCTGGTGGTTCAGTGGTTAGGACTCTGCTGCTTCACTGTCTCGAGATTGATCTGTGGTCAGGCAACTAAGATCCCACAAGCTTCGGGGCGTGGCAAAAAAGAAAGAAAGAAACTGTAAACTGTGGCCAGCTCTCAGTTAAAATTGAGACGTCAGAGTTCTGGAAGTTACAGATTTCAGGGAGGAAGAGATAAGTTATCTGTTATGCAAAAATAATAGACATATTTTGACTATAAACAATGGTGTAAGGGGACTTCCCTGGTGGTTCAGTAGTTAGGACATCACTGTCCAATGCAGGGGCTGTGGATTCAATCCCTGGTCAGAGAGCTAAGATCCCATATGCCATGTGACCAAAAAAAAAAAAAAAAATCAAAACACAACACAAACAATATTGTAACAAACTCAATAAAATATTCTTTTAAAATGGTGAACATCAAAAAAATACTTTAAAAAAATATGATGCAAAAAAATCATCTCCAAGATGTATGCATCCACCAGTGTGTGAAATGTACTAGTCCTTTTGGCTTCTCAATGTTGTCTCCAAATCCTCTTTCTTTTTTCTAGCATGCTGGTGTCAGACGTAGCAGCAATGAGAGCCCCTATCTGGGGCGGCCACTGTGACCCCAGGCTCACTTCCCCCACTTTCTGTCTCATTCACAGCCCACAGGACTCAGAACCTAGAACCAGTTCCCATTTCCCCAGTACTCTTCTCCATAAGAATTAATTTTGCTCTAACCTGTGACTCTCTGAGACAGAGGTCAAGTCTATTATATGAAAATTTTGTTCTGAATAAAAAACTGGAAGGTAACAATTTGTCTTATAATTTTGACATGGTGGTGGTTCAGTCACTAAGTCGTGTCTGACTCTCACAACCCCATGGACTGTAGCCCACCAGGCTTCTCTGTCCATGGGATTTTCCGGGCAAGAATACTGGAGTGGGTTGCCATTTCCTCCTCCAGGGGAATCTTCCTGATCCAGACTCAGGTATCGAACCCATGTCGCCTGCATTGCAGGCAGATTTTTTAGCTTGCAGGCAGAGTCTTTACCACCTGAGACACCAGGGAAGCCCCCATTTTTATACACGTGTGTGTTAGTCTGTCAGTCATGTCCGACTCTTTGTGACCCCACGAACTGCGGCCCGCCAGGCTCCTCTGTCCATGGGATTTTCCAGGCACAAATACTGGAGTGGGTTGCCATTCCTTTCTCCAGGGGCTCTTGTGGACCCCAGGGATCAAACGCAGGTCTCCCACATTGTGGGCAGATTCTTAACCGTCTGAGCTACCAGGGAATCCCAGAAGTCATAATAAGGGTTAAGAATTGAGAGAGTAGCATCTTCCTGACCTGGATTTTCCTGACCCAGGGATTGAACCTGCATCTCCCACACTGCAGGCAGATTCTTTACCTTGCAGGCAGATTCTTTACCATCTGAGCCACCAGGGAAGCCTCACTTTTGATATACTGATCCCCAATTTTTGGGTTTGGGAAATAAGCTGATATTTAAACCGTCTTAGATTTATGTAAATAAAATTGACTTCCTTCCCGTCGGTAGAGAAAATGTAAAAAGAACAATTCAAAGAAAAGCCAAAGTCTAAAAAAAGCAAAGCTCTGTCAGTGGTGAAGAGCTGTAATAAATCACAGGTGACTACAGTGGGATCACGGTTTATCACACCTGGTTCTAAAACTTAAAGAGTAAAATCAGATTTATATAACATAGGCCACGTAACTGACATTTTTCCCTAATGAGTTTATCTTTTTTACTAGTTGAAAAAGAATCTGTCTTATTAAAAACTTGAGATAGCTTTTACCTGAGATGAACTTCTATGACAGTAGCTTCTCTGATATAGTCTTCTCTAAGCAGTAGGGCGGAGAAGGCAATGGCACCCCACTCCAGTCCTCTTGCCTGGAGAATCCCATGGACGGAGGAGCCTGGTAGGCTGCAGTCCATGGGGTCGCTAAGAGTCGGACACGACTGAGCGACTTCACTTTCACTTTTCACTGTCATGCATTGGAGAAGGAAATGGCACCCCACTCCAGTGTTCTTGCCTGGAGAATCCCAGGGACAGGGGAGCCTGGTGGGCTGCCGTCTATGGGGTCGCACAGAGTCGGACACGACTGAAGTGACTTAGCAGCAGCAGCAGCAGTAGGGCAGACTGATGTGTTATGGCCAAGACAAGATTTGCAGGCACAGAGACCTCACAATGATTCTTTTAGAATCAAGATTTTGTGCCAACATATTAGTAGATTTTGCTTTTGTCCTACTTTAACGAATGGTCCCTAAAAGTCTTTGCTTATTTTTTCACACCAATGCTATTATTCCTCAGAATACCCTTCTCACCTCATCATCATAGAAAATGTGAGTCGCTCAGTCATGTCTGACTCTCTGTAACCCCACAAACTGTAGCCCACCAGTCTCTGTCCAGAAATACTCCAGGCTAGAATACTGGAGTGGGTAGCATCCCCTTTTCTGAGGGATCTTTCCAACCCAAGGATTAAACTCACATCTCCTGTGTTGCAGGAGAATTCATTACTGCCTAAGCCACCAGGGAAGGCTTATCATCACAGGTTTCACACAAATGAACCATTTATTTATTTCATGGCCTTCCAATATAATTCCCTGAAACCCATGATTCAATGAAGGGGGCTGTAGTTTTGAATATCAGGCACTACAATATTGACTTGACAGTAATTACTTTCATTTTTTTTTCTAGTAAACAAATTTGAATGTATGTAGATATGTCAATGCCACTCTCTCAATTCATCCCGCTCTCTCCTTCCCCCACAGTGTCCACAAGTATGTTCTCCATGCCTGCACAAAATGTGGGTTTTAAAAAGAGAAAAAAATAAAATAAGTGTGATAGCAGAAAGTAAGCTTTTGATACCATATGAATACCTTGTTTCTCACCAACCTTTCTCTTCCTAGTTTTAGTGTCCATTGATTATTCTGGCTGGAGGCAGTGATTTCAATCACAGTTAGTGAAGGGCTGACTTGTTAATTCCATCCATCCTTTTACATTTATGGGCTTCCCTGGGTGGCTCAGACTGTAAAGAATCTGCCTGCAATGCGGGAGATCTGGGTTTGATCCCCGAGTCCCTCTGTCAGGAAGATCCCCAGGAGAGGGGAATGGCTACCCACTCCTGTATTTCTTGCCTGGAGAATTCCATGGACAGAAGAACCGGGCGGGTAACAGTCCATGGGGTCGCAGAGTCAGACGTGACTGAGCGACTAATAAGCTAACGTTGATCTGCAGGAAGAGCTTTTCCGCTTCTGTAAGGAGAATCATCAGTGTTTTCCCTTTGGACGAGACAGGAGTCTAATCCTTGCTTTCCTGGCCATCCTTCAAATGCTGTAAAGCCACGATTTTATATTCTCTAGCCTTCTTGTCTCCCAATTCAACACCCCCATTTCATTAGCTGTTTCCCAGATCATATGCTTCTGGAATTCCTTTACCATTTTTGTTGCTTTCTTTTGAACAGGCTCCAATTTGCACACAGAAATTGTAATTCCCAAGTGGGGTCTGATTGAGTGGGTTGAAACAATTGTCTTCTTCACTCTGGATATTATAGGGCCAGTAATATAGCCCAAGGTCAGGGTAGCTTTGCTGAGGTCATATCATATGGCTGATTCATATATTCACTAAAATTGCTGAGCTAAATTTCCTCCAACCACACTTGTTCAAAAAAAAATTTTAAAGACCAAGGATTATGAATTTATTGGATTAAATTCCACTTTTGTAAGTTCAACCCAATTGTCCAGGTCATTCTATTCAGTTTTTTATACAAGCTGTAAATTAAAGGGCTCTTTAGCTAAATCACTAATAAACTCGATCAGCAAAGGGCCAAAGACCAAGTTTGCCCTTGATGATAATCATTAATCTAGAGCTCCTTCCAGCAATATGTCTTTGCCTCCAGCTAGCATTTCTCTGTTGATCCTCAAAGACATTATGTGAGAGAACTCGTCAAATGCTTTGCTCAAGTCCAGAAACCCTGGGTCTATAGCATGCCCCTTAATTTCCCCTTTAGTCACGCTGCCTAAAAAAGAAATAAGGTTGGTGCAGCATGACTTGATATAGTGAAACCACGCCATAGCCTTATGATCCTGGCCTTTTTCCCAAAGAGTTCACAAACTGCTGGATATCAACAACTCATTCATCAATGTAACAAAAGATCCTTTTAAAAACTAAACACACTTAGAATTATCTTGAAATTCAGATAAAATATTAAGTTGTAACGCTTGATTATTTAGAATTTTCTAAATTTCTACTGTGCTCTGACCACAGAAGAAATTTGCAAAAGCATCAAAATATAATAAGTGGCAAGAAGTGTATGATTAATGTCAAAAGAAAGCTTTTCATGTATGTTTTTGATGCACTATATTGTTTAATTTATTTTTAAGAAGTTCTCATTATTTTCAAGGATTTGCAATTTTCTAAGGAAAAAAATGTTAAAGGTGGTTCTAGACTCTAAACCTGCTTTTAAAATTTTCACTTCATACTTTCTAACATGGTCTGTGCAGCCTTGTTGAGGAACATTTCTACATTACTAGCTTTATGTGATGTCTAATAGGTCCATAAATCTATCTAAAAGAAAGAGAAGTAATCAGTTAACAGGGTTCAATCGAAGGGATCAATCAGTAATTTCATGACAGACAATTCTGCAAATAGATTGGCCTCTACTAAAGGCTTAGCATTGCAGTTATATTCTGGAGTAGAAACCCGTGCAGGAGAGTTGAGGTAACTTACTTCATAACATTAAAATATGGGTGAGAAAAAGTCCAGTGACTCTTTTTGTATAGACTTAGAACACTAAAGACTTGTTTCTGGCAATAAAATTTCCTAGACTTAAACCTCCATCTTTGTCTTTGAATTCACGTAGGAAAATCAATCTGAACGGCATCATCCAAAATTTCTCTTGTAACTTGGTGCTGCTGAAGCCAACAGAGTGAGGGTCTGGTCAAAATTCCAGACATGTAAATATGCTCACACTGATGCACTGAAATGTTTGCTCTGTTCATCTTAATATATTAAGAAAGTTAAAGAGCTAGCACCCACGAGTAAGGTACTGGGGATTGAAAGTGAATATATAACTTTAATTTGAACTAGAATGCTAGGCATCTAATCCAAGAAAAATAATGTGCTTAATATTATCACACTATGTGAAAGGATCATTTCAATGTTACAAATTAGAAAATATTGAAATCACCTTAAAGTGAAAAGTGAAGTTGCTCAGTCGTGTCCAACTTTTTGCAACCCCATGGACTGTAGCCCACCAGGCTCCTCCATCCATGGAATTTTCTAGGCAAAAGTACTGGAGTGGGTTGCCATTTCCTTCTCCAGGGGATCTTCCCGACTCAGGGATCGAACCCAGGTCTCCCGCATTGAGGGCAGACGCTTTACTGTCTGAGCCACCCTTAGATCAATGTAAAAGGAATTTTTAAAAAATCAATCTTATTTAAAAGAAGATAATTTAATTACTCTGTTTTCCTGAAAAAGAAAGTAGCACTTTAATTTATCTATTGGAATCCCACCAGGAATTCTGGATCTAAGATTACATGGTCATTTTCTTTTGTTGAAATATTAATTTTTTCTTTTTTTCCAAAATGTCCAATAATTGTTCCATTAAGCAAGGAATTAAATGCATAGGGCAAATGTCCCTTCCTTTCTCTACACATTGAAAACAGAAATTGGTTGCTTCTTTTCCAGTGACTTTTTAAAATCTAGGTAATGACTATTTTGGATATCATTGTTGATCATGCTAGTCTATATTTTAAAGGATTATGGGATATATATCACACAAATAAAACCAATTTGCTAGTGGTAAATTATACAAAATATATTTCAGTATGGAAAGTTTAATATTAATTTCAGATGCCATTGCTATGAATTTATTTCTCTCTCCTTCCTTCAGACCATCCAAACAAACTCCATGTTAATTACAAACTTAGTTCTTGCTCAGAACTGACCATGCCTCTCATCTCTGTAGTGAGTAGCCCAGGAGTATAAAATTAGTGTATTAGAACACTGGCCAGGTTCTGTGTCAATCACTTTTAAAGCAAACATCTTTTAACTAAAATGAACACTGTGCCAATATATCTATTGGATTTAGAAAATGATTTTTAAAATTAGAAGAAAGTCTTGGCTAAGTTTCTGTAATGGTCTACCATTACTCAAGTGCAGTATCCTCTTCAGATTGATGAGTTCCACTGTGGATGGTATTTAATTAAATAAGATAATGCATGTCCTTATTAATATGAATGTTCTTACTTATCTCTTAAGATGGAGTTCACATAGTAACAAAAAAAATGGTTATATTAAATAATATTTTTCAGACTGGTGTATATAAAAAGATATTTGAAGTATAACTTTTTCCAAATAATGATTGTGCTATACTTAGGCAACCTCACAAATTAACAAGCTAAGATTCAGGTTTTGCTCACTCACTTTCCTTTATAAAATAAACAAAAGATCTTATGATTCTTAGGTATACTGATTATGTTTATTACACTTATCTTTGAAAAAATAAATGTTTCCCTTTTCTAATATAAAAATATTTGGGTGCAATCCACAACATCACATAATCCATAAAAGCAAAGATGTTCATAAAAAAAAATCCTGACCTAATTTGTTCTGAATATTATTACCTAACATATCACCTTTTTTTAAAATCAGATGTGGATATCAGGCAATGAATAAACTATGCATCTGAGTCCTAACTTTGAAGGATAAATTCCAAAGTAAGAAAAGAAATAGGAATGTAGCCACATCTAGGATTTATTTTTAAGTACACTAATTAGCATCCTTTGTTTCTTATGCCCACAAAGGGCATGGGTGACATAATAATGAGTTTCAAATATGTGGAATATGAAAAATGTTTCTGTGATTGCAAAGGATGTCACAATCAGAAATGTGTTCACATGGATGGATTTTTACTGGTCCAATAATAGGAAGTCTTTACCTTCCACTGGTAAAATAATGAATGAAAGGATACTGCTTACTAGTTTAGGAAAAGAATAAATAACACCCATTTTCTGACCAAATTAGACATCCATGTGGCGCTAGTGGTAAAGAATTCGTCTGCCAAGGCAGGAGACACCAGAGATGCAGATCCAATCCCTGGGTGGGGAAGATCTCCTGGAGGAGGAAACCAATATTCTTGCCTGGAAAATTCCATGAACAGAGGAGCCTGGCGGGCTGCAGCCATGATGTCGCAAGAATCAGACAAGGCTGAGCGAATAAACCACCACTATGGTGTAATACATTAGTACTTCTGACCAATTTAGGCACCCATAAACAAAAGAGAAACAGGATGAGAAAGAGTAGGATTAACACAGCTAAGTGAAATGCACAGAACATTTCAAATTTATAAGTTAATGATTTTTAAAATATTTTTAAAAAACCTAATAACTATCATACAACAGTTTGAGAAAAATGAAAAATAGCTAATTTGAATTTTAATGTCCAAATCTTAGCTTCTGGGAGGATGCTAATGGCCTCAAATCAAGCATCCAGACTGATGCTAATTACTTAATTATGTTCTCAAAGAGAATACAGTCTCACAGTGCTATTTCTAAGATATTTTAGAAGGTAATGAGTCTCTGAAATGAGTTGAAATGGCATTAATGAAGAAGAGAGATAAAAATATAACAAAAGGATTTGAACATCTAATGTACATATGGGAAGATAAGAGAATAGTAGTGTCACTATGTGAGGGATTTAGCAGAGACACAGAACCACTATATATATATATTCTTTATATATATATATATATATATTCTTTATCATTCAAATAAGGTTATGTTATGAAGATTGACCTCCCACAATCCTAGCAACTGGTTAGGTAGTGCTTGACCTTCTGTCTACAGGGCCAGGGGCAGAAAGGGAAGGAGGTGAAGGGTTGGAGGGGAGGAAAGGGAGCTAACTGGGTGCATGAACTTGAGCTGGAGCCCACAGAGACACACGGGGACCTGGCATTTTTCATCTTAGAGCTAAACACACACCCCTGGTCCAGGTACCACAAAAGTGAAAAGCAGGATGGGGGATGATGGAGCAGCTGCGGACACCCACGAGGTGGGCTGGAAGGTACACGACATCAGGAGTGAACTGCCCCGTAGGCCTCTCCACCGATCTCCCAGGCATACAAGTAATGTAACTGCGACTTCACTTCCCCTTTTCAAATGTCTTTGTGGCCAGCCCTAACCAGAAATACCCCGGGAAGAGAATTCCGGGAACTGCTGGTTCGTCTCAGCCAAGTTAGCATATTGCCAGGCCACCAGAGGATGCTTAGAGATTATCCAGAAATGAAATGACAGCATTTCTAAGATGTACGCTCCAGTAAAACCCCTCCAAACTAGAAAGCTGAGCTGCAGCCATTTGGACACTCTGTCAGTAAGAGGTGCCGTCTCACTCAGAGTTCTGGCAAAACAGAAGGCAGACCCAAAGGGCTTCATCAAAGAAAGCTTAAGGAAGGAAGAGTAGCTCCAATACTGTGGCCACCTGATGCGAAGAGCTGACTCATCGGAAGAGACCCTGATGCTGAGAAAGATCGAAGGCAAGAGGAGAAGGGGGCGACAGAGGATGAGATGGTTGGATGGCATCACTTACTCAACAGACATGAGTTTGAGCAAAGCTCCGGGAGACGGTGAAGGACAGGGAAGCCTGGCGTGCTGCAGTCCATGGGGTCACAAAGAGTTGGACACGACTGAGCAACTTGGACACCACACCAAGGAAGAGTACACAGCGTGGTGAGCACGGGTAAGGACTAACACCAGACAATGACACCCGGGAATTGGCAAGAGTGGGAAGTCCATTACCAACCAAAATGGAGAGGAGAGGGAACAACCCCCGTGAACCAGGGAGAGGTGGCCGAGAGGCCTGTCTAGAAGACCTAGAACCGAGGAAGGCAGCCTCTGCAAGGACAGACCAGGGAAACAAGCTCCCAAATTCCCTCCACTGTGGGTCTCTACTCACATCCTCTTTCCTAACGTTGCTGGACCTACTTGGACACCGGTGACCCATAGAGGGCAGCCTCCTAGAACACAGCACAG
The DNA here is from genome assembly GCF_910594005.1 of Cervus elaphus. Classification (NCBI taxonomy): domain Eukaryota; kingdom Metazoa; phylum Chordata; class Mammalia; order Artiodactyla; family Cervidae; genus Cervus; species Cervus elaphus. The sequence continues at coordinate 11,929,088 of NC_057841.1, read as the reverse complement.
ACAGGAGAAGCTTCAGGGTGGATTTCAGCCAAAAACAACCTATACCAAAATAGCCCCCTTACATAAGCAAATGTGTGCGTGCTAAGTCGCTTCACTCACGTCTGAGTCTGTGCGACTCTATGGACTGTAGCCTGCCAGGCTCTTCTGTCCGTGGGATTCTCCAGGCAAGAATACTGGAGGGGGTTGCTATTTCCTACTCCAGGGGATCTTCCCAACCCAAGAATCGAACCCATGTCTCTTATATCTACCTGCATCGGCAGGTGGGTTCTTTGCCACTAGCACCACCTGGGAAACCCCTCATAAGCAACATCTGTACCTGAATAGACAGTTGCTTATCCCTGGTGGCTCAGATGGTAAAGTATCTGCCCTCAATGCGGGAGACCCAGGTTCCATCCCTGGGTTGGGAAGATCCCCTGGAGAAGGAAACGGCAACCCACTCCAGTATTCTTGCCTGGAAAATTCCATGGACAGAGGAACCTGGTAGGCTACAGTCCATGGAGTCTCAAAGAGTTGGACACAACTGAGCGACTTCACTTTCTTTTCATTCTTATCCCACTGAAGTTACAAATCAGTAACAGAATTGTGTAAATTTTACAAGGGTTGACAAATGTCTCAGAAATACTATTTAGAAGATACTTGTTCCTAAGGGTCTGTCTCTCTGCCATATTGGTGTGTTTTAATTTGCTGTTCGATGCCATGCTCCCTCGGGCCCCAGGACACTCACAAAGCTAGTGCAGACCCTCACAGATGCCCCTACCCCCGACTTGGTGTGCATGCAGGTCATCAACGGCTGGGTCCCCGCTCCCTCTCTGCGCCTCCGGCCCCCTGGCATCAAACCATCATGCCTTGCCTGCATTGCCTGGAAGCAGGGGCAACGTCTCTCCTGCCCCTGGGCCAGCTGCCCCCTCCCAAAGGCCAAGACTGTTGCAACTTCCTCTGAGGGGTGCTCTAGGGAGCTGGAAGGAAGAGGGCAAAAGCCTACTCCTGTGTGTCATCCACGAAGAACCAAGGGGCAGCCAGCCCTGGGCGAGCCACGCCCCACGCCAGGATGTGCTGCGCATGCGCTTCAGGCCCCAGTTCCCGCTTGCATCTCAGCGCGTGTGGACCTCAGGCAAAGACCAGGCCGGAGAACCGGAGGGCGTGACTTAGAACCTGACGAGGAGACAGTGGGAGCTGGAGTACGTGTGAGCTGAGACTCCAAGCCCTAGAGCACGCTTCACTCAAAAAACTCAAATGCTAAAGGAAAGCCACTCAATTCCACGACAGAGCCTTAACCGACAGTTGTGGGACCTTCTGACTTGGATGCCAAGCAGCAGCGCTGGTCCCGAGCCCATGAATCGAGCCCAGAATGGCCTTTACAGTAGTTTTTCTGTTTTTTTTAAGAAATTCTCTCAAGGACTTTAACCACAGTGCAAATGAAGCCAGTTTCCTGAACCGATCCCTAGTGGCTGGAACATCTCGCAAATAGTCTTAAAATGAGGCATCTTTGTTGAGTGTTTCAGACCTTGAGATAAAGATTTTTTTGTTCTTTTTTTTTCTTCTTAATTTAGTGATGGGGTTTTCTATTTATTAATTATTCATTGATCGATGCTTTCCTAGAATGTGGCTATATTTTCAGTAACAAGAAATCTTTAATACTGGCATGGATGAGGAAAATTTTATCTTGAGAGAAACTCAGGCTTCAAGGTAGCTTTGATAAACAGCTGAAAGCATTTTACAGAGTTACAGTTTCAATTTTCAGTTAAAAAAAAGCAACAACACTATTCTGCTTCTTTCTGAATGTTAAAAATTTGAATTTTTATTCTGACACTGATAAAGAGCATTACTACTCTTGGACAAACATTTGACTCTTTTTTACAAACACTAAAAATAGGAAATCCTATGCAAACATTTCTGCAACCTACCTGAGTTTCTCAAAACTAAGCTATTGATATCAATTAATTTTATTAGAACTGAATGTCCATTTCAATGTGTCTATTTCCACTGATTTGATGATCTGAAAGGAATTGTCAAATTTTTTTCTTTCTGTTCTTTGGTATGATATTTAATTAAGAAATTAACAAGAAAGCTCTGGCCTTGCCTTATAAAGTATGAATTTGAGTAAAATAATTTTAGTTTTTTCCTTCCTTTCTTGTAGTAATTACTTAGGAAACACTTCATTCTTGTAACAGTCTTGAATTACAAGATGGAATTAAATATTATGTATATATTAGGTAAATGATTTAAAAGCCTCTGATGCAGGAAACTAAAAGGTATAAATAAGATTAGAGAGGAAATTGCCTTTTGGATTCTTCTATTCACTAGTTTAAAATAAACCAACATTAAAATTCAACCAAAATATTTTTGAAACAATGAGTCATTCTAAACGGGCAGCATTCATGTTAAAATGTTTAACCGGAGTATTTCTGAAATTTAGGTGTTATTTAAACCTGCATGGGTATTTCTTCATTTTTACTGTATGGATTATCAACTCCTCTTTCAAAATAAGAAGGGCCACTCAAGGGTGTAAAATCAGCAAGAACCTTAGGAAATACAAAGAGAATTTATGTCACCCCACAGAAAATGTCTGAATTTTGTGTTGCTCTATACACGTTTTAGTTGGTAAAACTTTTTGCCCTGTTAAAGCACGATTTTGAACTCTGGGCCTTCCATTGCCTGTCAGAATGACGGAGCAGAGGTAAAATGAAAGGGTGTTTTCGGTCTGCCCTCCTGAAGGCCCTGGAACAACCTGTGGGCCAGTGTAGGAAGAATCTTGAATTCAGATCTATCCTTGTGGGCTTTCTCAACCTTCCCTGTGTGTGTCTGTCCAAAGTTAAGCCGACTTCTCTGCACTGGCCGGAAATAAAGACTTAAATACACTCCAGCCATTTGTCAGGAATCAAGTGTTTATACTTCTGCCTCTCAAGCTTAGCAGTGACTGAGCTGAGGCGTGTTTCTGTGGTGGTGACCTGTCAGGGCTCCAGCGAGTCCTCTGAAAAGGAACAGCTAAGTGCTGGGACGGCTATTGTTTGCTCCCCATCCCAGGAGAATTGTTTTCAAACAAAACTGAACCTGAAAACAGTCAGTGACAGAAGGAAGTCTGAATCACACTGATGTTTCCTTAATAGCTCCCCAGGTCTTCTGCAGCTTTCTCTTTTCAAGTTAAATCCTGGAGGTGCCAGATTTTTCCTGAGTTTACGCACACTCAGCAGTTATTTTAAAGGGCGAATCTGTAAGAAGACTATTACTGAAGATCTGGGTCCCAATTATTCATCGACTATTTTTAACTGGCGTTAGTTTGTTACCTTACTAAAGTATGCACTATGTGCTAATGAAAATGTAATAGTCAAATGGGTATTTATTGCTAGACATTTCCTTAGTTCCTTGCATAATGAAGAATTCTTTGCAAAGTGCTATTCTTAAGGGAGTGTAAGGCCTTTTCTACTTCTGGGTTTCATTTGAAGTCACACTTTTTCATGAGGACCACCACAGGGTAAGAAAAGGAGAGAGGAAAGAAGTGTCTAGGTGGCTGACTCAGCATTTACCAAGTTGTGATCAACATTAACTCTACTTTCAAGTTATTCCCAGCGCCGCTGGAGCAAAAGTTTTAGCAATAAGATGACGCTGAAAACTGGTCAGCCCCTCCCCCCTTTTTTTCATATAATTATTGCATTATTTCTTCCCTGCAAAACATGGTTACCACAGGCACAGCAAGGGATTAATCTTGACGTCAAGAGTAAAGAGAAACTAGGGAGAGAGATTCGAAAAGAATGAGGTGAGGGTGTGGGGGTCTTTTTGGTGGTGGTGGGGTGTTGGTTGGTTTTTTAATGAGAACAAGGAAGCAGTTTCTATATTTTGAAATCTCATGAGTGGATGTTGAATGTTATTTTCTTAATATGTTTATATTTCATTGGGTTATTTAAATTAACCATTCAGTCTATCACAAATCAAATTTTATAATCTAGGCTCATACGAATGGAGATGGGAGGTTAATCAGGGTAAAAGAAATATATTCCCGCCTCCCCTCCCCCCACACAAAATTAATGAAAAAAGCATAGAAAAATCTTTATTATAGGAACTTCCCCGGTGGCCCAGTGGTTAAAACTCCACACTTTTAACACAAGGGGTGTGAGTTTGATCTCTGGTCAGAGAACTAAGATCTGACCCCCCCAATAATATCCTTATTATAAAACATTCAATCAAGCATTGTCAGCTTCTGAGTACATTCAAATACTTGCAAAGCCTTGATGATTAAAACAAAAATCAGCTACTTTTCTCTAAAGTTTATTTAAAATTCTGAAAACAATCATATAATACAATAGTGTCATTGGGATACCCGGATAGCTATTGGCTACTTAGAAATCCTATTTGTCCCCAGACTGCACATCACACTTCTCTTTCAGTGGCAGAGATGCAGTATGTGATGATTAAGGCGGGGTATGAACCCTATTATCTGTTTCTTTGGGTCAAGAATTCAGAAACAGCTTAGCTGTGTGATTCTGCTTTAGGGTCTCAGGAAGTTGCGGTCAAGGTGTGGGCTGCGTCATTCCAAGGCTTGTCTGCGGCTCGGGCTCCCAGTAACCTTCACTGTGTGGTGTGGGTTTTGGGTGTGGGCCTCTGTTCCCGTCCATGTGGGCTTCTTCCTCCCAGGCTGCATGAGTCCCCTCACAAGATGGGGGTGGTTTAGCAAGAACCCCCCTTGCCCTTCATGCCTCCTCTTAATAATTTTCCGTGTACTGACTCCCTTCACCCTGCTCCCTGGCTATAAATCGCTGACTGTCTTTACTGTTCCCAGAGTTAAGCCCAACCACTTTGCCCTATTGCTGTAGTCTTGACACGTATCAAAATAAAGCCCTCCTTACATTTCCCTGGTGGCTCAGAAAGTAAAGTCTGTCTACAACTCAGGAGACCTGGGTTCGATCACTGGGTTGGGAAGATCCCCTGGAGAAGGAAATGGCAACCCACTCCAGTACTCTTGCCTGGAAAATCCCATGGACAGAGGAGCCTGGTAGGCCATGCAGTCCATGGGGTCGCGAAGAGTCAGACACGACTGAGCGACTTCACTTACTGTTTTAACAAGTGTCGGAGAACGGTAAGTCCCCTACACACAAACCTTCCTGTTTCAAACTTGCAAAGATGCACACGTGTTCACATGTCCAATCACATCAGTTAGTTCAGGTGTCCGGCGTGCATGGTCATATGCGTGTGTTCTCTGCAAGTGGTTGAGCTTCGTTTAACCTACTGTACGGCGCTGTATAGACCACAGTAGTATACAGGATCTTTATTTCCAGCCCAGGACATCCAGAAGCAAGCATAAAAGCAGCGGCGGTATAGCTGGTATGCTTAGTTGCTCAGTTGTGTCTGACTCTTTGTGACCCCGTGGACCAGAGCCCGACAGGTTCCTCTGTCTACTGGATTCTCCAAGCAAGAACCCTGGAGTGGGTAGCCATGCCCTCCTCCAGGGGATCTTCCCGACCCAGGGATCAAACCCAGTTCTCCCGCGCATTGCAGTCAGATTCTTTACTGACTGAGCCACCAGGGAAATAGTACTGGTACTACTGTACTTTTCAAGGTACCACACTGTAAGATTAAAAATGTTTTATTTTTGGCATTTTTTATGTACTGCTTTCTGTGAAAAGTATTATAAACTTATTACAGTACAATGCTATATAGCAAATTGTGTTAGTTGGGTACCTAGGCTAACTTTGTTGGACTTACGAACAAAGTGGACTTACAAACAGAGTGGACTTACAAAGCACTCTCAGAATGTTTGTACGTAGGGGACTTAACTGTATTTCCTCTTTAGCATCCTTTTAGAACAGAAAGAAGTCCTCTGGGCACTTCCTGCCTCCAGCTCGCATCTCTATTTCTCTATGCTCAGATGCTCAGTCCTGTCCGACTCTTTGCAATCCCATGGACGGTATAGCCTGCCAGTCTCCTCTGTCCATGGGATTTTCCAGGCAAGAATCCTGCCTGGAATGCTCCAGGCAATACTGGAGTGGGTTACCATTTCATTTTCCAAGAGATCTTCCCAACCCAGGGATCAAACCCGGGTCTCCTGCATTTCCGGTGGATTCTTTACCAACTGAGCCAGCAGGGATGCCCACAAAGCCCAAGGGCGTCGCTTGCTCGGGGGTGTGGGCTGGTCCCCTCTTTCTCTGCTGGGGGAGGGCAGCTCTAGTTGGGCTATCTTCTCAGCATTTTCCTGTCCTACAGCAGGTCCTCCAAGGGCTTAGGTCCAGAGCTCTGGTTTTCTTGAAACTTTCCCTTACATGGTTTCAAATGGGGAGGGGACAACCCCTTCTCTCCCTCACTGGAGGAAGGGATGCGTAGAGCCTCCTCTGCACCCTGAAGCTATGCAGATTGGCTAATTCAGGCAAAACAGGTTTTGCAGTCACTCCTTTTGCGATCAGATTAGCACTTAACACCTATGCCTATGATTCCCAGTCTCCATCAAAACTCAAGGCCAGGGGGACATTCAAATGGATCCTGTTGGAAAGTCATTCACAGGAAATTTTATGGCGGGTGTTGTTTCAAAGAGAGTGCCTTTTGATCTCAAGTTCTCTGTCAGCCACTAACATGTGACTCAGGATGGAAAATGTGTGCATGCCAATTTCAGGTGTGTTCATTATTGTTATATGACAAGACATTTGAATGACCAATATTTCTTCTTGCTCTCGGAGAAATCTCACACCTTTTAAATGTCTGCTGTTCATTAAAAAGAGCAAAATGAATTTCATATAAACTATAGGTGAATGGGGAAACAGATATGAAAAGTTAAAAATGATGCAAAAATCAAATAACAATGTGATAGTAATATTTAGGTTACAGAATATAAACAACTGATGATTAAATTGATATTGCTTCTAGGGAGAAATTTGTACTTTAATGACACCAAATATAATGGAACAATGCTCTAATACAAAATTTTAATCCATCCATAGAAAGTACAGTATTTTTTCTCTTTGTTTATGGATCATTAGGTCTTCCTGATGCTTTAAAATTATGAACATTGGTAGAAGTTTACTTTTCTATAAAATGCTGATCCTGCTTTGGATTTCTAGGTTTTGAGTTCAGTGCGTTATCTTGCTATAAAGAGGAGTTTTTTTAACAAATGGGATTCTCTTGCACAGAAGTGGCTGGACCTAGAGACTGTCATACAGAGGGAAGTAAGTCAGAAAGAGAAAAATAACACATATATGTGGAATATAGGAAAATGAAGAATAAATAGGAAACAGCCTACAAGGGACTGTCACCATGTAGGGACAATAATTTGAGGAAGTGCCACCTTTCTGAGCAAACAAATCGGTTCCCACATACCTCTTGCCAGGTCTTAAAAACCCTCAGATCCCATCATTTGGGAGGTAGGCACCATTCCTTTATAGTCAACATATCCCCACTGAGCAGAATCCAGTTACTGATTGAAATAGCCCAGGAAAATGATTCAGTTCAGTTCAGTTGCTCAGTCGTGTCCGACTCTTTGCGACCCCATGGACTGCAGCACTTCCTCTTAATAATTGTCAACTGAAAAAAATAGTACAAGCTAGGAGTTGAGAATTATCTTTTATTCAGTGGCTTTCTGAGGACAATAGCCTGAGCTTCAGCCTCTTGGAGAACTCTGAGGAACTGCTCCAAAGGGTTAAAGGAGGAGTAAGGATATACTGAAGCTTTGCAGGTAAAGGACCCACCTGTCAATGCAGGAGACATATGAGATGCAGGTTTGATCCCCGGGTCAGGAAGATCCCCTGTAGAAGGAATTGGCAACCCCCTCCTGTATTCTTGCCTGGTAAATCCCATGGACAGAGGAGCCTGGTAAGCTACAGTTCATGGAGTCACAAGGAGTTGGGCACGACTGAACGCATGCGTGCGCACGCACACACACACACACATCCCCCCTCACACACAAGGATATACAGCAGTTTTTGCTCCAAACACATGTAGTTGAACGTCAAAAACCTAGTGCTAATCACACCAAAACATCCAGGCATCCCAAGATAATGATTTTAGTGCCTTTCCATGTATGGGAAGATGCAAGTGTTTGGCTTCGTGGAGATGATTCCTTTGATAAGCATCTTAACTATCTAGTGGCAGTATCTTGTTTTTTCATCTTGAATTCCCCTCGGGGTGCACCTTCAGAGCTGCGACTGTGGCTGAAGGCTTGACAGTGGGCAACTTGTTGGACGTTTACTGACGTGGCAGGCAATATTTTTGGGAGTCCACATAATTATGCTCTGGAGATCAGGTACCTGTTACTTCCCGAACGACAAACTAGCCACTCTTCTATCTTAAAGTGGATCTTTAAAAGGGGTTTTGAAAACTCATTTATCATCAGGCTATTCTCAAATAGATGGAGAGAGGAATGAAATATTCAAATTTATTTATCAAAGATTTCCTGAGTCCCTACTGTGTGAACATTTTTCATTGTAGGTACTAATAGCATAATAGATGAATAAGATAATGTATCTGCACTCAAAAGGAGAAGAGAGAGTTGCTACAATTCAGGGTAGAATATAGGATGTGCTGTAAAATCCAACGTGGGCTTTCTCGATAGCATGACGTCTTTTCTGATGGGGTGGATCTGAGCCTTGACAGATGATGAGCAAGGTTTTCAATGTATAGAAGTAATCAGAGGGTGTGTTTGTTGGCGGGGTGGCGGTGCGCTGAGATGGAAGAACATTCTAGGCGAAGAGAAAAGCCCAGGGCGGGACTGCTTGCAGATGGAGCTACCCGGCTTGGCCGTGCAAAGTGTAATATGAGGAAACAGTGGATGGCGGGGCTGGAGAAGTGGGTTGGGTCCAACTCTCTCTTTGAATGCCAAGTAACTGAGTCACTCTTCTGTGCTTTATGGAGAAGGCAGGGTGAACACAGAATTTATTTCCCAAACAGGAACAACTTTGGGATGAAAGGCGCACCATTCACATTTTTGCCAGACCGATAGTTATAACCTGGTGCCATCCTGGGCAAACTGGGGCGTTCGGTGACTCTAGTAACTAGGAAGCTCTACAAGGAGAAGCTTTGCCTGGGAGGCGACTGCAGTGACTTCATTCCCGAGAACAGGCCCTCAGGGTGGAAGGGGCAGGGGTGGAGGGGTGGGCAGGCCTAGGACCAGTGCATTGGGTCCCTGCGGCTGTCACAACAAAGCACCACAAACTGCGTTGTTTTTATTTAATTGCTCAGTCATGTCCACCTCTTTCTGCAAACCCATGGACTGTAGCCCGCCAGGCTCCTCTGTCCATGGGATTCTCCAGGCAAGAATACTGGAGTGGGTTGCGATTTTCTTCTCCAGGGGATCTTCCCAGCCTAGGGGTTGAAAATGAGTCTCCTGCATTGCAGGCGGATTCTTTACCACTGAGCCACTGGGTAAGCTCCACAAACCGGGTGCTTTACCACCACAGAAGTACTTCCTCTCCTGGTTCTGGAGGATAGCAGCAGAAATCAGGCTGCCTGTAGGGTCATGCTCTCCCTGAAGCTGTAGGGGAGGATCCTCCCTTGCCTCTTCCAGCTCCAGGTGTAGGCAGCAGTCTTGGCTGTCCTTAGCTTGTGGGCACATCGCTGCCATCTCTGCCTTCTGGGGATTCTCCCTGAGCATCTCTGCATGTCTCTGTGTCTCTTTTCCTCTTATGAAGTCAACAATCAAATGGGATGAACGGCCCACTCTACTCCAGTATGACCACGTACCAACTTAATGACATCTGCAAAGACCCCACTCTCAAACAAGTTCACACTCAGAGGTTCCGAGAAGGACATGAATCTTTGGGGACACTCTTCCATCCCATATCGATCAGGGAACTTTGCATGAGTGGAGGACCTCTCAAGATCTTCAAAGACAAGAAGGTGCAAGGCAGCAGAACGGCAGTGGGAAGCAAGAAGGATGTAGAAAGTGTTCAGGGTTGCTTACTTGGGCCAATTTCCCCCAGGACTTTTAGCACCAAGGATGGACTTGCAATGTCAGGATGAGTTTGTAAGGCTACCCACCATGTCCCATCCTGCTTCTACCCAGTTTTCTCCAGTCCAAGGTCCACATTTTTCCTCTTCTGGTGGAAATAAGATCTTTAATACTAGAAATCAAGCCAGAGGTGAAATTGGGAGATGGCAGTTGAAGTCATGACTCAGCTACTTTTAAGTCTGTCACCTGGGCAAGTCATATGATTTCTCAGAATCTCTTTCCTCCTCCATACTATGAGGATGCTGACCATGGTCCAGAAGGTTCTTTCTGGCCCTACAAGCTGTGACATCAGGAGGAAGAGGCAGAACTGAGCTCCTTCCAATAGGCCCCTTTGCCAGGACCGTCTTTTAGCAAGTATGTCTATCAGACAGGGGCTTCCTCAGCGGATGGCTCAGTGGTAAAGAAACCGCCTGCAATTCAGGACACACAGGAGACACAGGTTCAATCCCTGGGTCAGGAAGATCCCCTGGAGGAGGCAATGGCAACCCACTTCAGTATTTTAGCCTGAAAAACCCCAGGGCCAGAGGAACCTGGCAGACTACAGTCCATGGGGTCTCAAAGAGTTGGACATGACTGAGCACATCTATCAGACAGTGCTGACTAAAGCCAAAATGTTGGAATTCAGCCAAACATGGAGACTTTATTAAAAAAAAAACTTTTTTAGTAATTAGTGTGTTATTTCTTATCTACAGCACTATTTCTATTTTTTAATTTTTTTATTGGAGGATAATTGCTATACAATATTGTGTTAGTATCTGCTATACAACAAAATGAATCAGCTGTATGTTTACATATAGCCCCTCTCTTGAACCTCCTTCCCACCCCCTTCCATCCCACCTCTCTTGGTCATCACAGAGCACCAAGCTGAACTCCCTGTGTGATACAACAGCTTGCCACCAGCTATCTATTTAATATATGTCAGTGCTATTCTCTCAACTGGTTGCACCTTCTCCTTCCCCTACGGCGTCCTCATGTCGGTTCTCCACGTCTGCATCTCTATTCCTGCCCTGCAAATAGGTTCATCAGTACCATTTCTTTAGATTAGCATGGAGACTTTAATAGTGTATTTATCCACTGGGGTATCTCTACCCTAAAGTTGTTGTTGTATTATTCATACTGTTATCACTGTTATTTTATTTTAGTGGTTAAAAGCTCATATTTTGGAGTCAGAGAGACCTAAGTCTGGATTCCAACTCTGCCTCCTAGCAGGGTGTGACTTGGGAAAGTTACTTACTACTTATAACCAAGAAGGCACAGTTTTCTCACCTGTAATGTGAGGATGATGATAATACAGATCTTACAAATTGACTGTTAAAGTAGATAATATATGCCCCCAAATATTTGCATACTTTGCTTGTAAAATACACACTACTTAGTAACAGCAATCATTATGGACCAGGTACTGAGTTAAACATTTTTGAGCACTACCTCAAGCAATCGCCACAACTGTTTAATATAAGAGTCGGGAAGATCCCCTGGAGGAGGAAATGGCAACCCACTCCAACACTCTTGGCTGGAGACTCCCATGGACAGAGGAGCCTGGGCTACAGTCCGTGGGGTCTCAAAGACTCGGAAATGAACTGATTTAATAGAGTTAATACAAAAATATAAAAAATGCCTCCGCCATTCTCACCCCGCTTCTTGTAAGAAATTGAGGTTACAACTGAGAAGCTTGGTTGAGCTCACACATCTGCATGAACTGTCAAGGCTGAGCGCCACACCAGCTCTGCCAGACTCAGAAGCCGGGGTCTTGATCCTGTCTCCTGGAGGAGCAGCCAGCCCACTGCTAGCTTTGTGCGTATCGGCCCTGCTCCCTGGCCTCCAACTACTGGCCTTCTTTGGACTGGAAACACCAGTCCGATTTCCAGCCTGTCCCGCGCCTTCTCCTTCTGAACGGTCTTCTGAACCACAGGAGGGGTGGGTTGAAAAGTTTGTTTCATCTCTGTTGTTGTTGCTCAGTGGCTCAGTCCTGTCTGAGTCTTTGCGACCCCATGGACTGCAGCGCGCCAGGCTTCCTGTCCTTCACTCTCTCTCAGGGTTTGCGCAAACTCATGTCTATTGAGTCAGTGATGCCATCCTACCATTTCATCCTCTGTCTTGCTTCATCTCTAATTACTACTTACTATTTTCACTACTCTGACAGGTCTATTTCAGTCAACATTCACTGTGATTGGATATTCGAGAACTGAGTTGCATTTAAATCAGATTAATAATAGGAGTTTATTTTTACTTATTTTTCCGCCTCCCTCCAGGCATGCGGGCTATTAGTTCGCAGATCAGGGATGGTATCTGCACTTCTTGCAATGGAAGCAGGGAGTCTTAACCACTGGACCACCAGGGAAGATCCTGTAGGAGTTTAATAACAAATTCAAATAAGAACTAAAGATGATAAAGGTCTGGTGAATCACAGGTAACAGATGACATCAACCTTATATATATACTATTCAGTCATACAAACCAGCTGAATCACCTGACAATGCAATTTTTAAATTATTAATCTAGACTTGGTGTTTAGATTAGAATTATATATCCAACATTCATAAGAATTAAGATCAATTACTTGAACTTTTAAAAAACTAACTGCTTTACTGAGGTATAACTCAGATATACATTCACTTTGGAAAAACTTTACGACTTTTCTCCCCTAGCCTTGTTTCCTTTTTAAAGGCTCCATGCTATTCAAGAAATACAACTTTCAAAGCCAACACTAATTCTCAAGTTAGATTTTAATGATACTTATCTTTAACCACTTTTCTTCGGATGAAAAGAGAAATAAAAAATGTTCCTGTAGCTTCTCGTTGACAAAAGTCCAATTTGCTGTTAATTCTATATGCAGGTAGCAAAGAATCAACGGGGTTTGGTTTCCAAAAAGTGAGTCAAGTTACCAACACTCAACTTGACATCACACTGCCTTGGAACTCGGCGGCACAAACAATAAACTATTCCTGCGTTACAAAAAAAAAAAAAAAAAAAAACACGCATAAAAAAACCCATGCATTAAAAAAAAAAAAAACAAAACACCCACTAACAAGAACTAAAGGGAAAAGCAGATGGGCTGAAACAAGGAGTAAGTTTTTCTTTTAATCAGCACATCTCACGGTTAAGCTAGAGAAAGGTGTGGGAAGGGCCCGGCTCGGGCGCGCGCGCTCGGCCACTCTGTCCCGCTGCCCGCGGGGGCCGGGTGGTCCCGGCCACCGCGCCAGGTGAGCGGACCCCCGACCTCGGGGGACGAGGCCGGGGCCGGCGCCCGAGGGCCGAGGACATGGTCCTTCCCGCGTCCGCCCGGCCGCCGCGGAGGCGAGGCTGTAAAGGCGGCGGCGGGCGGGCAGGCGCGCAGGGGCCGGGGGCGCCGGAGGGCGGGTGCGGGCTCCCGGACCCCGGCGCGCACCGGCCCCGGCCCCGCCCCGGCCCGCCGGCCCGCCCCCCGCGCCGACGCCCGCCTGCGCCGCGGGCCGAGAGGTGGGCGCGGGGCGGCCCGCTCGGCTCCTCGGCGGCGGCTCCGCTCGGGCCGGCGGCCGGCGCGCCGCTCCTGGAGGAGGCGGCGAGGCGGGAGGAAGAGGAGGAGGAAGGCGGCGGGAGGCGGAGTTGCGGGCGAGCAGGGCCGAGCGCGGCAGTCGCGCCGGCGCGGGGCGAGGACGCGGAGCGGCCGCCGCCGGGTGAGCGTCTGCGGCGCGGGGCCGGGCCGTCCGCCCGCTCCCCTCGGGCGCCGGGGGCGCCGCGGTTCCGCGGGCCGGCGCGGGGCGGCTCCGGCGCGGGCGGGCCGGGGAGCGGCCAGGGCCTCGGCGGGTCCGCGGGCGGGCGCCGGGCCGGCGAGGAGCGGCGTCCGGGAAGCCGGGCCGGGGCGCCGGGCCGGGGAGGCCCGAGGCCTGCTTCCGCCGCGCGCGCCGGCCCGACCCCGGGGCCTCCGGCCCTTCGCCGCGCGCGCCGGGCCCGGGCCGTCGCCTTTGTTGCCCGCAGCCCGGCGGGGAGAGGCCGGGGCTCGGCGAGGCCTGGGGCGGCGGCGCGGGGCCTGCGTGTTCGGACCCCGGGGCCGGCGGCCGGCGGGCGCGCACGGGAGGCCCGGGCCGCGGCGGGGCAGGGACCCCGGTGGGCTCCGCGCGGGGACGCGCCGCCGGACCCTCGTGGCCGTGGGGACTGGCGGACGGGAGCCCGCCCCTGGGGCCGGGCCGGGCCGCGGCGTTCGGTTCGCTTGGGGACACCTTGGTGCCTCCCTTCTGGGTCGCATCTATTGACATTTCTCCTGGGGCAGGTCCCGGCCCAGAACTTGGAACGTGTGCGGTCGTCTGCAGGCCAACTTCACGTTTAGTCGGCGTGTGGAATTCGGGGTTCCCAGCCCCACTTTTTGGAACTCAGGGCCAGGTGGGAATATGGGGGCAGACCTCAGGCTTCCGGTAGTGAAATATAATAATGCTGGATTCAGTTCCACGAATGTTTTCTTGAAACGTCTGCCCTGGAAAAGGCGACCTGCCACTTTCCTGTGGATGAGGATGGAGAACGTAGTAATCACAGTTACGATGTGAATGAGACACAAAACGTTGCCCAAATACGTTCTTCATGGATGGCGGTCCTTGGCCACACACATGTCTGTCATCAAACAAAAGTAAACTGCCCTCTTCTTTAAGATGAAACGTCCGAGGTGTTCCCAGTCGCGGTAGATGTGCAGTGATCTTGATTTTTTTTTTTTTTTTCCTTTTTCTGGTTATCGCAACAAATATCACAACATGAAATCTACTTAGCTTAGTTGAATGAATGAATGTTCAGTGGAATATGTAGTGCTGTGGGGAATGTTTTATTTAAAAACGTGAATGGCGCTGTTTATCAAGTTTCACAGAGAAAACCTGGAAACAGCCTGTGATCTGCTTCCGGTGCTGTCTTATTTCTCAGTATTTCTGCATCAGGTAGCATGGATATGGTTAAGTTTCAGAGGCCACGCCTGCTCCAAGCAGAATATGTGACCAACCCTTTGGTTCCCACAGTGTCCCTCATGGTTTCTTGTTGCCTTTGGGGAAGCTGTCAGACTGACCTTGGACGTAACTAGGATTCTTAGAAGAGCTCACCTGTGACCTGGCAAGTACTTTCTTCTGGTCTGGATAGGATCCCCCACCTTATTCACCGGAACCTTTACCTTTTTGGGGCCTCCCTTCAGCATCTCTTTTGAAGCACTTTTCCCCCTTAGGATCTTTAAATACCTCCTGAATTGGTGGGAAGTGCCTGGCCCTGCCCCTTTCCCTTCTCTTAGTGGGAAGATGGGCAGGCCTCAGACATGGCCTCACAGGACCCAGGGGCACACCCTTGGGTGTCACCTGACACCCTCCCCTGTAGCACCTTGCAGGGGAGTGGCCAAGCAGGGGTTGGGGTGCCATTGACCTGGGCTACAGCCAGCCTGGGCTGGGCAGTGCCCTGGGAGGAAAACTCAGCAGTGCTGACTGGATTCCTAATCATCTCAGGCTCCTTTTAATGGCCCTCTTTTTAGGGAGCAGAAGCAAGCATCTTCTTAAGCCTGTCTTGTTAGGTAACCGTCACTCTTTAGAGAAAACTCGGGTAGTTTTCTTCAGTGTGATCAGTTTTCAAGAAGCTGTTTTTTTACTGGTATTTTCTTTTATTTGGCTCATGGAAGTAATCGTGTGATCTTATTTCAGAGTTATAACATACAATACTCCAAGTCCCTGGTGGCTCAGGTAGTAAAGACTCCGCCTGCGATGTGGGAGATCCGGGTTTGATCCCTGGGTCGGGAAGATCCCCTGGAGAAGAAAATGGCAACCCACTCCTGTGTTCTTGCCTGGGAAATCCCATGGACAGAGGAGCCTGGTGGGCTACAGTCCATGGGATCGCAGAGTCTGGCACAACCGAGCAACTAATAGAGTACTCCAAAAACGAGGAAACTGTGAGGATCATTTCTGAGTTTGTGGCAATTACTGTTATTATTCGCTCATAAATATGCAGTCATGCAAAATGCGTCATGCACACACACAAGATACACACAAATATGTTGAAGTATGAAGTCAGGTATTCAACAAATATGTTGAAGTATGAGGCCTCCCTGGTGGATCAGCTGGTAAAGAATCTGCCCGCAAGGTGGAAGACCTAGGTTCAATCCCTGGGTTGGGAAGATCCCTTGGAGAAGGGAATGTCTACCCACTCCAGTATCCTTGCCCGCAGAATCCCATGGACAGAGGAGCCTGGTGGGCTGTAATCCATGGGGTTGCAAAGAGTTGGACACAGCTTAGCAACTAACACACACACGTGAGGTCAGATTCCCCATGTTATTTATAATCTGGTGTAACTAATGGATGTGTATGCATCTATTTTAATACTTAAAAAGGGCAGGTAGGTAAATGACCTAGAGGTAAAAAGATCGCCTTTTGCTGTTTTCTGCTTGTTGCATCTTTTATGGGAAATGAAGATTGTCTATTTCAGTTCTCCGTCCTCATTCCTAACCTTTTCCACTTGTGGACATGGCACATCTGTGGTGTCCAGGTACTTTCATAAAATTATGAAAGTCATTTTGCAAGAGAGACATTTATAATATTAGTGTGTCATGCTAAGGGGAAACTTTCTTGTATGACTAGCCTGATTGAAAGAGTTATCAAAAAAAAAAAGCTATCCAGGTAGTAAAAGAGAAACAACAGTGGGACGTGTTCTAAAGTGTACTGAGAGTGAAATTGTCATTAGTGTTTTTATGGTTAATTTATTATGCTGCATAACATGTTGCTTTATCTGTTAAGTAGGGAAGACGTTTGGACTTAGGGCCTATTTCCCCTTAAACCGCCGTTGGGGTCGTCTTTGATGATTCATGCAGACTTTACATTTACTTTGTTGTGACATTTGTTTTGGGTGACTGTTGGCCTTGTTGATGTTTGAAGAATAGACGAATAGTCGGAGACAGATAAGTCAT
Organism: Cervus elaphus; assembly: GCF_910594005.1. NCBI lineage: Eukaryota > Metazoa > Chordata > Mammalia > Artiodactyla > Cervidae > Cervus > Cervus elaphus. The sequence goes on along the minus strand of NC_057841.1, from coordinate 11,912,268 downwards.
TGAAGTTTTCCGCACTCCCTTTGCATACAGAGGACATTTTGGAGGCGTTAAGTCTTTGGAGGGGAGTGTACATTGCTAGCTTGTGACCTTGAACACACTATATATCCCCTCGGAGTTTTATACCTCATTTGGGGCTACGATGGGGGTAATAATCCATCTGACAGAGTTACTGTGAGTGCAAGCTGTTTACCATTGTCACAAGTGAGACTTCTGCCTGACTTCTCGGTTCGTCTTGAAGAACCTCTCTCTGCCTTCGCGCGGTCGTGGTCCAGCCCTTCTCTCCCTCGGCATTCCGGCTGCATCTCGGTCCTCACCTTGCCCAGGGCTGCTCTTCACTGGCTCCTCCTGAGGTTGGTTCATCCTCGGATTGTATCGCCAGGGTCACCGTCTCAGGGAAGCCCTCCATGACTCCGCTTCCTCACAGCTCCTTCAGGAATCCCATTTATCAGTTGGTGTGTTTCTGATCTAACGTTCATTACTGAGTTACTTGTGGAGGGCCTGGGCTGTGGTCTTCCTCCTCTGTCCGCCTCACACTTCTCGTGCTTCCTGTCCCTGGGTGGGGATGCGGGTGCAGAAAGCTCTTGTGGTTTCCACGTGGTTGTCCACACAGTAAAGGCAGCGGTGTGCAGCTTGGATCGTGGACGCCTGTTGGTTTTTTTGTTTCTCTTCTTCACCCCTGGCTGTGCTGATCTGCTCAGCTGAATAAATCATAGCACTAATGAGGCCTGAGTTCTTGAAACTCCATGGCCTGCATAGCCGCACGTGGAGAGAGTCACCCCTACCTGTCGGGCCGAGGTGTTTGTATGAATTCACTCACGCACCCGGCTGGCTGGTCTGTCTCGTCTGGAATCACAGCTGCCTAGAGTGTGATGAGAGGACCCGCCCCAGGGCACGTTTCCCTTGAAGTTGCTTTACAGAACTTGGTGGGATGAGACTCCAGTTGTCTGCAACCTCTGGCACCCTCAGGATGCAGCAGGAAGGAAGAACTCATTTGGAATTAGACCAGCCAGAGACCTAGGTGACTCTGAGCGTAGCTGGTGAAGGCGCACTCTCATAGGGCTGCAGATCAAGGCCTGAATTTCAGCCCTGTGATTTTATGGGGCAGTGATTTTTAAAATAAAATAAAAATCTTATTTATCTTCTTGTAAAATAATAATAGTGTGTCTTCTTCCACATTGGTGTAAAAATTAAATGAGATGATGTATGTAAGGGGCTTCCGTGGTGGCTCAGATGGTCCACCAGCAATGCAGGAGACTTGGGTTTGATCCCTGGGTCAGGCAGATACCCTGGAGAAGGGCATGGCAACCCACTCCAGTACACTTGCCTGGAAAATCCCGTGGACGGAGGAGCCTGGTGGGCTCAGTCCATTGGGTCACAGAGCCGGACATGACTGAGCCACTGAGCATGCACAACAGTAATAATTAGTTTAAGCTATACCATGACGGGTGGTTTCCCTGGTGGCTCAGACGGTAAAGCGTCTGCCTGCAAGGTGGGAGACCCAGGTTCGATCCCTGGATCAGGAAGATCCCCTGGAGAAGGAAATGGCAACCCACTCCAGTATTCTTGCCTGGAGAATTCCATGGACGGAGGAGCCTGGTAGGCTACAGGCTGTGGGGTCGCAAAGAGTTGGACACGACTGAGCGACTCCACTTCCCTTATACCATGATTAGTTAAAAGAAGTATTCTGATTAACCTGCAGTATCTGCATAAGACTTGGTTTTTCTTGCTGAGCAAGCCTTCTGTGGGGAAAGGGTGTGAAACCAAGAAGAGGAGAAGAATGGATATAAAAGAGGAAGGAGAATGGGCGTCTACGGAAGTACTGCTGGTGCAGCTACTAGAGTTTGAGGATTACACGTGGCTACACTGGGGCTTCCCTAGCTGCTCAGGTGGTGAAGAATCCGTCTGCAGTGCAGGAGACCTGGGTTCGATCCCTGGGTTGGGAAGATCCCCTGGAAACAGGAATGGCAACCACTCCGGTATTCTTGCCTGGAGAATTCCATGGACAGAGGCTACAGTCCATGGGGTCCTCAAAGAGTCAGACAGGACTGAGCGACTGACACTTTGACAGTGTGAGCAGCGGTGGGCTAACTGGCCCCGGGTCATCGTGGTCGATTGGTGGGAAATCTTGAGTGGAACATACCACACACGGCTACCTGCAAGGTCCCTGGCGCTTGTTCTCCTCCTATGTGTTTTAATGTTGTGTTATCACTCTTAACAGCCATCCCACTGAAATTTTTTCTTAAAATTATTAAAAGGACATCACACTTGGAGACTATGTTTGGGGAGCGGTGGCTATTCCATTGTCCTGGGGAGCCGACTCTCGCGTAGTAGAGAACGAGGAACACAGAGGACGAGACCACAGCTCTGCAGGCCTGGGAGCCGAAGGCGTCGGGCGTCAGAACCCTGCCGGCGTCACCATGCCGTCCTGAAGCCTGCCACCAGGTGAGTCTGGCCATGTGAAGAGATGTCTGTCTGTCTGGAGCGGTTTAGTGGCATCTCACGCTTGTGTGTAAAGTGTCTCTTCCAAGAAGGCAGTGGAATATATACCTGCTCTTAGACAACAGTTCTTGCAAAGACAGTTTAATGTTACTCTTTCGAACTGTTTGGAAAAGATGTATGCAGCAGGTGCTGCAGATCATCATTTGATGCTGCCTGCTGTTGTCCTTACTGTGATGGGCGGTATTCTGGCCACATCAGCAACATGCTGGGTGGTGGGAGCAGCAGGGTTAATGAATACTCTTTTTAAAAAAGGAAGATGAATTTTTACTGATAGACTTGTCACTTCATGTGACTTCCCTTTTGTTTTGATGTTTATAATAATAATGAAAGTGTCTGTTATTATACCTGAGTTTTGGTTTTAAAGAAGGTATCGTCCCTCTGATGAAAGTCATTTCTGTCTATTGACATTGCTTTTAACATAAAAATATACGTATATATATTTAGGGAATAACATTACTACCAAGTATCGCTGTCAGAGTGTATAACGTATACCAAACAAAGAATTATATTAGGATTTTAGTGCTTTTGTTCATTTGAAGAATTACTGCCTTTCTCGAATTAGAGGGCACCTTCTGATAACTTTATCCTCATGCAGACAATGAGGAGGCAGGTAAGAGTGCTAATGTAGCGTGCCTGAGTCGCGTACCACGTCGCTGGCAGATTTCAGAATGCAGCTCCCCTGGCCATCGATGCAGGATGTATTACTTCTGGTAGCCAGGGAACGTGGACTGTGTCTTCAAGGAGGATGTCACAGTTGAGCTGACTCTGGGGCAGCATTCGTCAGGGCTGTAGGTGAAAGGACAGTATCGAAGACAGGCTGAGCAGCGGGAGCCGTCAACCTAGAGGCTGCTTTCTCTTCTCTCTAGGTGACGTTACCCGTTCTCTGTTTCTTGGTTTACTTCCTTGATTTGATGGAGCTCATCCTCCTCGTAACTTCCTAGAAAGGTGATGGAGCGTGAGATCTTACATGTCAGAAAATGTCTGTGTTCTAAATATTTGATTTGTTGTCTGGCTGTGTTCAGGCTTCCTAGGTGGCTCAGACAGTAAAGAATCTGCCTGCAGCGCAGGAGACCAGGGTCTCTGGGTCGGGAAGGTCCCCGGGACGAGGGCACAGCAACCCACTCCAGTGTTCTTGCCTGGAGAAGCGCGAGGTCGCTGTGTTAGTCGGCACAGGATAGGTTTTGCTGCAGTGGCAGATGAAAGTCTGAAACCTCCGTGTGTGAGTGATGCTTCTTGCTCGCTTTCACCAAGTCCACTGCCGGGGGCTCCCCTGGCGCCTTCCTGCAGTCCCCCATCGTGTCGCCTGGTGGCTCCGGGTTACCCCAGCAGGTGCAGAAGAGAGCTGGTTAGCTGGCACGAGCTGTCTCGCCCAGAAGTGACTGCCCTTGCTGCTGGAAGTCGGTTGGCCGGAAGCCCTCACGGGGCCCTGCGGGTGCGGTGCGGGGGGTGTGCTCAGGCAGAGTTGGTGACGTGCACGTGGGCCGCACTGGGAGCGGGCTTCCTCCTGAAATGGAAGGCTGACTTCTAGCTTTCAGTGTTGCCACTGTGTCAGCTGCCATCTCTTTCCCATTCATTTGTGCGTGACATTTTTTTCTCTTTCTGGAACTTTATAATATCTCTTCTATTATCACCTAAATTTTAAAATCTCACCGCGATGTGCCTGATTATTATTTTTTTTTCTTGGGTGTGTGTACTGAGCATTCCATGGAGTCTTTCAGTGTGGAAACTGCATTTTTCAGTTTGGGCAAAAGTTTAAAATTTTCTTTTATAATTTTTCCCCCTCTTCATTTGCTTCCCTTTCCTGATTAAAACTCTTCTTTGTTGGGTGTTGGGTCTCCTAGACTGATGTATTAATTTTTTTTTTTTAGCTTTTTCTCAAATATTTAAGTCAGTTTATTTTGGGGGTTTTTTGGCGGGGAGGATTTTCTCAGTTTTTCTTCTATTGAATTTTAATTTTGGCTGTAAGAGTTTTTGTTTTCTAACTGTTTTCTACTCCCACTTTTTAATGACTAGCATCTGACTCTTGTTTCAGATTTGTGATATTTTTTCTTAGGTTTGTTTTTGTTGCCTGCCCTTGTAGCAGGCTTAAATTTCAGCTTTCTCTCATTTGTCTGAGCTGGTTAACACTGTTGTCATCTGCTGTTATTTGCATTCCAGTTTTCATTGTCCTCCTGTTTTTTTTTTTAATTTTTTAATGTTTTGGCTCAGTGGCTGGTGGGATTGAACCGAGGCCCCTTGCAGTGGAAGCACCGGGTCCTAACCACTGGATCGCCAGGAAATTCCACATTCCTTGTGGGTTTTTTTGTGGTGATAAAGAAGTGTATGTTTCATCAGAAGCTTGTCCAAAGTGTTTGTTTTGCCAGCATCAGGGAATAATAAAGTCTTTTACTTTCGGGGAAACCCGAGTCTGATTTTTCTTTAAATAAAGATTTTCATTGTGTTTTCAGTTAGTGCTGTCATGAAGCCACACCCATGCCACTGAACTTTGTGGAACTTAATTTACGAAATACCTGCTGATCAGCAGTGGGCAATGTGAATTATTTTCACTTGGATCATTTTAAAAGTATTAAATGTCCCCTGTTTGGCAGCCTTGAATTAGTGATTACTTTTGACAATTAAGTTACCATTTTACAATGTGTATGACCTTTTCCGTTTTGTAAGATATTTATATTTGCTTAATAGGGCTGTATCATTCATTTGAATAATTATTGCTCTATGGGATCTCCTTTATCGCTACTTATCAATGAATGAAGTTTACATTCACTGTTAATATACATTTAATAAATCTTATGTGGATTACTTTTTGTATCTCAAATGTGCTCTTCTTTATTTGTGTATACTTACATAAAATGAGGAAAAGATTGTTTTAGCTAAAAACTCTTATTCTCTAATGCAAATCAAATGAAAAACTTAAATGTTTGTGCAAAAGCGTTTGAGCACGTAATTGACAAATTGCCTTTTAGATTGGAGCTTTGTGTTAAGACCGAAAGGCTGAAAACAGTCAAAGCAGTTGCTTTACTTTTCAGTTATTTTTATGTGCATGTTGCCACTAGGAGTTAAAAATTTTTGCTTTAGTAGTTCAGTATATTTCATAGACCTTGTGTAGAAACAAATCTTGAAGAATGAAAAGTAATGAAGGAACTTCATCATTACACTGTTTAGGACAGCACCCCTGCCCCTGAATAAAAGTAAATAACAGACAGATACTTGGGCCCTGCTTAATTGTCAACAGTTGGTCAGGAATTCTCAAAGGATCTTACCTACTTGGTAGTTTAACCAATAGTTTAATACTTTCTTATCGGCAGTGAAAGTGGTGAGATTATTTGGAAATTTGCTGTTTTTTAGCTAAAACATTGGTAAGTGCCTGGAAAGGTGTGAAAATGTATACATTCAGAAGATGCATAGCCTCCTGTAAAGAATCTGCCTTCTAGTGCAGGACACAGGCTCGATCCCTGGTTCGGGAGGACCCCACATGCTGTGGAGCACGTCAGCCCACGCATGCCAGCTCCTCAGCTTGTGTTCTCGGGCAACAAGAGACACCGCCACAGCGAGAGGCCCACCCACCGCAGCTAGAGAGGGGGCCCTGTCCTCAGCAGGAGTGGAGGCCCACCCACCGCAGCTAGAGAGGCGCCCCCCGTCCTCAGCAAGAAGGGAGGCCCGAGCAACAACAGAGACCCCGCACAGTAAACAGACAGTGTAATAACACTAGATAGTATAGCATTAATTTGAAAATAAATGATAAAAATAAATAAACATTAGCATGTATACATAGAGACAGTAATGAACTAGTAATAGGTGTACTGCTTTTTAATGGGTAACTGGTGGTGCAGTGGTAAAGAATCTGCCTGTTGATGCAGGAGATGTGGGTTTGATCCCTGGGTTCTGAAGATCCCCTGGAATAGGAAATGGCAAGCCACTCCAGTATTCTTGCCTGGAAAATGCCATGGACAGAGAAGCTTGGCAGCTACAGCCCATGGGGTTGCGAAGAGTTGGACACGACTGAGCAACTGCGCGCACACACACTTTTCAAATCCAAAGTGTTAAAATCTCAGTTGAAAAATCGAGGAGCGAGTTTATTTCAGTAATCAAATCTTATAAGCTAGCTCCATTGATGGTTTAAATGACTGAATTTATGAATTTTTCTGTATTCAATTTAATAGGAATGTGTTGGACACAGTAATAGGAAAATGTATTTAGAAGTGCTCACATAAAAGTTCTCTACAGGTTAAATTTCTAAGTCTCTGCACATTTTTGTTCTCACTGAATCAGATAATTTTAGAGCTGCATGTGTTTTAGAGATTAGCGTCTTCATTTTATATGGGAGATTTGAGACTGGAGATGGACTGTGTCACACAGAAAACTTAGTGCCACGGTATAGTTTTGTATCTAGCCCACAAGTGGGAGTTGGAACTTGAAAATTTATTAGAGCTTTTGTTGTACTCATAAACATCATTCTTAATTTTAAATTATATGGCAACTTTAAGTCCATTCTTCTTAACTTGATTATCGGATATGACTCTGCGACTTAAGTCAACACAGTGTGTGCGTCCTCAGTTGTGTCTGACTCTGCAACTCCGTGGACTGTAGCCCACCAGGCTCCTCTGTCCACGGGATTCTCCAGGCAAGAATACTGGAGTGCATTGCCGTTTCCTTCTGCAGGGGATCTTCCCGACCCAGGGATTGAACCCCCGTCTCCTGTATTAGCAGGGGATTCTTTTCCATTGAGCCACCTGGGAAACCCACTTATCTACCTTTATAGCCATGCAAATATTCATATGACTTCTTAAAGCTTATTGTGCAAAGATCAGAGACTCTAAAAGAAGTCAAAGTGATTCTGTTATGTTTATTGCATTTCACTTATTTAGTGAAGAGTCAGAGATTTTATGCTACTTGCAGGCTACCAAGTTCGCCAAAAACAGTTTCATTGCTGCTGCCAGAAGACATGAGACTCCTGGGTCAGAGATAAAGGCCTTTATTACTCAGGATGGTAACAGGCATCTGTTGCCAGTGCCATGTGGAGGGAAGATGTGGGGCCGGGGGGAGATGGAGCAGGAAACCAGTGAGGAGGCTGCGGCAGTGATGGCCGGTGTGGTGAGTGGACCCACAAGTGAGCGGTCTCTGCATATATTTTGACGATAGGGATTGAGATTGGATGTGGAGTGAAAGAGGAGAGCCCTGGATGGTGCTGAAGGTTTTGATCTGAACAGCTGGAAGAACAGAGTAGCCATGAATGAAAGTGGGAAAGAGTGCAGCTTGATCAGGTTTAGGGCTGGGATGGGAAAAAAAAATCCAAATTTTCATTTTGAACGTGCTTGAGTCTCAGGTATCTGTAAGACAGCGCAGCGGCAGAGTCCAGAGAAGAGGACCTGGCGGGAACTGGACTGAACAGAGGGGCGGTTCGGGAGCCGGCTGCACATCTGTGATCTCGTGCGTGAGGATGACGGATGTGAGTGCAGACGGACGAGAAACGACCCGAGTCAGTGCTTGGCCGAGCGTGTCGGGGGTGCGGCTGGTCCGCGAGCGCAGGCCTGAGGGCGGGCGCTGGATTTGCAGCAGAGCCGGCGTTAGTGACCTTGGCGAGAGCGGTCCCTGTAACCGCGGGGGAGAAGGTCTCTGGTGGGAGTTTCAGAAAAATGGGGGCAAGGGAGTCCTCACGTATACGTGTGGTAAGATGCAGGGGGGATTAAAGAGCGAAGCATAGACGGTGGGGCAGGCTGGTGTGTGTCTTTGTGGAGTGGCATCCTGAGGAGTGACCCAGCGAGGGGCCGCTTGGCAGAAGGAGTCACGCGCACCAGCGGAGCGGCCTGTGGAAAGGCCCCGGGGTTTACGGTAACAGGGCGGGCCTGGGCTAGGGCGGGCCTGGGCTGACGCGGGCCGCAGCCTCGCCTTTGCTTCTGAAGGTCTGGATTGTCTCCGAAAAGTGGGAAGCCGGGCCCTCAGCTGAGATCGAAGGGTGGGGAGATGTCAGAGGTCTGCGGGAAGAGAGACGTGAGACGGTCCCGGCGAGGAAGGGGAGAGCTGAGTGGCCCGGGGCTGGAGCCTGACTTCCACGTGCCTTCAGGCTGCCCTGCGGCTCACGGAGACGGCTGCAGACTGAGACCAGCCAGACGGCCGGGTTCTCCAGCCCCGTTCCCGGGGAGGCTGCAGGCAGCCGGTGTCCCCAGGGTTGTGGTTCTGCCAGGACCGTTTTTCAGAGTGAGAATGGGGGAAGGGAATTGAAGGAATGTTCTATGGAATGACGGTGATTAACCATGGAATACAAGCCAGGGTAAGGCCATTGAAGAGCTGGTGGGCCTATTACTCTTAACGTTTAAACTCCGAATGTTTCAGTCCAGACTACATATACACTAAATAAAATGTAATGTCAGATTGGCAAAAAGTTATTTTAAGTGGGCTGAGGAGGAGGAGGAGGCTGTCTAGGTTCTTAATACAGCAAAAATAATAACTTTTTACCTGTTGACCTGCATTATTATTTGATGATCATGCCGTGCCTGAGAACCGAGGAAAGGCTTTGCACTCTGCTCTGACTTGATGGATTTACTCAGCCATCCCCTTCTAAACAGTGCCTTACCAACAAACAAGCCTACAGACCTTGTTCTGGAAAAAACACTCCATGTTTTTTGTAGAATATTTTGAAAATAAGGTATTGGAAATAATACTTACAAAGTCTTCTGTGATCCAGTTGACAGTTACGCTGTATTTCTTTCTGGTCTGATTTTCCTCCCCATTCTTTCTACATAATCGAGGCCACATTTTACATAAGATTTCATTTCCTGTGTTTTTGCACGTTACAAATGAACAATATGAACTTTTCCCCCATGTTATTTATAACTCTGTTTAAATATCAATTTTAGTGGTTCCCTAAAGTTCCATTGTGTAGATGTGCAAGAATTTTGTTTACAGTTCTCATAATGTTGGAAATCAGAATGTTTCTGATTTTTTTTAAATTTATTTTATCTTTTCACCACGTTATAAACGCAGGGGATGTTATTATGCTTTGTTTTTATATTCAAGATTCATAAAAATAGCATTATTGGGTCAAAGAGTATGTTTTTAAGAGTTGCATATAGCCAGGTGCTGTTTTACAGCTATATTAAGGTGTTTTCAACTAATGCATATCACTGTTTAGAAAAATCTTTGCTGATTTGATTTGTGAAAAATCACTACTATTTTAATTTGCATTTCTTTGGATTCTTAGAGGGTCAATGTTCTTCTCTGAATATGTCGAGCTAATTGGTTACCCCTGTGCAAAGATGCAAATTAATCCCTTCCTCACACTTGAGTCAGTACTAACCAAGTATTAACCAAGGACTCACCTGTGAGAACTTACCTGTGAGAAACAAACCCTGTAATACTTTTCTAGAGAAAATAACAGGAGATAGCATGCTTTCTGTGTTGAAGGTGTTTCTTAAGACAATAGAAGCAGCCGACAATAAAAGAAAACTTACAGATTCGGCTGAAATACATTGAGAAACTTCAGTTCCTCAGGACACCACAAGAAGAGGAAGAAGTCAAGACACAAGTACTATACAGTGTAGAAAAAAGAAAGTAGATGATCTGTATAACTGACGGGGTGAGTCCTAGGGGTCTGAAACGCACCTGCCTTGTCATAAGCCTTTGTGATGTGCACATCTACTTATGCATTTTAGTAATTCTCCCTATAATAAGGAAAAAAGGAAGAGTGTTTAAAAGAGCCCATTTTACATTGCCACCAGCAGTGTAGAAGGGTTCCACTTTCTCTCCCTCCTTGCTGACCCTAGGTCTTGCCCTCCTTGGGCTGGGTAGTGGTCCCTCATTGCGGTTTTCATTTACATTTTCCTCACCACCAGTAGTGTCAAGCACCTGTTCATGTCCTTACTAGCCATTTGTATGTCTTTGGTAAAAGGTCTTATTTAAATCTTTTGCCCACTTAAGAACAGATTGTCTTATCATTCAGTTTTAAGAGTTTTTTATATATTTGTTGTGGGTCCAATTCCTTTATCAGATACACGGTAAGCAAATATTTCCTCCCGATCTGTAGCTTGTCTTTTTTCTTAACAATGCATTTTGGAGCATGTAAGTTTTTAATTTTAATGAAGTCCCAGTGCTTAGTGGTTTTTATGAATCAGTTCTCAGTTGTATTCTGTTAGTTTATCTTTAAAATGCTGAAATGGTTGCTGTCGACAGTTTGGCCCAGCTTTATAGTTTTTACAGAGGAAAAAAACTTTATAGTTTTTGCAGAGTTTTTCTCTGCTTTTTAGAGAGAAGATCTACCAGCCTCCCTTTCCATCATGCCAGAAGTGGATCCCTCTTGGTGCATGCTTTTAAATTCTCATGTTCAGATGAGGAAACTGAGGCGTGGGGCCCAGGGTCATTAGGCAGTGGTGACTGCAGAGTCTTGCTCAGAACCGCGAGGCTTTGTCCTCCCAGCTCCATTCGGCGTTAACGCAGTTAGATAAAACAGCACGTTGTCGGGAACTGCCGACAGTCAGCTCTTGTGTCTGTTGGTTGGCAAATTCCCTTGCAACTTCAGGCCAACTGATAAACATTCTAAGGTTTAGTTTATTCTTCTATAAAACAGAAATAAAGCTGGAACCTTGAAAATAGAGTTCTTGTGAGGATTCAGGAAGATTCATGTGCATTTTTTTGTGCTCAGTAATCCCCCTGGGGTTGCTGGTTGCGGTGGCGTTGGAAGTAGTCTGGCAGCAGAAGTGATCGCAGTGGGTGACAAGAAGCCTCTGCCTCCTGGTGTGAGCGAGGTCTCTCCTCTCAAGGATGAGAGCGTCATTTGGGCTGTAAATATGTGTCTTTTACAACCCTTCTGCAAATGTTTGCTTACTTACCTTCTGCACTAGGATCGAAGGCCCTGGAGGGTCAGGACTTTATCTTTCATCCCTGGTTTGCAGCTCTCGCCTCACACTGGTGGAGGAAGTGCAGTGTTTTATCAGTGTCAAGACACGTGTGTGAGCTGAAGTGATAAATACCGCAGGAGAGGGAGGCAAAGAGGTGAGCGCGGTTAAGGGAGCTTACAGAAACCGTAGTGAGCGGTGAGGACGCCTTGTCCGGGCTGAGCTCAGGTCCTGGGGTTGTCAGGCGCCAGGGCTTTTGTTCATAGGAGCGGAGCCCGGGGGGAGTCTTAGTGGGGAAGCGGAAGACTGAGACAGTGAGGTACCGGGGGTGAGACCAGGCCAGGCCCGGGGTGGGGGGCAGGTGCATCACGAGTTTGGAAACTGGGAGGACTGGAAGCAGTTCAAGAGGGTCCACAGAGATGGGCGACTCAGGAAAGCTGTTGAGACCTTTGACCCCGAGGGCATCAGCGTCCTGCTTTTGTGACCCAGGTGGCAAAAACACACAGACACACACTTGTTTCCCTAGCCCGCGGGGAGGAGGCAGTGTTGGTGCCTCTGTGTAAAGTAAAACCTGCTCCGTGGTCACGGGAAGGTCCTCTGTGGGAAACGTGTGTCTCCTTGCAGCTGTGGCTTCCTGATCCCGTGTCGTCCACCTGGACGTGTGGTCACTGATACACAGTGATATACAGTAAATATACTGTATATATTTAGCCATATAAATACACACATGGGATCATATTTGCCTTTTCTTTTGTAACTTGCCTTTTTCCAGTGTCTCTTGGACCCCTTTCTTTATGTATATAATACTCCATCATATTGATGGACTATAACTTACTAAACTAGTTCACTAACTTTTGATGTGTATTTTCACTGTTGCTCCCTGATATTCAGATCAATTCCACGTTTTTACCAGAATGCATTATGCAGCAGAAGTTTCGCGCAGTTTAGATTAAGCAGATCATCCTGCAGAATCAGGGTGTGATCGCAGGCGAGCGCCGTGATCTCTGCCTCAGCTTCCCCACTCGTATAGAGCTGGCGTTACTCATGTTCCTGCTGCCTTTAGCCGCGAGCACCTGTGTAGCTTAATCTGTGGGTGGCATTTTTAAGGACATCACATATATGGGCACATTGAAATCTCACCGCTAACTTGGGTGATGGACACTGATACCTCTGAGATGACACAGCTGATGAAATTGGAGCTGGGATGCAGGTGACCCGGAGCAGTCTGGCTCCAGGTGAGTGCGTCCCGCTGTGTCAGACTTGGTACTCCTTGTGCCTAGAACCAAACTCACTGGGTTATGAGGATTGAATGAGACGCAGTATATTCCAAGGCCTGGTACATAGTAGGCCAATATGTGGCCTATATTTGCTAATAGTAGGTCATTACTAGGTAAATGATGAAGTAATATTTCTGTTTTTTTTTTTTTTAATTCTCTGCAGCACATCATTTTCCATATGTCCCTGTTTTTGGCATGTATATATATCTAAAAGACAAATTCCTAATAGCATAATTACTTCGCTCAAGCATATGTGAATTCTAAAATTTCGATAAATATTTTCAAGTGATCCTCCACAAGTTGTACCAGTTTACACTTGAGCAGTTGGTTAACTGTCAGGGCTAGTTCCCCATACCCTTGCCAGCATTGTTATTGATTTAGTTTTTTCAAACTCACTGGTGAAGGATATTGTCTTGTTTTGTTTTGAATTTTCTTGTTAGTGAGTTTTTAAAGTTAACATATAGTTTCAGTCAGTTCAACTCTGCGACCCCATGGACTGCAGCACGCCAGGCTTCCCTGTCCATCACCAGCTCCCAGAGCTTACTCAAACTTATGTCCATCAAGTTGGTGATGCCATCCAACATCTCATCCTTGGTCATCCCCTTCTCCTCCTGCCCTCAGTCCTTCCCAGCATCAGGGTCTTTTCCAATGAGTCAGTTCTTTGTATCAGGTAACCAAAGTATTGGAGCTTCAGCGTCTGTCCTTCCAATGCATATTCAGGACTGATTTCTTTTAGGACTGACAGGTTTTTCTCCTTGCAGTCCAAGGGACTCTCAAGAGTCTTCTCCAGCACCACAGTTCAAAAGCATCATTTCTTCCGCACTTAGCTTTCTTCATAGTCTAACTCTTACATCCATACGTGACTACTGGAAAAACCATAGCTTTGACTAGGTGGACCTTTGTTGACAAAGTAATGTCTCTGCTTTTTAATATGCTGTCTAGGTTGGTGATAGCTTTTCTTTCAAGGAGCCAAGTGTCTTTTAATTTCATGGGTGCAGTCACGATCTGCAGTGATTTTGGAGCCCAAGAAAATAAAGTCTCTTACTGTTTTCCCATCTATATGCCATGAAGTGATAGGACTGGATGCCATGATCTTCATTTTTTGAATGTTGAGTTTTAAGCCAGCTTTTTCACTCTCCTCTTTAATTTTCATTAAGAGGCTTTTTAGTTCCTCTTCACTTTCTGCCATAAGGGTGGTGTCATCTGCATATCTGAGGTTATTGATATTTCTCCCAGCAGTCTTGATTTCAGTTTGTGCTTCATCCAGCCCAATATTTCACATGATGTACTCTGCACTATAAGTTAAATAAGCAGGGTGACAAGATGCAGCCTTGACATACTCCTTTTCCGATTTGGAACCAGTCTGTTGTTCCATGTCCAGTTCTAACTGTTGCTTCTTGACCTGCATACAGATTTCTCAGGAGGCAGGTAAGGTGGTCTGGTATTCCCATCTCTTTAATAGTTTAAATACAGTGAAACTCACCCTGTATAGTGTACAATCTGTTGAGTTTATACAAATGCACTCAGTCATGTGGCTACCACCACAATCTCAGTGTATCAGTAGAGTTCCCATCATGCCCAGATTCCTTTAATTTCTTCGTGGTGGATGAGTTGAGGATCTTCTAGGGTGTTGACTGGCCACTTGAATTTGTCTCCTTCTCTTGATTGCTTGATTTCTCTCTTGTTGTTTTCCTGACTTTCCTTCTGTTCTTTTTGTGTCAATTTTTCCTTTTTATATTTTGCTCATTTGCTTCTAGAACGTGTACCTTCCTCTTGCTGATTTCTAAGAGCATGGTCTCTGTGATAGAAATTCATCCTTGGTCGTGTGTGTTTGCAGGCTTCTCTGATGGCTCAGTGTGTTTTTTAGAGAAAAACAAAAAAACCCAAAAAACCTGTCTGCCAATGCAAGTTTGATCCCTGGGTCGGGAAGATCCCCTGGAGAAGGGAATGGCAACCCACTCCAGTATTCTTGCCTGGAGAATCCCGTGGCCTGGTGGCCTTCAGTCCACAGAGGTCACAAAAAAGTCAGGTATAACTTAGAGACAAAACAACAGCAACATATGTGTCGCAGTTTCCCTCCAGCTTGTTTTTTGGGTTTATTTATGCCGTACATTTGCATTGTTAACGTTTGTCGATCTTTTCCTTTATGGAGTCAAGGTTTTATGTTATGCATAGAAACTTGCCGTCTTAAGTTTTTTTTTTTTTTTTTTTTTTTTTTTTTTCGTCTTAAGTTTTTTAAGAGTTCTTTCAACTTTCACTTATCTGTTTTGTTTGCGAGTTTGATCCTTCTGAAATTTATAGTTGCATAAGAAATGAAGTCAAAGTCTTGCTTTCCCCACCATGCTCAAGTGGTTTTCCAGCCTTCTCTCATCGCTTCCTTAGTAACCCACCTTCCGTCCAGTAGTTCAAGCTGTCTTCCTCGTCACAGACTCCTTCCGTGCGTCGTGGTCTGTCTCTTGACTTTCCAGGCTTCCTTCGGGTCTGAGCTCCGGCAGTGGGTGGTGACCCTGTGCAGCTCATCCTTTTTGTTTGTCCTGTAGTGTCTTCCTTAGTTCTCTTTTCATCATTTGTATGTCTGAGCTCAACATCATCTTGTCAGGTTTCTTGCAAAAACATCACTGATGTTTTCAAGGGCTCTTGAAACTAGTCTTTTGAGAGGATTGAACTGTTTTATTGAAGAACATAATGTGTCTAGGTCTTTTATGCTCCCTTCTGAGGAGTTTGAAGAATTTTTTTTCATAAAGTTCGGGACATTTAAAAAATTAGTTTCATCATTTTTTTCCCTGTGGGTATACATGTGTTCCCCATCCTGACCCTCCATCTTTTAAAAACCATTATAAGTAGAATCTAGTCTTTTATATTTTATCAGCTTTTTAAAAAATATAGAATTACTAGTGATTTTTATGTATACATTTTGTAAGTAGTTACTTGACTGAATTTTCTTCCCCCTCCAATAGTTTTTCAGCTGCATCTGTTATTTCCAAGTGTTCATTCAATCATGTCATTTGTAAATAATGACAACTTGTTTCCTCCTTTCCAATATTTATGCTTCTTACTCTTGACAGATTAACTGTCTACTCAGTTAAAATAATGCTAATTAATAGTATTGATAATTGGCCTCCTTGTTGCCGCCTGTCAGCATTTATTCATTATGGCTCATATTTTGTTACAGTTATTGTGTTAAATGTCCATCTGTTTCTATTTTGCAAAGACTACTTTTGAGGGGAATCAAGAATTAATGTTATTTTTTTCAGATCTTTCTTGTTATTTGCAGCTGTGATCATAATATTTCTTCTTGATCTATGGTAAATTATATTAGTAGATTTACAAATACACAGTAATACCAGCAAACCTGGGATGTATCTTATCTAATTTGAGTTGTTTCCCCCTACCACTCTCAATGTCTGCTAATATTTAAGAGTTCTATTTTGGTATTCATAAGTTAGATTGGTGTTTTGGGTGTTTTTTTGTTTTTTTTTAATTTGTTGTCTTAGTCCAGTTGTGGTATCAATGTTCTTTTGACTTCAAAAATAAATCTGGGAGCCAATTTTTCCCTGTCTGCCCTGAAGTAGTTTAGTGAGTACTGGACGTAGTTTAGTATGGGAATATTGGACGTATGTCTTCAGTGACTTGTCATTTTTTCTCCTCAGGGGAAGAGAAGGCCATGGTAGTTCCTGGGTAACTTTCTCAGGTTCTTTGACAGCTGTCAGCCTGTTTTAGGTTCCTGCCTCCTCTGATAGAATTTGGTGTAAAAATATATATTAGCCATAAAATTGTCCATTTCTTCTGAGTTTCAGCTTAATTTTCATAGCATCTCCACGTACTTTTACATATTTTGATTTCTTATAGATTTATTGTTAAACTGCTCTTTCCATTTCCAATTTTGTATGAATCCATTCCCCCCTTTTTCCTGATTCTCACAGCCAGTTGTCGTTAGCATATGCCTTTTTTCATTCTTTTCTGTTAGAGGATCTTTTCTGAAAATAATTAGTATTGATATTTACTAGTTCATTGAAAAATTGCATGAAAGTATGTACTCTTGTACTTTTAAACATTTTGTTTTAAATTAAAAGAAGTAAATATGCACTGTTTGTTTCCAAGTGTAGGACCAATGTCTTTCTTTAAATATTCAGTGACTAAACTTGGTTTGAATTATGTCATCTCTGGCTTTACATAATGCGTCATCTATGATTTTCCAGTTTGGCACTTAAGTTTTAAGTAAAATTAGAAGTTAATCACATTTGCAAAGCAGTCTTCATACAAAGGCCTAGATTTTTTTTTTCTTTTTTTTTAAGGTACTGTTTTCATAGTTTTTTAGAGTGCTTTTGCTTACATCTAATTCCATAGAAAAAAATTTTAGCTGTCTGCATTTATTTAGTGTTTACAAATCAGTTAACTTTTTTTTAATAGAAAGAACTTAAAAAAAAAAAAAACAATGAATCTTAAGTTTAGCAAAGTCTGGATGAATGTCAGCAGTGCCCAGGAACTATTTCAGGTATAGGGTCCAACTAGTGACCAAGTAATAGTGAGTGCTCCAGATCTAAAGTAGTAAACAAGCAGATATAATTCAGCTGATAAAAAATTATAACATATGACTGGAGTTTTAAAAACCAGCTCTGAAAGTCGCTCTCTTCTTACAGTTGGGGGTACCCCCTTCATATTTATTGTCGCAGCAAGCCCTGGGCCATAAATTCCATCTCATTTACATTGGCCATTACCCTTCTTTTCTTTTTTATTGGTCTGTTCCTTTCTCTCATTTCTGTTTCTCCCTTCATGGAAAGGCTTTTGTATCTGTTTTTTATTTTCCCTTTTTTTAGGTAAAGGTGATGACAGGTAGTGAGCTGGCAGATTCAGGAGCAGGGAGTGGGATCCAGGGCGCTGACCTGGAAGGCATGAGCCATAGTGTGCGTGAAGACCGGCTGGACGTTGACCTGCAGAGAGATATTTACAGTGGTGAACCAGCCTCCTGTCTTGTTGACTTTTTATGTGGATACTTTGCCTACATTAAAAGTCTTTCTCTTTTAAACTGTCTTCACAGATAGTTTTCACTTATCAATCCTCAAAATACGGTCTGTGGATCCCCTTTCATCATAATGCTGAAACATTATTTGCCTTTTCCACTGTTTTTGCCATTTCTGCTGAAGGTGCAAAAGTGCCGTGAATAAAAATGATGGTGCCTGTTCACAAACAAGGCTGGGCACTGACTGTGATCGTATTAAACTTCCATGATGGCCATATGTTCTTCACCTCCAAGCACTGTGGTAGGAAAAAGATTCCTGTTACATTCAAGAATGTCATTGAGGTGGCTATAAAAATTATTATTTTTATCAAATTTTGACCCTGAGTACACATCTTTTAAAAATCCTTACGATGAAATGGAAGTGTGTAGGAAGCACTTCTACCACATACTAGAGAAGGTGTCCACAGTAAAGCCTTGTGTGAGCAACTGACTTAACTAGCTGCTTTTTCATGATGCACTGCTTTTACCTAAAAGAACAATTGACAGATGATACTTAATCATCTTGAGTGTTTAGTAGATGGTTTCTCATAAATGGTCAAAGTACAGCCTTTCACTTCACTGACAGTGTTGTTGCCCATGTTAAATTCAAGCTTTCAAGCAAAAATCAACTGCAAAACTTCTTCTGCCTACCACTCTTGGCTTCACAGCTTCGCAATACTTAAAGACTTTGCTTATGAGATCAGTGGTGATAGTAAATGTAATTTTTTCATATTGTATGATGAAATAACTAATACATGATGTTAAAAACTCAGGCATGTATAAAAGATTCATTCAAAGTGTAACCTAGACCGATAGATTTAAATGTAATAGAGTAAAAAAAAATGATATGGTTGTAGATTTCTCAGCAATACTGACTTTTAAGAAACTATCCCTTGACTTTGCTCTGTTATCACAAGAAGACCACCCACAGTTACACGGAAGGTTATTAAAGTATCCTGCCTTTCCAGTTCTGCTTCTGTCAGAGGTTGGGTTTTCTTCTTCCACTTTAAGACAACATATTGTAACACATTCCGTACAAACACAGAGGAGAGTCCAGTTGTCTTAATAAATTGGACAGGAAAAGATTTACACTCATGTAAAACAGTGCCCCTTCTCTCTGAATTTTAATTCTTTGGGAAAACGTATCTATTTTTCTTGAAAAGTGGTTTATGTTAACATGTAATGAGTACATTGTCATTTTAAACGAATTAATGTTTTTAAATCTCAGTTTTAATTTCTAATAGGAATTGAATGTAATAGGGTTAAAAAAAAAGCTTTCAGATTTCCCAGAGCAACTGACTTTAGAAATAATTTCTATATAACCTACATAGACAGAGCTTTTTGTAATCTTCAGTGATTTTTAAGAGGAAAAAGAGGTCCCGAGACCTGGAAGTTTGGGAACCACTGACTTCAGCGCTATCGTGACCAACAGGGCGGCTGTTAGAGGAGAAAGTGTGTGTCTCGCGTTAACAGCTGGCTTTACGGCCTGGATCTGCTGTTTTTCCTAGAGGCAAGTTATCTAATCTATTGGGGCAAATTTTCTCTCTCTGAGACTTAGTTTCCTTACTTGTAAAATTGACGGTTAATAAAGCTGTTTTGTTCGTTGAAGGTTAAGTAGTTGTTTTGATGTTGTCTTTTAAAGTTTTTTCATTAGGTATTACAATGCCAAGCATGACTACCACCCATCATGTCTTAAAAAAGAGATTGTGAAATTATTTGAAGATGTTATCTTCTGCCTGGGTGGCGTATTCACGTCTAAAACTTCCCCTTGAACCTTTATGCACATGTGCGAGTATTGGGTTGGCCAAAAAGTTTGTTCGGGTTTTCTTGTGAGCGCTTATGGAAAAACCCGAGTGAACTTTTTGGCCAAGCCAATACATGTGTAAACTTAAAATTTTACAATTAGAAAAGCAGTGAAACTAATTCAGAACATGTACTTAGGCATGATGAGACAGATGGTAGTCCTATAAAAAGATGGCATATATTTTTGGAAGTGCAAACAGAAAAACAGATACTCTTAAAAATTCCAGAGTAATCTTTGCCTAGGAAAGGAAAGGAAGAGATAAAAGACCATATGGCCTGATAGAACTTTGTGTAGTTTCTTATGTTTGGGCTTGAATTTTGTTTATTGAGTGTTATTATTAAGTTGCATATGGATTTATAGTTGAAAAAAGGAATTATCATCAAGTGGATAGTTACCAAGTAGTTTTAGTGTAGTTACCAGTCTTGTTTTCTGTGAGATGGATGCGACAGTGGGAAGCAGGGACATTTGACCCACAGACCTAGTAGTTAGTTAGTGTTGTCACTCAGTTGTACCCGACTCTTTGCGACCCCGTGGACCGCAGCCCAGCAGGCTCTTCTGTCCTTGGGATTTTCCAGGCAAGGATACTGGAGTGGGTTGCCATTTCCTTCTCCAGGGGAACTTCCCGACCCAGGGATCGGACCCGGGTCTCCTGCATTGCAGGCAGATCTTTACCATCTGAGCTACGAGGGAAGCCAGACCTAGTAAGGGTGAGTTGAAATGACACTTGCACATCCGAGTTGGTTACTGATTGTGCTGTTGAGGCAATTGCACACATCAGCATCGAGTTGTCGGTCACTGCGGACCTTTCCTCTGAGTGTTCTCACTCATTTTACTTTGCTGTTCATTCAACAGATATCTGTGGCGTGCCTTCTTTGGGCCAGACCCATGGTGGGTGCTGGGATAACATGCTGAGAAAAAAATGGACACTAGTCTCTGCTTTTGTGTCAATTATAGCCTTCTGGGGTCATAGGTATACATTAATCACGTAATCATACAGATAGATGTAAGCACACATCCCAGATGGAAATTAGAAGCTGGAGAGGTGTGCAGTGTCCTCAGATCCCCTAATTGGAGGATTTCACCTAATCAGGAAGAGCAGCTTATGTTCCCTGAGGAACTGACAGGTGAGCTGAAGTTCAAAGGAATTAGTCAGAGGAGAAGGAATACAGAAGCAGTTCAGGTCCAAGGAGCAGTGTGTTAAAAAGTTCTGTGTTGAATGAGGATATGGTGAATATGAGTGGAGCAGAAATCACCCAGGACAGCCACACCGTGTAGAACTTTATTGACCGTGTTAAGGAGCTGTGTAACCTTTTCCTGTGATGATGAATTACCTCTTGAGGTGACGTGTGAGGGAAGTGGAGGTGGGCGGGGTGTCCGATCACTGCAACTCCTGGGCCCCTTCCACGGTCCTGGATGCCTGGGACACGTCAGTGAGTGGAAGAGGAGGGGAGTGACGGAGAGCCTGTTACAGCAAGACACTTCGGTTGTCCTGGGTAAGAGGGTTTGTGGTGCAGCCTGAATGTCATGATCAGGGCAGGTCTCATCAAAAAGGTGACCATTGGGAAGACTTGACCGAAGCTGGGGGTGGGGGGTTATAATGTTGCAGCCAGCACCCAGGCCCTCGATGGCAGCGAGTTTATAGTGTTCTGAGCACCAGGAGGAACGGGCTGAGGACGGGAGCCTCAGGCCCCTGTGTCCTGTACTGAGGGAGCCCAGAAGCTCTTTCAGGTCGTCCTGCAGTGGGGCAGGCAGGGTTTGAGGGAGACCAGAGTGTCTGTGGGCAGGATCAGGCAGTCCAGATCCTGCCGCGGATTCTCTCCTAGTCAGGCCTCCTTTCCGCATCGTGTTCTGGATCTTTCTTCATCTTCTGGGCTTGCTTTTCAGGACTTAACCTCCTTATGCATCTCTGAAGCTTGGACTTACAGCATGTGGCACGTGCCGCAGAGGTTTTCCCTCCAGCCCTGGCACACGTCTGTGTGTGTTCCTCGCTGCATTAACTGTGTCTGCACACACATGTTTCTAATGATCAGTATAGCCGTAACTGGTGGCCCTAGAAGGGTTTGCAGCTGCAGCTGTTGCCTGCCAGAACTGAGGCTGAATGTTACTTAATGTCCCTAAAATTATGTCACAAAATTGGGACCTTATGAAGAATTACTTGCAAATGGAAGTTAGATGTTAGCAATTGACTCATATTTGAGTCTCTCCAGTGCTTATGTGTTGAACTTGAGCTCTTCCTGCCCATTCATTGTTAGAAAATTTTAGAGGCTACAGGGAGTGCTGGGAAAGCTTGGATAGCCCTCCCAGAGTGCTCCAAATGACTCTAGGCGATTGTTTTTAACATTTTAACATCTTGCATTTTATTCAGAAATGTTCATCTGTTTTTCAAATGAGGCAGTTTTCCATTAGGGTTTGCCAGAGGATATTGACTGGTTCCCTGTGCTCTATGCTACACAGTAGGGCCTTGTTTATCCGTTATGTATGTAATGGTTTACATCTGCAAACTCCTCCTCCCAGTCCGTCCCTCCCCTCTCCATCCTCCTTGGCAACCACAGTTCTGTTCTCTGTGTCCGTGAGTCTGTTTCACAGATAGGTTCATTTGTGTCATGTTTTAGATTGCACGTATGTGTGATATCAGACAGTATTTGTCTTTCTCTTTCTGATTTACTTCACTTAGTATGATAACCTCCGGTTGCATCCATGTTGCCACAAATGGTATTACTTTGTTCTGTTTTAACGGCTGAGTAGTATTCCATTGTGTGTATAAACCACATCTTCTTCATCCATTCATCTATTGATGAACATTTAAGTTGTTTTTATGTCTTGGCTGTTGTGAATCGGGCTGCCATAAACAAAGGGGTGCATGTATCTTTTTGAATTAGAGTTTTCTCTGGATATATGCCCAGGAGTGGGATTGCTGGATCATATGGTAATTCTGATTTTAGTTTTCTAAGGAACCTCCATACTCTTTTCCATAGTGGCTGTACCAACTTGCATTCCCATCAGCAGTGTAGGAGAGGGTTCCCTTTTCTTCACATCCTCTCTAACACCTGTTATTTGTAGAGGTTTTAATGACAGCCCTTCTGAGGGATGTGAGCTAGTACCTCATTGTAGTTTTGGTTTGCTTTTTTTTTTTTTAAATAATAGAGAGCTGAACTAACATTTTATACCATTCATAGAAAGCCGATGGGGCCTGACCCACTAGGTCAAGCTTTAAGTACAACAGGTTTACCTGCTTGGGTTTGGGAAATATTGGGGTAACACTCCAGACACACCAGACATAATCCATTTTGGATACTGAGCCATTGATCTAGTTTATCAAGAATTTGCTGATTTTCAGTTCTTATTATAAACGGTACTTTCTTTACAGCATCTCTGTTGTGGGGGCTAAGCATGTTTGTTTTCTCTTGTATTCACTGCCTCTAGTTTTATGGATATTGGTAATTAAGTTTTCTTAATCTCTGTAAATTGATGGCGATTTTTTTGGTGGACAAAATTGGATTCGTTGCTAGTGAGCCAGAAAATGACCACTTAACGCTCGGAGTTTTTTATTAGTCTTCACATCACCATTTTCTGCCTGTTAAGACAAATAACGCAGTTTCTCCTACTGTGAAGAACTGTACCTCTTGTTACGGGTGTCCCCTGCCGGGGAAAGCGCCTGTCTTGGGAGGTCTGGGCTGGGCAGGCTCTGGGATCTTGCAGGTGGACAGACTGTTCTCAGTAGACTCCTGGCTATGGAGGACATGTCTAGGCTTTCCCCAGATAATTTGTCACAGATTATGGACTTCCTTTAATTCATTTTTACAGCTGTTTAAACATTTAAAAATACATGTAGGTTGTTGAAGAATCGGTTGGGCTTGTTACCGACGTGGTGCCTCCTTTGCTGAGTGTTGGCTGTCTGCAGGACAGGCTGGTGGCAGGAGCGGCAGGACCGGTGTGGGTCAGTGTGAAAAGGGCAACTGACTCAGTGTTCAGAAGGACAGGCACATGGACCATAATTAGGGTTAAACCAAAGGAGAGGTGCAGGGACAAAAGGTAGTTAGGGTTTGTTCCTGAAGCATTATCAAATGTTGGTCAAATACGCAGCGATCTACTGTGCTGTGTGAAATGGGAAAAAAATCTGCTGCAGTCTTTTTATACTCAGGCATCCTTGTTCAGAAGCTGAAGAATTAAAACCAAGACTTGTGGAGACGTTATTTAATGTGACCTTTTAATTTTTTTTTTTTATTTTAGACAGTGACTCCAGAGGGGAAATGAAGCTAGAAAAACGCATGGATGCAGCCTCGCCTGCAGCCTGCCCAGATGTTCGCGGATAATCTCCCCGAGAGAAATTGAGCCCCTCGGATCAGGTAGCTCGTCAGAATGAAGAAGATCAGCCTTAAGACCTTCCGGAAATCTTTCAACTTGAGTAAGAGCAAAGAAGACGCGGAATTCATGGTAGTGCAACAGCCAGCACTAGCCGGTGACTTCGGCAAAGAGGAGTCCTTGTTCGGGAGCTGCTACGGGAAGGAGATGGCCGGCTGCGAGCTGCACAGCGAGGACGAAAAGGGCGGCGGCGGCAAGAACCGGGCCAAGAGCGAGAGCCTCATGGGCACGCTCAAGAGGCGGTTGAGCGCCAAGCAGAAGGCCAAGGGCAAGGGCGGCGCGGCGGCGGGGGGTGCGGCGGACGAGGACACGTTCTCGTCCTCGTCGGCGCCGCTGGTGTTCAAGGACGCGCGGGCGCCGCGGCCCATGCGGTCCACGTCGCTGCGCAGCCACCACTACAGCCCCACGCCCTGGCCGCTGCGGCCCACCGCCTCGGAGGAGACGTGCATCCGGATGGAGGTGCGGGTCAAGGCGCTGGTGCACTCGCCCGGCGCCGGCCCGGCCCTCAACGGCGTGCGCAAGGACTTCGGTGAGCTCCGCCCGGCGGCCGAGCCCGCCTGCCCGTGCCCGGAGCCGCCCACCGCGCCCGGGAGCCCGGTGCCCGCGGCCGGGGACCTACGCCTGCGCCTGGGCGAGCACGTGCCTGTGGTCCTGGGCCTGCTGCCTCAGGACTACCTCCCGTACACCGTGCCTTTGGACGGCTCCTCCCCGATGGAGGTCTCGGCCGTCCCGCCGCCCCCGGCCGCCGGGGGCCCCTGCCCCGCCCGCCGCGATGAGGACGCCGGGCGCCAGGCGCCCGAGCTCTTCGGCGACCCGCCAGCGGGCGGCCTGCTGGCGGGCCCCGTGGCGGGGGTGCTGCCGAGCCCGCGGGCGGGCCCCGACGACGGGCCCCCCCTCTCCCCGCTGCTACCTCCGCTGCAGACCGACCCGAGCCAAAGGACCTTCTCCGGGCTGGCTGGCCCGGATGCCCACGCGGCCGACAGCGTGCGCTGCCACTTGAATTTCGACCCCACCTCGGCGCCCGGGGTCGCCAGGGTGTACGACTCGGTGCAGAGCAGCGGGCCCCTGGCGGTGACCAGCCTGACGGAGGAGCTCAAGAAGCTGGCCCGGCAGGGCTGGTACTGGGGGCCCATCACGCGCTGGGAGGCGGAGGGCAAGCTGGCCAACGTGCCCGACGGCTCCTTCCTGGTGCGGGACAGCTCGGACGACCGCTACCTGCTCAGCCTGAGCTTCCGCTCGCACGGCAAGACCCTGCACACCCGGATCGAGCACTCGAACGGCCGGTTCAGCTTCTACGAGCAGCCGGACGTGGAGGGGCACACGTCCATCGTGGACCTCATCGAGCACTCCATCAGGGACTCGGAGAACGGCGCCTTCTGCTACTCGCGCTCGCGGCTGCCGGGCTCCGCCACCTACCCCGTGCGGCTCACCAACCCGGTGTCGCGCTTCATGCAGGTGCGCTCGCTGCAGTACCTGTGCCGCTTCGTCATCCGCCAGTACACCCGGATAGACCTGATCCAGAAGCTGCCCCTGCCCAACAAAATGAAGGATTACCTACAGGAGAAGCACTACTGACAGGACCGCAGCCCGGCATCGTGCACTTTGGGAGTGAGAGAGAGAGAGACTGAGATACAGTTTACAGACTCTTCATCGCCATCAGAATCTTTTGCTGCCATACTCTTTATTTCAGTTTTATGTGTAAAAGAGTGTCCAGTCCGTTTAGGGGTGGGGAACCGTCCGCGAGGTGTCTTGGGTTCATTTTCGTTCTTTACAAAGGGAAGTCTGGAGGTTTGAGGAGGTGTGAAGTCTCTTCCATCAGCGCGCAGAATAATCACAATGTGAATGATCAGATTCTCCTTACCCACCCACCCCCAGTCCTTTGCTGCTATCCACTGTGATTTTATGCATTAAAAGCACATTTCATGTGTATCCAATCCTGAGTAAAGTTGAATGAAACTTGCAGAATGAACCTGTTATGTCTCTCTTTCAATGGCCCATCTTCAAAGATAGTGTTGAGTCAGCATAGCCGTGTGATTCATCACAAGAGTTTACACCTACAGCGAAAATGATTTTTAATTTCATGCTCTACAAAGGTTTATTTAGAATTGTGAACTGACATCACCTTGGGTAATAGAATGCAGGTCTGCGACATATCTTTCTGCCACATTCGTTTCTAAACGATGTTTGAGGTTGTGCTGTCTTTTGGTTCTTAGAAGCTGGATGTTTCTGTTGCCTTCGTTTTCATCTTGTGGTTCGTCTGTTTTTAATAAATGGCCTTACATTAAAAAGTTGTAAAGAAATGTATACCACCAATTTAAAAATTGTTGCCTTTTCTGTCATTAAACTCTGGTACAAATTGGCTTAATGTATAAAGACCTATGGAACTAGAACTATTAAAGAAATTATTAGATGATCTTAGTTTCCTGTGATAAGCAATTTTTTGTTGTCTATACTTTCCTCTGGTAAAATGTTTTATCTGTGATTTCTTTAGCTTAGACAACATTTTCTTGGGTGAACTTGATGTCGAAATGCTTTTCATGAATGGACTAGATCCTCTTGCAACGTTTAAAGTCTATATAAAGTTTTAAATTGATCTGACTAGAAAGAAAATGTTTTAAAGTTGGGTTTATATTTTTCTTTAATGTCGTCACCATTAAAATGTGCTAGATTTAACACTTCCTTCCCCCACCAAAAAAACAAGCAACAAAACCAAAAAAATCCCAGTGACTTTAGTTGAAAAATTGTGGAAATTGTGGCGCACTGTGTAACAGAAATGTTAACACTGAGTCAGGTGTGTGCATTTACCTACCATATATACTGCCATTACCAATAGGGTTTCTGTTTTTAATTTAGCTAAGTCTTAAGTAAATTAGCATCATTAGTTTTTTCATCTCTTTTGATTCAGCCCTTGCGGGGTGGGGGTAGTATGTTATAGCCAATACTTTTTAGTTATTTTGAAATGCAGTGCCTGTTTACTGCAGATTCTTTAGTGTTTTGAAATTGCTCCATCCAGAAGATGTTTCTAGCTACATAATTTTAAAGGAAATGTTTCCCCTTCCAATGAAACATGTAATTTAAGACATTTCTTCCTTTTCCTATCTCTTAACCCCATTTAAAAAAAAAACAAAACAGAGTAAAGGTCTTAGGTCAAATTTAATAACTTTGTCATTCAGACATATCAGTATCCCCATTTTTTTTTCTGTTTTTGTTTTTTTTTTTTAGAGTCAACTGAGGATTACCAAGAAAAGGCCCAGTGTATTAATACCTGTGTTATGGTATTTTGACTTAAAGGGGAAAAGGTACTTAATTTTGGTGGAATGTTTGATTGTACCTTGTTGCAAAGACTCCTCATTCATTTTCTGATATGTTTTCACCTAATAAGATGGAATATGGAGTATACTGTAATAATATAATTTAAGTGTTCATTATAAGCTATTTGGATTAAGAATTATTACAGAGTTGTAAACTTGTTATCAAATTAATGCAAGACATTTAAACTATTTTTTTGCAAAACTATTTATTTTTAAACAATTTAAAGTATATCTAGGGTGAGTTAAAAGTCCCTGTGCATCTATATTAGATGGCAGGCATTGTCACAGAGTCACTGTGTGTTAATAATAAGTGTTGAGATGGCTTCTCCGTGTTTCTAGAAGCATTGACATGTACTCTTTGTGAGACCGTGGTGCACAGAGGTCTTTGGACTGCCCTGAACCCCGTCTTGTGTGGGCGTAGCCTGTTCCCCACGCCTTCCTCATGATAACCATGTGTTTAAGATCGAGCCATTTGGTTTCAAGTTAAGATCATCCTGATTTCCATATAAATGTCTTAAAAATTGTATTTTGTGTTTTTATGGAGGGCAAGTCTTGATACTGTTCTAATTCAGAAAGCCAATTCGTAGTATGCTTTTGTATGTTCATAATATAAAATACCTTTAAGTAAAATGCCCTATTCTAATCCAATTTCAGATTGCTAGGGTCTGATAGTGTATCAATAAAAATAAAAGTGTTTGCCAAGAAATCATTTACAAACAGAAAGGAATATTGCAAATTATTTTGCTTTTGTTTAGAGAGAACCATTTGGCTGAGGCAGCACAACATAATGTGAACAATTGGCTTTATAGGCTAGTAAAATGGTCTGGTTAAAAATGGAAAGGGGAAAAAGAGAAGTCTTCACCCTGTAGTTTTTTTGCAGGTAGCATTTGGGTGAATTTCTGGATTCCGTAGAATGGTGGCTTAGATGACATGGGTGCTGCTTATAAGTGATTTCTTAAATGTTTGCTTCTGAAAATCTGAGCTCAAGGCAAGAGAAACACAGGAAAGCTGTATCCTTCTGCCGTACGAAATGAATCAGAGTTGCTTTTTATCAAATATTACATCCCAGAGACATGATGGAAGCCAGAAGCTATTTCCAGGCTTACTAGGACACTATTGTGCTTTTTTTTTTTTAACAAATAATAAGAAAGCATAGAAAGTACTTGAAAAAGTCTCCTTTCTCTTCCTAAGGAAAACTGTGCCCCATTTTGGTGCAATAATTTGAAAATTTTAGAAGGTCAAAAAATGTCACAGGAAACGATCATAGAATTTAAAAGAGTTTTTAAGGAAACCAGCTACACAGGGCAACCATCTTGCTGTTAAAAGAAGTCGTGCCAAAAGGCTAAACCATTGGAATATAGGAAATAAAACCCAAGTACAATATACATGATAATTTCTGAGCCAGTATTACCAAAACAGGATAAAATTTACTGAAATCTTCAGTAGGTTATATTCAGTGTCCCTGCTAGTGCTACCAGCCTGAATCTCTTTCTTAACAATGCTTTCAGGATGCCAATTTTGATCATTGTACAGTTCACATTGTATATGAGAGAGATTTGCTTTATGAATGATTCAAAATAATCCGTTTTAAATCTTCATGGCTTTTCATCCAATGTGAAGTCTTAATTTGAAATCACACTACCAGCAATAGACAGTTTCGTTGAAAACTCTAATAAGGAACACTTGCCAGTTCCATAAATAACTTTAAAATTCTAAAACAAAGTGTTGGTACGCTAGTAATCACAAATTCGGTTTCTTTTAATACTTTTTTAATCCTGTAAAGAAGATTTTTTATAAACATCCTTTTTATTAATCAGTCATAACATGGCGAATGTGTAGTTGCTGTTTCTGAAAAGTGATCCAACCTCTACTTCCAGAGATGATGAAAAATTCTTATAGAATTTTGTAATAAGTATACATGTTGGGTTAAAGAAGTTTTATAGTTGTCGGAGTGCCATGGAATTAATACTTGCAATCCAGATTGCTGTAGTTTACACTTTTTCTGTATGTTTCGAATCAGGTGTGTACCATTTGTACTGAGAACACCACAGAATGAATTATCCAAAGTCCATTGATTTTAATACGTGTTTTGGTTTGTAAACAAACTATAGTAATTTCTTGCACATTTTTGGAGATTAATCGTATAAAGAATTTATGTATCTGCTTCTAGATACAATGTGTAAATAAAAATTTCGTTCACAAGATCTGCCTTGTGGTCTATTTAATAATCAGATGCAGAGTTTGACCTGTAATTAGTATAGAGCTAACTAGATAATTTCTGGATGTCCCATAAACTGGGCAGAGACTGGAGGTAGGGACCAAGTTTTAGTAAAACGGGAAGAGTGAAATGGTGATGGGGAGACAGTCAGTGTTGCTAATATCCTAAAGCCTTCAGCACAAAGGCTGGAGAGAGTTGGCAGAACATTTGCAAAACAAAGACTAATTAAAGTGAACACAGTAATAATAAAACCTCTCTAACAGAATGTTAGGCCAAATGATAAAAATGTTTGGATTTTGACATTTAAAAAATATGTCCCTTATTACTTCATGGTATTTAATAGAATCAGGTGATCTTTTCTGTAGGAGTTACTTAAAAATCCTTTCATAGAAAATGATTTCTGATAGCCACTGAGTTGCCTTATGTGTTATGAAGTTCTTGAAACACCACATCGGGTTGAACGTTCACTTCAAAATTTGTCGTTCAGTTAACATTTTAACAGGTCTTTTATTCTAGCTAATACAAAGATAAATTTTTTAATGACCTGGTTGAGAATATATCACAAATTTTGACTTTCATAGAATGCAAATAATGTCTTGTTCTAACCATGTTTTCTAGGACTGGTATCAATTGACAGGATTGATTCCAGTATCAGACTTTGCTGATGGTGGTGCTAATGAAATGGGAAATTAAGGAAAAGAGATGGTCAGGCCTCAAGAACTATGTAGAAGTTTAGACTTTACAGACTTAACACCCTAGCCAAATAGATTCTTACTCTTTCAAACAGAGCAGACCTGTTTCTACAGTAGAGATGACTTACTGAGAACATCCTGAGAGTGAGTGAGAGTCGCTTAGTCGTGTCCGACTCTGTCCATGGGATTCTCCAGGCAGAAATACTAGAGTGGGTTGCCATTTCCTTCTCCAGGGGATCTTCCTGAACCAGGGATCGAACATAGGTCTCTTGCATTGCAGGCAGATTCTTTACCATCTGAGCCACCGGGGTAGCTTACTATTAAGAGACATTTCTAAGTATAAAGACAGGTCAACTTAAAAAGTATCAGCAGATACATGCTTGACTTTAGCTTATAACCTATAAACAATTCATTAGAATAGGTAATGAATCCGTACACCTTTTCCAAAGGAATACCCGAGACAGAAGTATCTATAAAGTGATAAATGACAGTCATCAATCAGATGAAATAATACAGATGAAGCTCCTCTTAATTGATGGTCATGCAGACAGTACTCGCTGCCACCTCATCTTTAAATTCTTTTTTTTTTTAACCCCACAGGTTTTACTTATGCTTCTCAACTTTTCTGAATCAAAAATATTTTAACCTTTATTTCACTTGAATTTAGTCCTTATTGTCTGCTATTTTAATCTCCAGTCTTTTTTCAACTCTTTAGCTTCACTTAAACTTCATTTAAAAAAAAATCCTTTAATTCTTTTTGGTATTTGTATTCCATTTTCCAGTTTTAAGGGCTTCCTAACCAGTAACATCTCAAAAAAAAAAAAAATTGACTTCTGTTTTTCCTGCTGTTTTTGCATGACTTGTCTTGCTAATGGATGTTTTGGCCTCATCCGCCTTCCCCATCCCCCTTCCCCAAGCTACCTCCCCAGAATCCAGGGCCTCCTGATAGCACCAGAGCCTGACACTGACAAAGAGCTCAGTAGCATTGACATTAAATATCCATATCTGGGCACAGCTGAAGTTTGTAGTCGTTAGACTCCTGGAGTTTTGTTTTGAATTGCATTTTCCCTGTTTCATACCAGGTAGCCTCCCACCTCTTCCGGAAGAATTAGAGGAGTCTCCTCTTAGGAGAGGCTCCTTCAGATTGTAAAAGCCCAGGAGAGGCTGACCAGAGCAGGGATTATCAATACTTTTACAGGATTTATGAACAGGGCCAGTTGCCTTGGCCTAGAGGTCATTTGGGGCCGTCAAATTCTGTCCTTGCTAACTGGCTTGCAAATAAGGGTACATCTCAAGCTGGAAAGAGACTCCGATCACGAGCCATGGATTTCACACCAAGGAAGTTTTTAGGAAGCACAGATTCTTTTAGGAGGCTAGCTTTTTCTGGTCTCTGTTCTGTAAGTCTAATGTGTGTGTGAGTGTGTTAAGTCACTTCAGTTGTGTACAACTCTGCGACCCTATGGAAGTCTAATACACACTAGTTTTTGATAACAGCTTAGGTCATAAGTTGTGTGTGTGTGTGTGTGCTCAGTCGTGTCTGACTCTGCAACCCCGTGGACTGTAGCCCGCCAGGCTTCTCTGTCCGTAGAATTTTCCAGGCAAGGATACTAGAGTGGGTGGCCATTTCCCAATCCAGAGGCTCTTCCCAACCCAGAGGGCGAACCCTTGCTTCTCCTGCCATTGTCTTGCGTCTCCTTGCTTTGTCTCTTGCATCCCCTGCACTGGCAGGCAGATCTTTTTCTTTACCACTGGTGCCACCTGGGAAGCCCATAAAATGTTCTTTTAAGTATACGGGCTTCCATCTTGGAGTCTCATTAAAGAGAACCTCTCCTCTGTGTAAATAATTTGCCTTCTGTCCCCACTGCACATGTAACAGCTTCAGAACGTGGAGTCTCTGGTCCTCCCCACTGAGAAGTGTCACTGTGAAGCCTCCTTCTCACCTAAATGGCCTTCACTGCAGCCCATTTCTCACTGGAGTCTTTGGCACCTTTTTTCTTGTGGCTGGCAAATCGTTAGCCCCATTTGGCGCTGAGAATTACAAGCCTAACTGTGACCATGGGGTGTGACACTTGCCCAGAAAATCAACAGATGCATTGATATATCTTTAAATGCAGAAGAATCCATTAGTCTGCAAGAAAATACGAGTTTTCCCAGAATACAGTTAATGGAATCAGTAGGTGAAATGAGAACTGGATTTGGCACTATTTCTCAATTATGATAGCAAATGAACTGTGCTTCAGTGTTGTTCAGTCGCTAAGTCGTGTCCGCTAAGTCATATTTCTAATACCTGATACCTCTAACGCTTAACGTTTATTTCACATTTCCTAAGCCCCATGCAAGGCAGACACTTGAGGGTTATAAAAAATGAAAGTGAAACACAGAGGTGAACCTTCCCTTAGCCACATACCAAAAAAAAAACAAACCCCACCAGTTTTAAAGTCATACGGTCTGGCTCCAAAAATCTATGTTTGAAGCCTGTAGGATATACTTCCTTCCTTTCTTCGGGGCTTTCTATTATTTGGAGCGTTTCTGTCTGTGATTGTCTGGGAAAGAACTGTAGCGTAAGTAAATGAATGACCTACTATCTTCTCTAGGGGATTACTCTGTGGCTTAAGCAAAAAATACTCTTGTCTAAGCAATGGCAGAAAAAGACTGACAGAAGCCTGGCTGGTGGTGTATCTGGGGGGCTTTATCTTCTATTACTGAGGGAGGTGACTTCTGCTGTCCCTTGTATGGTCTCGTCAAGTTTTCTTTTAACTACCTAACATACTAACATAAGAACAAGATTCAGTGAAGCTGAACTCTTGGGAGGACTTCTCCACATGTTTGGTGCATAAGGAAAAGCATTAATTCTGGGTTTTTTTGCTAATAAATAATGAAATTGCCCTATTGTACTAGTAGCCGTGATTGTCCACCTTCTCTCTTTCATTTCCTATTCCAGTGCTTAGCCAACTCTCTTTCCACACCCTGAGCAAGAACTTCCTTACAGAAGAAGTTCTAGCTATACTTAAACTCTTGTCTTTAGCTTCTTTGCCTTCATTTAAATGGGTAGAAAAATATACCACCTGTTCATATGATAAATGCCGTGATCAATCTAAGGAACATTCCTTTCCACATTTCTGGGAAATAACGGTTTATACCTGCTTTATGGGCTCCCCTGTGGCTTAGAGGTAAAGAACCTGCCTAGAATGCAGGAGACACAGGTTCAATCCCTGGGTCGGGAAGGTCCCCTGGAGAAGGGAATGGCTACCCACTCCAGTACTCTTGCCTGGAGACTTCCGTGGACAGAGGAGCCTGGTTGGCTACAGTCCATGGGGTCGCAGAGTCAGACACGACTGAGCGACTAACACTTTCACACTTTTCATGTTCCACTGCTAGTGGATTCCTTTATCATTGGTTCACTCATTGATTCCAAAAGTATTTCTTGAGCTTCTATTATGTGTCCAAACTGTAAAAGTAATTATAAGTGAGATGAGTGTTAAAGAAAGGTAGGGTTCAGTAAGACCTAATGTAATCTTGAGGGAGGTGGTTATCAAGGAACTGAAGATAGTTTATTCCATCTTTAAATAAGCAATGCCTTTACTCCCCCAAATCATAGATTATAACTTCATGGTTTGGTGGGTGGCTCACTCCCAGAGCTCGAACCAGGGATTCCATGCCATCCTGACCTTTTCATTTCACCTGTCGTCTCTGGATGTCAGCTCTGTTCTCCAGCTTTTCCATGTGATGAGGGACCTGACTGCTGGTAGTCCCCAAGACACATTGTTATAGTTTTGTAATCAGTGGAGTAAAGGTGTTTCTTTCCTCTCAGGTACAGCAGAGTGATCCTAGCCAAGACTCCTAATTTGCTTAAACTGGATCATATATTCATTCTTGAACGAATCTCTGTGGCCAGAATAATAAAATTCTCAGATGCATCCAGTGGGGTCACATGGCTACTCCATGGTGGGAAGACAGGAGTCTGTTCCAACTAGACCTGCCCCTTCTTGCTCACAGAGGGGAAGGTGGTACCTAATGCTTCACTATGTTAATGAACCAAAACACGTGCTAATAAAATCAAAATAGTTCAATATGTATAAAAATGTGAGTACTTTCCCATGAATAGCTTGTGTTAAGTATCACTTTTTATGAAGCACATTTAAATATTGCAGTAGATCTTCCACATTGTATTTTATGAGGTAATCAAGTAGGATTAGCTACTGTAAGCATGATTAGATTTATTTATTTTATAGAATGGTGAGATTACCTGGCTAACTTGTCCCCATCAGATAATAAAGTATCTAGAAGGCATAGATGTGGGACAGTATACCAGTGTTGACCATTTCTTGGAAAATTATGTGAAAACATTTGAAATCTTTTCAGTGCCTTTGTATTATAATTAAAAATAAACTACCTCTAATAGGTTTCACTGGAGAAGGAAATAGCAGCCCACTCCAGTATTCTTGCCTGGAGAATTCCATGGACAGAGGAACCTGGTGGGTTACAGTCCATGGGGTTGCAAAGAGTCAGGCATGACTGAGCAACTATCACTCAATAGGTTTCACTAGTGAAGAACCTGCCTGCCAGTGGAGGAGACATAAGAGATGCGGGTTTGATCCTTGGGTCAGGAAGATCCCCTGGAGAAAGAAATGGCAACCCAGTCCAGTATTCTTGCCTGGAGAATCCCATGGACAGAGGAGCCTAGTGGGCTACAGTCCATGGAGTCACAAAGAGTCGGACACAACTGAAACGACTCCTGCTGCTGCTAAGTCACTTCAGTCGTGTCCGACTCTGTTCGACCCCATCCCTGGGATTCTCCAGGCAAGAACACTGGAGTGGGTTGCCATTTCCTTCTCCAATGCATAAAAGTGAAAAGTGAAAGTGAAGTTACTCAGTCATGTCTGACTCTTCGTGACCCCACGGACTACAGCCTACCAGGCTCCTCCGTCCATGGGATCTTCCAGGCAAGAGTACTGGAGTGGGGTGCCATTGCCTTCTCTGCTGAAACGACTAAGTGCACACAATTATTGACCCATTAGTGGCAGGTGAGCTTCATTGACTGAAAAGTTTCTGCTCACTCTAAAAGATTCCCTCCGCTAGTCAGAAATTCTCGTTAGTTTTCTCCAGCTACCATTTATGAACCTTGTAAGTCTACTGATTACATCAGTCAGTTTATGTTGAGTTTTGATAGAGATCAAAGAAAAGTGAAAATCCTCTTAGAATAAAGTCATCTCATTAAAATGAGGAACAGAGAGGAGGTTATTTGAATTTCACTTCTGATTTTTCTATGTTTTGACTTTAATAAATATTGCCTAAACTAAAACACTTAAAACAATTTGAAGTATCTTAATTAAAAATAATTAATTAAAGATGCTTACTCCTTGGAAGAAAAGTTATGACCCAACCTACACAGCATATTAAAAAGCAGAGACATTACTTTGCCAACAAAGGTCCATCTAGTCAAAGCTATGGTTTTTCCAGTGGTTGTGTATGGATGTGAGAGTTGGACTATAAAGAAAGCTGAGCACCGAAGAATTGATGCTTTTGAACTGTGGTTTTGGAGAAGACTCTTGAGAGTCCCTTGGACTGCAAGGAGATCCAACCAGTCAATCCTAAAGGAAATCAACCCTGAATATTCATTGGAAGGACTGATGCTGAAGCTGAAGCTCCAATACTTTGGCCACCTGATGTGAAGATCTGACTCATTTGAAAAGACCCTAATGCTGGGAAAGATTGAGGGCAGGAGGAGAAGGGGACGACAGAGGATGAGATGGTTGGATGGCATCAACGACTCAATGGACATAAGTTTGAGTAAATTCCCGGAGTTGGTGATGGACAGGGAGGCCTGGCGTGCTGCAGTCCATGGGGTCGCAAACAGTTGGACACGAATGAGTGACTGCACTGAACTGAATTAAAAATAATTCTGATTGACAATCATTTGATAACTAATAATTTTTAGGTGTATTAGCTGCAGAATAGATACAAGATTCCCTTAGAATGAAATTTTCTACGTTATTTCTATTTTTTGTTTTCTTTTTTTTTCCTAAAAGAATTGTCTGCAGGGGTATGAATACTGCTGTGCTCAGAGCGCTTACTCTATATATAGAGTGTTATCAGTTCCTGCATATACCTTTGACCCATTTATGGAAATAAAGAAAAGCCTTTGTTTTACTGAATTATTTAAAGGGACAACTTTCATTATAACAAAGTTAAGAACTTAGCATTGCCTAATGGGCAGAACTTTTTTCCCATTTAGTTAAATGTTTAGTTGTAACAGTGTTTCTCATGGCGCATATGATTTGTAACAGTGTTTTTGGTTGTTTAAAAGTTCCGAACCCAATCCATAACCAAGAGAATTTTTTCCAACCCTTTCATTGTCAGTAGATGAATTAGCTCAGGATGGAAAACATCCTGTTATTAATTTGCTTTTATTCTGTTCTTGCCACCCCCCATCCAGAAGTCTTCCAACTGTAACTCAGCCTTTTTTTTTTCTTTCCAGAAATAACATTTTAATTCATTCTATATTGATTTGTGCAAGATGAGCAATATCTAACAAAATTCCCTGTTCAAAAACAAGAATTGATTTTCGGGGAAAGGTAGAGGCTCATTTCCAAAATATTTCTTCCACATGAATAGATTAAAGGTAAAAAAGGAAATCTAAATGATTCCATGAAATGTTAAAATCTACAGCCTCTTTACCTTCTTTTGGTACAACACTGCCTTTCCCTATAGGCCTCCAAATGAAGCCGTTTCAATGAAAATGATAAAGCACAAGGCAAAAATATACTTCAATACTTTTCTCTGCTGTGACCTTGGAACTCTCAATAGAGTGTGTTTGCATACCCCTCAATAATTTACAAAATGACTTTTTCACTACTTTGATCGCTTTCTGAGCTGGTGTCTTGATTACCCGGTGATGGCCTCATTTTTGCATGAGAATGCCACTTCAGGAAGCAACAAGGTTGCTTAAAGAACTCAAACTTTGATCTATATCCTTTGATTATGGAAAAAATACAAATTTATTTCACTTATTGTTGTTGAGCCGCTAACATAGCTGATTCTTTTGTGACCCCGTGGACTGTAGCCCCCCAGGCTACTCTGTCCATGGGGTTTTCCAGGCAAGAACACTGGAGTGGGTTGCCATTTCCTTCTCCAGGGGATATTCCCAACCCAGGGGCTGAACCCGGGTCTCCTGAGTAGCAGGCAGATTCTTCACCGAGCCACCAGGGAAGCCCAATTCACTTGTTAGAAACCATGTAATTTTTGGAGCCTTCGGATGAGAAGCACAGCTCAGGTGTGGTATGCGGAAGTTTATATTCGGGTCTCACTGAAACCCTGACTACTTATTTCCCTAGTAATGATGGTCGGTGGTTGGGTTTCATTGCTTTAAAGGGGATTTCATTTTCTTTCTTTTCTTGGTCTACTTCTGAAGAAGTAGTTTTTCACTGCTTACAACTTAGAGACAATTAGTGGAATCCAGAGGTGTGGCAAATGCTGACTGAAAAGGGAAGTCTGAACTTGAGTTTTTAGAAAAATGTGAACCAGATACTAAATTTTTTTCTTTTCTATATACTGAAATAGCTACACACATATCTAATCATTTGTGGCTTTTCAAGTTATCAGCATTTGCCATGTGATGAAAAGATAATTTTGCCATGGAACAAGAAGATTAAATGTTAATTTTGCATTTAACTAAATTAATAATTTAATTAATTTGCATTATTAGCTCAAGGGCATGAAAGAATTCATCTAAGTACATTAAATATGTAACATTTATCAACTACTAAATTGCTAAACTTCATCATTAATTGATAGAATCTTGGATTTTAACCTTTTTGTAAACTGTTTCAGTTGAAAGGATTTCTCTATAGGAACTGGGAGATAAAATTGTAACAGGGTGGGAATATATGTCTATTGTTTTCAGAGGAAGTTAAAATGTAAGAAGTCTGAATGTTCAAATAGCTTCAAACTCTTCACAAAACTCCGAATAAAAGAAATAAATGTACCATATTGTGCTGTTGTTTTTCAGTTTTTGTTTCTGTGTTGGCATTAGACTAAAATTCAATTTTAGTATCATGTTTGTTTCTATTCAGAACTTCTGGTAGAAATGAATATGCTTAGACCCAGAGGTTGAATATATATTAAGGTAATCTGTATGAATTTTAGTGTCAACTTTTCAGTTGCATTTCTCAGCAATTCACAGCTTAGTCAAATTTATTTTTCATCTAAATAAATGAAAGATAAAGTTCTGGAGCAAATTTCCTAATAGTCTAAGTCTTTAATGATCCTGAATCAGATATTTTCTTTTGTTTAAGATATTATATTTTCATAGCTCTCATTTCAGCAATTAATCATACACTGTTTAACTGATTAACTGTCTGGTCTCCACAAACAGATGATAAGAACCTGGAAAGTACAGTTACAATGTTTCCATAATATTCAGCATCTAGGATTTGGTGACTTTCTTAAAATTTTACTAAAATTAATAATAATTTTCTTTAGCAGGCACATATGCCAAAAGTGTTCACAATAAAGATAAGGGTGATTGGAAAATTATTGAGATCTTTCTTTTCTTCTTTATCTTGACTTCTTAAAATCATCTTTATCTTAAAATCTGTAAATATCATGAATCTCTCTTTTTTTTTTGTCTATAGTGTACATATACATCTTAAAATGTTCGCATCTTGCCAACAGGACCATAGACATTTCCAGTTAAAATTTTTAAATGAGAAAAAAAGAAAATGGTCATCGTTGATGATTCTATTGGCGTATTCTAGACTCTAGGGAATTACAGGTTATTGAACATCGGGATCACATCGAAGCTGCTGAGCCACTTTCCCCACCCCATTCTGTTAGGTGGAAGGAGGAAGTGTTTCAGAAGAACAAAGTAACTAAAGCTCTTTGCTTCTGTTAAAAAAAATAGTAAAGGCGCCAAGTTAAAAATAAGGAGAGCATAAGAAAGTT
Organism: Cervus elaphus; assembly: GCF_910594005.1. NCBI lineage: Eukaryota > Metazoa > Chordata > Mammalia > Artiodactyla > Cervidae > Cervus > Cervus elaphus. The sequence goes on along the minus strand of NC_057841.1, from coordinate 11,873,335 downwards.
CGTGTTTTTATTTCTTTTTGCCTTTTGAATCCCACGTTACCAGAAAGAGTTAATGCTTTAAAACAGTGGTCCTCAAACTGTGTGAAGCGTGTGGATTAAGTCCAGAGGTAAAATACATGAAAACTATTCTCAACCATGGAGGCATGGATATTCTAAGAGAACCATGTCCCAGATTGGCAAGTGTCTGCTGTTTTCTAAAAGTGATCTGCTTGAGAACGTGCCACGATGGAGGTGCCCTTCTGGGCGACGCCTCCGCAGCCGTCCTCTGTTACCCCGCGGCTCCGGGCTGCTGTGGACACCCCCCCCCCCCCCACCCCCGGTCTCCACGACGTGTGCTCAGTCGTGTCCGACTCTGCGACGCCACGGACTGCAGGCCCCAGGCTCCTCTGTCCGTGGGATTCTCCAGGCAGGAACGCTGGAGTGGGCTGCCGTTTTCTTCTCCAGGGAGCAGCCTTACCAGGGATGGAATCTGTGTCTCCTATGTCTTCTGCATAGAATCATATGGATTCTTTACCATATGACCCCTCAGGGAAGCCTAAAAATGTTTACATGCTTCTAATAATGTAAACACCTGGATAATGATTTAACCAAAAATTGGATATAATTTTTGGTTAAATCATTGATAAATTGGTAGAATGGGGAAAGGAGGAGTAGGTATGATGTGAATGTGTGGGCACACAGAAGAGTTAAATATTTGTCTTAATGTTAAGGCTTAAACAAGAAATACAGAAATAATAGTATATACTCATAAAATACTTTAAAACAGACTTTGGCATTCGGATGGCAGGTCATCGGTCAGTCGCTAAGTCGTGTCTGACTCTTTACCACCCCATGGACTGCAGCTCTCCAGGCTTCCCTGTCCATCACCATCTCTCCGAGTGTGCTCGAACTTCTGTCCACTGAGTCAGTGATGCCATCCAACCGTCTCATCCTCTGTCGTCCCTTTCTCCTCCTGCCTTCAATCTTTCCCAGCATCAGGGTCTTTTCAATGAGTCAGATCTTCCCATCAGCTCCCTGACAGGAGATTGAAGGTGGGCGCCTTGCTCTGGAAGCGTGGAGTCTTAACTATTGGAAGTCCCTGGCTATCTTTACGTGGGGCTGAATGTTGACTATGATGTATAAGTGATCACTTAATCTCATGTTATTTGTATTTTTTTCCCTGTAAAATGGCAGTAATTATTCTTTATCCCACCCCAACTGGGATATTGCAAAGACTCTGTCTGACTCTTGTGAGCCCATGGACTGTAGCTTGCCAGGTTCCTCTGTCCATGGAATTTTTCATGCAAGAAAACTGGAGTGGGTTGCCATTTCCTCCTCCAGGGAATCTTCCCGACCCAGGGATTGAACCCAAGTCTCCTGTCTCCTGCATTGCAGGCAGACTATTAACTTGATGAGCCATCAGGGAAGTCCAATGATTTACTATTAAAAACAAAATTGCCAATCTTTCTGGAGGTGTTTCCTATCTAAGAAACACTTCTCATTATTTCCTTGGTCTGTTTTAAAAAGAATATATCTTTACTTTAAATATTTATTTGGCTGCATCAGGTGTCATTTGTGGCATGCGAGAGGTTTTAGTTGCGGCATGTGGGATCTAGTTCCCCGGCCAGGGATGGAACCTGGGCCCCCTGCCTTGGGAGCGTGGGGTCTTAGCCACTGGACCACCAGGGAAGTCCCTCCTTGGTCTTTATAGTTGTGTCTGTAGGGTAAGTCAGCATGTTCTCAATGAAGAGGGTGTTGTGCAATTCCTTCCAGAGAAGTCTGGCATTCATTCTGAATTGACCTGGAGGCTGAGGAACTCTGGAATTGTTCCAGCAGGTTCTTATTCTTGCCAGGTAAATATTTCCATGAACAAGCTGTTTAAACTGGTTGTTCGTGGATTTGGCCGTTACTGTTGCCAGGTCTTGAGTTATTTTTGTGTTGTATTTTTAGAACCCCTATGATTTGGTAGGTCCCAATGCTAAAACTGAGTCAGTATTGTTCTTTTAGGTGTCCTGTTAAGAAAACACATTTATTGCTAACTTGATGTTTAGCGGGAGGTGCTTCTGAATTGGTTTGTGATTTAGTTTCATGGGAGTCCCGTGCTCTTTTCTTTCCTTACGTTTCCTTTTTTTAAAAAAATTACTTTTATTTATTTATTTTGACTGTGCCCAGTCTTAGTTACAGCATACGGGATCTTTCACTGTGTCATGAGAACGCTTTATCTAGTTCCCTGCCTAGAGATCGAACCTGGGCCCCCTGCATTGGCGACACGGAGTCTTAGCCACTGGATCACCAGGGAAGTCACATTTCCTTATGTTTCAACATCTGTAGCAGGTTCTCGTTTTATCCTTAGGTGGCATGCTTCAAGGTCACCAGGTGGTTCCCACACCCACAGACAGCAGGTCTTCACATGCCCAAGTGTGAATGCAGGAGAGGAGGGCTGTCAGGGTGGAAAAGGCCACCCTTCCCACACACCTGTCTCCTGTATCTGCGGAGAAATATCTTTCCCGGAGGTCGCTCTGCCTACATCTCTCTGGGCAGAAGGGGTCTCATGGCTTCCCTTTCTGAGCCACGTAAGTGGCTGGAAAAGGAAGGCTCTCGCTTTTTCGGCATCTGCATTTGGAGGTGGGAGAGAAGGGGTGGGGAACTGCTGACCAAAGCATTTGTTGCAACTAACCAGCTCCCTTTATTTCTCTCTCTGGCTTCTACTCTGTTTACAGACGGCAGCATCTGACGACAGCCTCCCCGGCTCAGGAACAGACACGGAGAAAGTTACAACGGTGGCTGCTGACACTTCCTACCAAGCATGGAAGAGTTGGGTTCCCAGCTTGGCTACACGAAAGGTGATCAGCTCCTGTGTGTTGGTGAACAGAGCAGGTTCGTTTAAATCGCTTTGAAATTTACCCAAAGCACCACAAAACTGTGCAAGCTGAAGAATCGAGGGGTAAAGCTCTACCACTGGGGATCTGTTGCTCTTAACTGCCTTGTGAAGGGGGCAGGCAACTGTTGATGCTATTGATTTTATAAATAATGATGAGAGGTTGAACGGGTGTGCTGTGAGTGTCTGTGTGCTCAGTCACTCAGTCATGTCTGACTCTTTGTGACCCCATGGACTGTAGCCCGTCAGGCTCCTTTGTCCATGGAATTTTCCAGACAAGAACACTGGAGTGGGTTGCCATGCCCTTCTCCAGTGGATCTTCCTGATTCATGGATCAAACCCACCTCTCTTGCATCTCCTGCGTTGGCAGGTGGATTCTTTACCACTGTACCACCTGGGAAGCCCCAGTTAAAGGGGTAATAGTTCAGATTCTAGGAATCAGGTGTGAACAGTTTCATTTCTAGGCTCTGAATGACCAAAGGTGCCTGGACTATGAGTTTTCTGTCCAAAACGTGTTTGGTATAAGTTTATGGACAGCTGGAATTCATCTGAAATTCATGGGTCTGTCCTTTTAAATCACTGTTTCTGATTTCCATGCTTTTATAGTGAAGTTTGTATTTTGTTGGCTCTAATTAGTTGAAGAATGGCATAGGATGACCTTATCACTAGGCAATATACAGCACAATCAATTCTGTGTGTTACTTCTAGAAGAGTTCCTGCGGATAGGAAAATAGGAAGCGTATCCTGGCATCCTTATCCTGGATATTCTCTCTGTTTTTATTGTAGTCAATAAAATATTGACTTCAGCAGCTCACCTTGCAAGAGAAGTGTGATGGAGTTTAGGGGACTTCCCTGGTGCTCCCAAATTGAGGGGCCCAGGGTTTGATCCCCAGTCAGAGAACTAGCTTGCACAAGCCACAGTTTGGAGCTTGCATGGTGCAACTAAGGATCCCACATGCTGCAATGAAGATCAAAGATCCTGTGTGCCACAACTAAGGCACAGTCAAATGAAAAAGCAAAGTGGAATGAATGAAGAGGATGTGGTACATATATATATATATATATATATATATATATATATATATGTACACACACACACACACACACACACACACAATGGAATATAGCTCGGCCATTAAAAAGAATGACATAATGCCCTTTGCATCACTGTGGATGAACCTAGAGAGTGTCATACTGAGTGAAGCAGTTAAGTCAGAGAAGGAGAAATGCAGTATGACATCCCTTATGTGTGGGATCTAAAAAAAAAAAAAAAAAAGATACAGATGAACTTACTAACAAAACAGAAAGTGACTTACAGACTTAGAGAATGAACTTATGTTTGTTCAGGGCTGGGGGAGGGATGGCGGAGGGGTAGTTAGGGAGTTTTGGATGGACGTGTGCACGCTGCTATATATAAAATGCATAACCAACAAGAACCTATGAAAGAATAACTAACAAGGACCGATTTGTTTGTGAAGGGTTGTCACAGCTGATTTTAACTGAGCATGTAGATGGTAGCTGAGGACTATCTGAAGGTTGAAGATCACCTGTGGAGCTCATCCAAGTTGAGAGGGAGTCCATTACTATTGCACTCCTATAAGAAACTCAAGGTTCCCCAGTGGCTTAGCGCTGAAGAACCCGCCTTCCAACACAGGAGACTGGGGTTCAATCCCTGAGTTGGGAAGATCCCCTGAAGGGGGAAATGGCAACCCACTCCAGTATTCTTGCTGAGACAATCCCAAGGACAGAGGAGCCTGGCGGGCTACCATCCATGAAGTCCCAAAGAGTCAGACATGACTGAGTGACTAAACAACAATGAAGAGACTCAAAGGGGTTTGAAAGGATGATTTTGTAGAGTAAAAGGAGGAAATTTCAGTCTTTGGTCATTGTCCTATTTGGGAGGGATTGTTCCCTCAGGTGGGGTTTTTGAAAATAGTTTGGAGGTGGTAGGAATGGGTAGTGGGTGAGGAGTCTTCAGACTGACTTGCAAACTTATTTGACAGTCTTGGATTGGTTAACTGTCCTTAGGCTTTTGGGGGGGGAGTCTTCTCACGGATAGGCCATGGGGGTGTTCGTGTCTCAACTGAAAGGATATCTGGTCCTCTGCCGTGGGCTCTAAGTCCAGCCTAAGCCAACGCTGCAGGATCATTGCATCAAACTCCGAGCTCAGTGTTCAGCATATACCAGTGCCTGGCATATAGTAAGGAGTCAAGAAGTATTCGTAGAGATGCATGCTAAGTCTCTTCCATCGTGTCTGACTCTCTGTGACCCCATGGACTGTAGCCCGCCAGGATTCTCTGACCATGGGCTTCTCCAGGCAAGAATACTGGAGTGGGTTGCCATGCCCTCCTGCAGGGGATCTTCCTGACTCAGGCATGGAACCCTTGTCTCTGGTATCTATGTGCATTGGCAGGTGGGTTCTTTACTGCTAGCTCCACCTGGGAAGCCCATTCATAGAATATACAATACATATTTTATAAAATGGGATCTTTCTCCCAACATTTTACTGTAAAAACTTTCAAGTATAAAAGTGGAAAGAGCTGTACAGTCAACATCCATGTCACTATCACCTAGATTCTATAATTAAAATGTTACTGTGTTTGCTTCGTCAAATATCTGTCCGTGTATTCTCTCCACAGCGGGGATTTTCGTATGATACATTTGATTAAGCTAATTAAAAAACAAAGTTTATAAACTTACTTACATGAGGAGAGTTCCTAGTTCAACAGAATAATCAGTGATAGCTCCAGAAATATCTTAATTGCCCTTATAAACCACTATTGTTTGCCAAACATGGGAGGGGCTCAGTTCCCGTATAAGGCTTCTGGTGTACATGGACTTTAGGCAATTAAAGTGCTAAAGGTTCCTTTCTTGATAGCATTACTGAGCCAGAATTTACCTAGTCTTTAAGTGAAAGTGAAAGTTGCTTAGTCGTGTCCGACTCTTTGCAACCCCATGGACTATACAGTCCGTGGAATTCTCTAGGCCAGAATACTAGAGTGGGTAGCCTTTCTCGTCTCCAGTCTTAAAAATGACTTTTATTAAACTTGTAGGGAGAAATGCCAATTAAAAAAAAAACAAATTACATGGGATTTTAAGCTTAGTGGAGCTACTACAATCAGTGTTTGTCATATGATTTTTTTTGAAGATTCCATGAAATCCTATGGACAGGGGAGCCTGGCAGGGTCGCATAGACGGACACGACTGAGCACGCATGCCCTTGCAGCTTAACTCACAAATGAAAGTCTATTCTGTGGGTTCAGTGAGGCAGGTAAAAGTTGAATATGCCTGCCGCCTCACAGCCCATTAGGAGGCCGGCCATCAAGATATGTTTGCTTGTTTTTTTCTCTGCTGTGTACTTTTCCTTGAGAGTGAATGTGTCTCTGCACTACTCCTGTCTAGTGCTAGATGTCTGTGTGCTATGAAAAGTCTAGCATATGGCCTCTGACCAGGGAAGGGAGGACCTGTGGGTGTGCCCAGGGGTCAGTGCAGACTTTGATCCAGAGCCAGGTGCCTTGAGTTTGGGTTCAGCCACCATCCTTCGTACTTGGGGTGAGTTGGGACTTACCTGGTGGCCCAGTGGTTGAGAGTCCGCCTGCCAATCCAGGGGACATGGGTTCGATCCCTGGTCTGGGAAGATTCCACTTGCCGAGGAGCAACCAAGCTGGAGCCTGAGCCTCTAGAGCCTGTGGTCTGCAGCAAGAGAAACCACAGCAGCGAGGAGCCCGCGCCCGCGTGGGAGAGGAGACCCATCTGGTGCAACGAGAGAAAGCCCGCACGAAGCAACGAAGACCCAGAGCGGCCAGAAATAAATTAAAAAAAAAAATGTTGGGGCAAGTTATTTAGCTGCCCTGAGTTTCAATTCTTGCATGATGGAATTAATTTAATCCATGCTGAATTCGCCTCCCCAGGTTGTGATCAAGATGAGTCTAAAATGCCTGGCTCCTATTGACAATAGTGAATACTAGTTGCCATCAGTTAAAGTGTGGTTAAAAATTAGATACTTAGGAGGAAACTAAAATATATCGGTAGAATAGAATTCTTAGTTTTGAGCTGGAAGGGACTTAAAAAATCCTCTCCCTCAACTCATCTGACAGATTTGTTGTTGTTCAGTTGCTCAGGTGTGTCTGGCTATTTGCGACCCCATAGACTGCAGCGCGCCAGGCTTCCCTGTCCATCACCATCTCCCCCAGGTTTGCTTAACTCATGTCCATTGAGTCAGTGATGCCATCCAATCATCTCATCCTCTGTTGCCCCCTTCTCCTCCTGCCCTCAATCTTTCCCAGCATCAGGGTCAAAAAAGAAAGTGAAGTCCAGAGACATTAGATAATTTCCCCACAATAATCAGTGAACTTATTCTGGAATAGGGTGAAAAGTGAGGGGTTTTTTTTATTCCCTCAGTTAAAAAACTCTTTCCACTATAACAGGTGAACCTGATTTGAGGATGCTGAAGACGGCCTCCTGCACCATGAAGAACACAGTCCTCGGAGACACCCAGACCTGAGTCCACATCCAGGCGTCTGCTCTTACCATGTGGCCTGGGTAAGTTACACCTTGGTTTCCGCTCTGTAACAGGGTTTTGTAATCCTACCAGAGGAGGCTGTTCTGGGGTTAAATGAGATAACAAAATAAGACACATCACACAGTGCTTTGGCATATAGTGACAGATTCCCCATTAGGGCAGCTGCTGTCATTGAAAAGCAGGAAGAGAAGGTGGAGAAAGAGGAGGAGGAGGGGTTTGAAGGGAAGAACCCATTCCCAAATTCTCACAAGGGATCGTGGAAGTTGCGGATCCTGAAAAGACTGTGGCACTCTCAGGGGACGTTAGAAGAAAAGCAGAGACCAAGTAGGAGGATGGGAGATGAGATGGAAAGCAGAGCAGAGAGCAGAGATGTTGATGGAAAGCAGCTGATGGTCGTCAAGCGTTTCTGTTCCTTTCTGGGTTCTTGCCTTTGGTTAGAGACAGATGATCCCAGACATGGTGCAGTTTGACTCCGCTGCTAGGTTTGTACCAATAGCCTTCCACCTCACTCCTGTGCAAGCAATTACTTTTTCTTGATTCTTGTGCACACGTGCGTGCTAAGTTGCTTCAGTCCAACTCTTTGCAACTCTATGGACTGTAACCGGCCAGGCCCCTCGGTCCCTGGGATTCTCCAGGCAAGAATACGGGAGTGGATTCCCATGCCTCCCTCCAGGGGATCTTCCCCACCCAGGGATTGAACTCATGTCTCTTACGTCTCCTGCATTGGCAGGCAAGTTCTTTACCATGAGCGCCACCTGTGAAGCCCTTCTTGACTCCTACCTGAGTTTAACTTTTTTTCAAAACTTTTAATTTTGTATTGGGGTATAGCCGATTAACAATGTTGTGATGATTTCAGATGAATAACGAAGGGACTCAGCCATACACGTGCATGTACCCGTTCTCCCCCAAACTCCCTGCCCAATTTCTTTAAATTACGGGGATCCAAACCACTGTCTTGCCAGGCTGCTTTGCCACCTGTGTTATATTGAATAGCTGTGTAAAATGTAGGCTCAGAATAAGCTTTTTGCTCAATAATAGAGTGATGATAGTCGTGGTGGTGGTAAGTTGCTTCAGTCGTGTCTGGCTCTGAGACAGTTGTTTTGAATTCAGGTTGTAACCTTTATGATAGCTGGGCAGAGCAGACAGACTGTTGGAGTCCATGAGGCAGGGAAGTGTCTTGGTCAGGAGCACCAGACTGTAGAAGCATCTGTGATGATGGACATGTTCTCCATCTGCTCTGCCTGGGAGAAGCCTTGGGCCATGCATGGCTATTGAGAACTTGAACCATGGCTAGTGCCATGGAAGAACTGAACCTGTAGTATTGTTTGTTCTTAATTAGGTTAATTAATTTATTCTTAAAACTTTATTTTGTTGAAGTATAGTTGATTTACAATGCATTAATTTATGCAGTACAGCACGGTGATTCAGTTATACCTGTATAGACATTCTTTTTCATGCTCTTTTCTGTTATGGTTTATCACAGGATGTTGACTATAGTCCCCTGTGCTGTATGGTAGGACCTGTTATGTATCCATCCTAATGTAATAGTTTGCATCTGCTCATCCCAAACTCCCTAACCATCCCTTCCCCACACCCCTCCCCTTTGGCATAATTAGGTTAATTTAAATTTTAAATATGGCCACATGTGGTTAATGGCTACCACGTGGGGCTGTGGTGTCGGAGAAGACTCTTGAGAGTCCCTTGGACTGCAAGGAGATCCAACCAGTCCATCCTAAAGGAGATCAGTCCTGGGTGTTCATTGGAAGGACTGATGCTGAAGCTGAAACTCCAGTACTTTGGCCACCTCATGCAAAGAGCCAACCCACTGGATAAGACCCTGATGCTGGGAAAGATTGAGGGCAGGAGGAGAAGGGGAAGACAGAGGATGAGATGGTTGGATGGTATCACTGACTCGATGGACATGGGTTTGGGTAAACTCCGGGAGTCGGTGATGGACAGGGAGGCCTGGCATGCTGTGGTTCATGGGGTCGCAAAGATTTGGACATGACTGAGTGACTGAACTGAACTGAACATGGGGCTGTGCAGGGCATGGCACAGACACTCAGGCACGAGGCCAGGGTTCGCATCCCAGCCTTGTCCTCACTGGTCTCTGCACTGCTCTGTCCCGAGGTGTCTTCATTTGTCAGACCTTTGTGAAGACCATGAGTCAGTAGGTGAGGTCAGTATATGGAAAGACATGCCTTGAACCAATATATGGAATAAGTCACTATATGGAAACGAATCAATATATGAAAAGTACTTTAGGCAATACTTCCCTGGTGGCTGAGTGGTAAAGAATCTGGCAGGAGACATCTGCCAAGAACCCAGTACAGGAGACATGGGTTCCATCCCTGGGTCAGGAAGATCCCCTGAAGGAGGAAATGGCAACCCACTCCAGTTTTCTTGCCTGGACAGAGGAGCCTGGCAGGCTGCAGTCTGTGGGGCCGCAAAGAGTTGGACATGACTTAGCAACTAAACAACACTTAAAACAATACCTGAAAATGTCATATATATATATAAGATGCCAACCCAGGGATCAAACCCAAATGTCCTGCAAATGGAGAATCCAGGTGGATTCTTTAAAACTGAGCCACCTGGAAAGCCTATGTAACTAACATACAACACTATATTAATTTTAAGAATATATAATGATTTTATATTTGTATATATTATGAAATGATCACTCCAATAAGTCTAGTTACATTCACCACCATATATACATAATTTTTTTTCTTCTGAAGGGATCTTTTAAGATTTTTGAACTTAGCAGCTTTCACATATGCAATATATGTGACTGGTGATAGGAGCAAGGTCTGATGCTGTAAAGAGCAATATTGCATAGGAACCTGGAATGTTAGGTCCATGAATCAAGGCAAATTGGAAGTGGTCAAACAGGAGATGGCAAGAGTGAATGTTGACATTCTAGGAATCAGCGAACTAAAATGGACTGGAATGGGTGGATTTAACTCAGATGACCATTATATCTACTACTCTGGGCAAGAATCCCTTAGAAGTAATGGAGTAGCCATCATGGTCAACAAAAGAGTCCGAAATGCAGTACTTGGATGCAATCTCAAAAACGACAGAATGATCTCTATTCCTTTCCAAGGCAAACCATTCAATATCATGGTAATCCAAGCCTATGTCCCAACCAGTAACGCTGAAGAAGCTGAAGTTGAATGGTTTTTTGAAGACCTACAAGACCTCTTAGAACTAACACCCAAAAAAGATGTCCATCTCATTATAGGGGACTGAAATGCAAAAGTAGGAAGTCAAGAAACACCTGGAGTAATAGGCAAATTTGGCCTCGGAGTACAGAATGAAGCAGGTCAAAGGCTAATAGAGTTTTGCCAAGAGAACGCACTGGTCATAGCAAACACCCTCTTCCAACAACACAAGAGAAGACTCTACACATGGACATCACCAGATGGTCGACACCGAAATCAGATTGATTATATTCTTTGCCGCCAAAGATGGAGAAGCTCTATACAGTCAGCAAAAACAAGACTGGGAGCTGACTGTGGCTCAGATCATGAACTCCTTATTGCCAAATTCAGACTAAAATTGAAGAAAGTAGGGAAAACCACTAGACCCTTCAGGTACGACCTAAATCAAATCCCTTATTTTTATACAGTGGAAGTGAAAAATAGATTTAAGGGACTAGATCTGATAGACAGAGAGCCTGATGAACTATGGATGGAGGTTTATGACATTGTACAGGAGACAGGGATCAAGACCATTCCCATGGGAAAGAAATGCAAAAAGGCAAAATGGTTGTCTGAGGAGGCCTTACAAATAGCTGTGAAAAGAAGAGAGGTGAAAAGCAAAGGAGAAAAGGAAAGATATTCCCATTTGAATGCAGAGTTCCAAAGAATAGCCAGGAGAGATAAGAAAGCCTTCCTCAGTGATCAGTGCAAAGAAATAGAGGAAAACAACAGAATAGGAAAGACTAGAGATCTCTTCAAGAAAATTAGAGATACCAAGGGGGAATAGTTCATGCAAATATGGGTTCGATAAAGGACAGAAATGGTATGGACCTAACAGAAGCAGAAGATATTAAGAAGAGGTGGCAAGAATACACAGAAGAACTATACAAAAAAGATCTTCACAACCCAGATAATCACAATGGTGTGATCACTAACCTAGAGCCAGACATCCTGGAATGCGAAGTCAAGTGGGCCTTAGAAAGCATCACTACAGACAAAGCTAGTGGATGTGATGGAATTCTAGTTGAACTATTTCAAATCCTGAAAGATGATGCTGTGAAAGTGTTGAACTCAATATGTCAGCAAACTTGGAAAACTCAGCAGTGGCCACAGGACTGGAAAAGGGCAGTTTTCATTCCAATCCCTAAGAAAGGCAATGCTAAAGAATGATCAAACTACCTCAAAATTGCACTCATCTCACACGCTAGTAAAGTAATGCTCAAAATTCTCCAAGCCAGGCTCCAGCAATACGTGAACCGAGAACTTCCAGATGTTCAAGCTGGTTTTAGAAAAGGCAGAGGAACCAGAGATCAAATTGCCAACATCCGCGGGATCATCAAAAAAGCAAGAGAGTTCCAGAAAAACATCTTCTTCTGTTTTATTGACTAAACCAAAGCCTTCGACTGTGTGGATCACAATAAACTGTGGAAAATTCTGAAAGAGATGGGAATACCAGACCACCTGACCTGCCTCTTGAGAAACCTGTATGCAGGTCAGGAAGCAACAGTTAGAACTGGACATGGAACAACAGACTGGTTCCAAATAAGAAAAGGAGTACGTCAAGGCTGTATATTGTCAACCTGCTTATTTAACTTATATTCAGAGTACATCATGAGAAACTCTGGGCTGGAAGAAGCACAAGCTGAAATGAAGATTGCTGGGAAAAATATCAATAACCTAAGATATGCAGATGACACCACCCTTATGGCAGAAAGTGAAGAGGAACTGAAAAGCCTCTTGATGCAAGTGAAAGGGGAGAGTGAAAAAGTTGGCTTAAAGCTAACATTCAGAAAACTAAGATCATGGCATCTGGTTTCATCACTTCATGGGAAGTAGATGGCAAGACAGTTGGAAACAGTGTCAGACTTTATTTTTTGGGCTCCAAAATCACTGCAGATGGTGACTGCAGCCATGAAATTAAAGATGCTTACTCCTTGGAAGGAAAGTTATGACCAAACTAGATAGCATATTCAAAAGCAGAGACATTACTTTGCCAACAAAGGTCTATCTAGTCAAGGCTATGACTTTTCCAGTGGTCATGTATGGATGTGAGAGTTGGACTGTGAGGAAAGCTGAGCACCGAAAAATTGATGCTTTTGAACTATGATATTGGAGAAGACCTTTGAGAGTCCCTTGGACTGCAAGGAGATCCAACCAGTCCATCCTGAAGGAGATCAGTCCTGGGTGTTCCTTGGAAGGACTGATGTTGAAGCTGAAACTCCAGTACTTTGGCCACCTCATGCGAAGAGTTGACTCATTGGAAAAGACCCTGATGTTGGGAAAGATTGAGGGCAGGAGGAGAAGGGGACGACAGAGGATGAGATGGCTGGATGGCATCACCGACTCGATGGGCATGAGTTTGAGTGAACTCTGGGAGTTGGTGATGGACAGAGTGGCCTGGCGTGCTGCGATTCATGGGGTCACAAAGAGTTGGACACGACTGAGTGACTGAACTAAACTGAACTGATAGTCACCATGCTGTACATTTTATTTCCACGACTTTTTAATTTTATAACTGGAAGTTCCTACCTTCTAACTCCTTTCATCCATTTTGCATCCTACTTTTCTAGCCCCTTCCTCTGGCAGCCACCAATCTGTTCTCCATATCTCTGAGCTTGCTTTTTTGGTAAACTTTTGTTTTTTTTTAGATGCTATGTATTAAGTGAGATCATGTAATCGTGTTTCTCTCTTAGACATATTTCATTTAGCATAGTGCTCTCAAGGTCCATCCATGTTGTTGCAAACAGCACGATTCCATTATTTTTATGGCTGAATGACGTTCCAGGGTATATGTGCCACGTTGTCCAGTCATCCACTGGTGGACACTGAGGTTGCTGTCATATCTTGGCTGTTGTAAGCAGTGCTTCTAGGAATACAGGGGTGCATATCTGTTTTCAACTTGGTGTTTTCATTTTCTCTGAATAAATACCTAGAAATGGAATTGCTAGATCATATGGTAGTTCTATTTTTAATTTTTGAGGAACCTCCATCCTGTCTTCCACAGTGGCTGCATCAGTTTACGTTGCCACCCATCATGCACAAGTGTTCTCTTCCCCCGCATCCTTGCCAAAAGTTGTCATTTCTTGCTTTTTGGTAATAGCCATCCCAAGAGGTGTGACATGATATCTCACTGCCTCTTTGTGGCTTGGATCTGCACTTCCCTGACGATTAGTGATGCTGAGCATCTTTGCATGCACCTATTGGCCGTCTGTGTGTCTTCTCTGCAAAAATATCTTTTCAGATCCTCTGCCTGTTTTAAACTGGATTGTTTATTTATTTTGCTGTTAAGTTGTATGAGCTCTTTGTATACTTTGGATGTTAACCCCTGTCAGATATATAATTTGCAAATATTTTCTCCCACCTAAGTAGGTTGCCTTTTCATTTTTGTTAATGGTTTCTTTTGCCATGCACAAGTACCATGAACAGGCTCCATGTTGGACACCGAACAAGATAAAACACTGAACAGGAAACTATGACTCCTGCTTTCATGAAATTTATAGGTGTGTGTGTGTGTGTGTGTGTGTGTGAGTCATTCATTCGTGTCCAACTCTGCAACCTGATGAATGATAGATTGCAAATGTCAACTTTGGGAAAAAAGTCTAGACCAGAAAGAAATCTTACAGCAGCTTGTGTATAGTAGCCTTCACTAAAATAACAACTTCCTCTAAAATCTTTACAGAAAATAGAGATTTGGTCCCCTAGTAGCCCCCAGGAAAATAGTGATGTGCAGTGTGTATTTCCCATTATGACTCTGCTGCGGCTGCTAAGTCGCGTCAATTGTGTCCGACTCTGTGCGACCCCATGGACTGTAGCCTGCAAGCCTCCTCTGTCCATGGGACTCTCCAAGAACACTGGAGTGGGTTGCCATTTTCTTCTCCAATGCATGAAAGTGAAAGTGAAGTTGCTCAGTAGTATCCGACTCTTCGAGACCCCATGGACTGTAGCCTACCAGGCTCCTCTGTCCATGGGATTTTCCAGGCAAGAATACTGAAGTGGGTCGCCAGTGCCTTCTCTGATTATGACACTAAAAGCCCTTAAATTGGGTGTTTCTGTTCTATCACAGAACTAAGAACGTAGACATTGATGAAGCTCCTCACTGGGGATTTATTATTAAAGTGGAACACCAAGGAGTTATTAGATCAATAAAAATCTCTAAAATGATTTTGAAATGATCAGAGAATGGGGGACAAAAAATTATAGTAGCAACATTCTTTGGATTATGGGAACCAGGAAGTGTAATCAGCCATAAGTAGAAGTGAAATCCATGAGATGAATATTATTGCTCAAGGAAAATATAAAACAAAAAGGTACAAAAAAACATATAAAGCACACAGCCCATGTGCTTTGTAAAAATTATTTTATTGCAGTTGCTGAAGTACATTAGTTTATCTGTGGTTCTTTGTAAATATAATAATAGCAATGCACATGTGGGTGCTCAGTGGTGTTCAACTATTTGTGACCCCATGGACTGTAGCCTGCCAGGCTCCTCTGTCCATGGGATTTTCCAGGCAAGAATACTGGAGTGAGTTGCCATTTCCTTCTTCTGAGGATCTTCCTGACCCAGGGATGGAACCTACCTCTCCTGCATTGGCAGGTGGTTTCTTTACCCTGTACCACCTGAAAAAACTAATAGAAAGTGAGGGATTAAAAGAATAACAAACGAGACCCAAGCGATCTTCGCTGCCTCATTTTATGATAGCTAAAAGATATCTGAAAGCATCTTATGATAGTTACATTGTGGGAGTGAGGAAAGGGCAAGAGGAAAGTGCTGGGGGCTTTGCATGTGATGTAGACTCTTCCCTCCAGCCTTCGTCCCATGTGTAGTTCGGATCCCTAGGGCTATGAACACCGGCCTATCTAAGAGGAGCTAGCAGTTTCCTTAGACAAGTTGCACATAATGCCATAAGTTCAGTCAAACAGTATCAAGTGATACTTTATTTAGGCCCAGCCGGAATCCATCGCTGGGCAGCGATCATCCCGACGGCTTTGTGGAGGGTGGAGGGGGACTTGGGCTGGGACGATGGACCGGTTTTGGAACAGGCACACAGGATTGAAGAGCCAGCCGAAATGATGCATGGCGTGAACAGGAGTAGGAGGGAGCCGGCCTTGTAAAGATCCTTGCATTGATTTCCTCTCCTGGGATAGAAGATATGGGCTGCAAGTCTTCCCTGGTGGCTCAGATGGCACAGAATCTGCCTGCAACGCGGGAGACCTGGGTTCCATCTCTGGGTCAAGAAGAGCCCCTGGAGAAGGAATGGCAACCCACTCAAGTATCTTTTATTTTTTTTAGGTAATTTATTTTAATTGGAGGCTAATTGCTTTACAATATTGTGGTGGTTTTTGCCGTGCATTGACATGAATCAACCAGGGGTCCCCCATCCTGAACCCCCCTCCGACCTCCCTCCCCATCCCATCCCTCAGCGTTGTCCCAGTGCACCAGCGTTGAGTGCCCTGTCTCACGCATCGAACTTGGACTCCAGTATTCTTACCAAGAGAATTCCATGGACAGAGGAGCCTGGGGTGCTACAGTCCATGGGGTTGCAAAGAGCTGGACTTGACTGAGAGACTTAGAGAGAGAGAGAGAGAAATAAACAGGGATAAATAGATCAGGTAGTAATGTATTGCGGAGAAATTTGACACACTTGGGAAGGAGCTTGGGTTTTATCTCATAAATCAACCATTCTGCCCCCTGGTAGTGTCTTAGGCTCTCCAGGGAGCTTTATGGAAATGCAGACTCCTGGGCCTCTAGTTGACTGCCCCAGAAACTTGGTGAGTCCTATAACCTGCAGCTTTTTAAAGTTCTTTAGATGGTCCAATCCATGGACCAAAGTATACAAACCAGACCTGCAGGTAACAGAGAAATACAGAAACTTTTCAAGACAGAAATTTGAAAGTGGAATTCCAAGAAGCTTAATTTTTTTAGACGTGAATGTTCAGGATGACTGGGGCTTCCCAGGTGGCTCAGTGGTACAGAATCCGCCTGACAATGCAGGGGACACAGATTCCATCCCTGGTTCAGGAAGATGCCCTGGAGGAGGAAATGGCAACACAATTCCCATATCCTTGCCTGGAGAATCTCATGGACAGAGAGGCCTGCTGGGCTTACAGTCCATGGCGTTGCAAAGAGTCAGACAAGACTGAGCGCCTGAACAACAACTACAAAGCATTCTGTGAGTTTCTGTGGAATCTCACACGCTGAACCTGCCACCCTGCCCTTCTTTGAGCTGTCTGAGCAAATCTAAACCTCCACATACATCTGTCTGTCTGCCCAGTTAGAGCTGGCCACAGCTGGATGCAAACCCACAGCTGGGTTGACTGGTTTATTTTCAATTCATGACCACAAAAGTCAAGTGGTTTTGCAATGCTGCCCAGAAGTCGTCCTTTGAAAACCCAAGTCTGATCCCTGCTCTGCTCAAACAGGCCCGGTTAATTCCACACAGAAGCAAAGCTCCCCCAAAACCTGTGAGGCTGCGCCTGTTCCTGGCTCCCCTCCCTTCCAAACCAGGGGCAGAGGAACAAAATCTGCCCTTGGGGTTCCTCCTGGTCTCAACGTTGACACGACCATGCTCTTAGTTGAAGAGAGCTCAACACCCCAGCCCTGGAGAAGGGCATGGCAACCCACCCCGGTTTCCTCTCCTGGAGAAGCCCATGGACAGAGGAGCCTGGTGGGATATGGTCCATGGGGGTCACAGAGAGTCAGACAGGACTGAGCGCCTGAGCACCCTCAGCACCTCAGGGCCTCTCTCAGCTCTTCCTACTTCTTCCTCCTCTGCAGCCTCTCGGCGGAGCCTGTCTGCTATTTCACAACAAGGTTCTTTATTTCCACTGCTCCTCCTACCAGAATGTCTCGAAGTTTAAACCCGGTGTCAGAGGTGACTGGCTGGGCCCGAGGCCGCCGCCGGGAGGCAGAATGAGGAAACGGTCACAGAAGACTCCCCTGACTCCCCTTGCCACCCCCATGGCCTTGCTTCATCATCACTGTGTTTTCCCATGACCTTCATTTTCACTGACTCCTCCAGAAGACAAGGGAAGGAAGAGGAAAGAACACACCTCGGTAAATAAAATCGACTATGATCTTATCATCCGGGTTCCTTGTTGTCGTTGTATAGTGGCTCAGTCCTGTCTGACTCTTTGACACCATGGACTGTACCCCCACGGGGTTGCAAAGAGTTGGACATGACTGAGCGACTGAGCTGAACTGAACTGTAGCCCCCCAGGCTCCTCTACCCATGGGATTCTCCAGGCAAGAATACTGGGGTGTGCTGCCGTTTCCTTCTCCAGGGCATCTTCCCGACCCAGGGATCGAACCTGTGTCTCTTAAGTCTCCTGCATTGGCAGGTGGGTTCTTTGCCACTAGCGCCCCCTGGGAAGCCATCTGCTATACTGCATACTTATTTCATGTGTATCTTGTAACCGACTCTCCTGTCATCCAGCTCTGGAAGGTTTCTCCACTTATTTCTAAGAGTTCACAGGAAAGGAGCCCCCTGCCCACCACTCCCTTAGGCCTGTCTCCTGACTTCAAGAAGGAGCACCTCCCCTTTCATCCCTTCTTTCCTGGGTTGGAAGCTGAGGGCCTGCTGGGTAGCCCCTCAGTTCAGTCACTCAGTCATGTCCGACTCTTTGTGACTCCATGGACTGCAGCATGCCAGGCCTCCCTGTCCATCACCAACTCCTGGAGTTTACCCAAACTCATGTCCATCAAGTCGGTAATGCCATTCAACCATCTCATCCTCTGTCGTCTCCTTCTCCTCCTGCCCTCAATCTTTCCCAGCATAAGGGTAGCCCCTGGAGATATATTTGTGATCACAACAGATGAAAATTCCTGCCTTAATAACTTTCATTTAGAAGAGAGATCAGACAATAAGCATTAAAAAAAAAAAGTGAATTGCATAGTAATCTAGAAGGAGGAAGGGCTTTAAGGAACAGAAAAATCAATGTCAGGGGATAGAAATGCGGGGGAGGTGGTGGGGATTGCCATTTCAAGTGAGTGGCCAAGGTCACACGCATTTCACTCTGAGAGGATAATGGCAAGTTTGCTTTTAGATATGTTAAGTATGAGATGCAGATGGGTGATACAAATGGCCTGGGGTCAGTATGAGATTAAAAAAAAAAAACTAGACTTGAATGGAGAAGACAAAGCCAAAGATAATATTCTCTCTCTCTCTCTCCCTCTCTTTTTAATATTTATTTACTTGGCTGAGCTGGCTTTTAGTTGCAGTACTCTTCATTGACTGTGGCATGCGGTTGAGGCATGTGAACCATTAGTTGGGGGCATGTGGAATCTAGTTCCCTGACTGAGAATGGAACCTGGGTCCCCTGCTTGGGGAGCTTGGAGTCTTAACCACTGGACCACCAGGGAAGTTTTGATAATAGTCTCTTAAAAGTTCTCTGTGCTTCAAATCTCCTGCCTCTACATTATTTTCTGTGTTTTCGAGCCTGATCTTTGTAAAACACAAATCAGGTCCTGGCACACCCCTGTTTGTCTAGATAATTTATTATTCTTTCTGGCTTTATCCCTTTGATGACTACTTTAGTGCCCAGAAGGCAGCAGCATGGATGAACACCAGTTTCTTTCTTTTTCCTTTCTCTTTTCTTCTCCAGATAGAATGTCAGTTTATCTGGGAAGATGAATTCAATCACTTCCATGACAGGAGTTTGGGTGGATATCACAAAAAGCCAATTAAAAAGCTCCTTAATGGGGTTAATCATGAGGATTAAATGAATCAAAGTAACAGGATATCAGGTATTCTGTAAATTATGTCTTATTTATAGCCTTCCCAGAATAAGGGGATTCCTAGGTGCTTCCCCTGAGAAGGCAATGGCACCCCACTCCAGCACTCTTGCCTGGAAAATCCCATGGATGGAGGAGCCTGGTAGGCTGCAGTCCATGGGGTCGCTAAGAGTCGGACATGACTGAGTGACTTCACTTTCACTTTTCACTGTAATGCATTGGAGAAGGAAATGGCAACTCACTCCAGTGTTCTTGCCTGGAGAATCCCAGGGACGGGGAGCCTGGTGGGCTGCCGTCTATGGGGTCACACAGAGTCGGACACGACTGAAGTGACTTAGCAGCAGCAGCAGCAGCAGGTGCTTCCTTCATAGCTCAGTTGGTAAAGAATCTGCCTACAATGCAGGAGACCCACATTTGATCCCTGGGTTGGGAAGGTTCCTCTGGAGAAGGAAATGGCAACCTACTCCAGTATTCTTGGAGAATCCCAGGGACAGAGGAGCCTGGCAGGCTATAGTCCGTGGGGTTGCAAAGAGTCAGACACGGCTGAGCACACACTCACGCAGGCACACAGAATAAGAAACTTGCTCATCAGATCAACAGCAGCGTAGGTATTTGCAACCTAGTGGAGTCGAGCCCAGGACTATTGCAGGAAGGGAGACTTCTTTCAGGGCCTGAGAGCAGGCTCTTGTCTACTCAGAAGTGAATTGCGGGGGAGACACGTGTGCTGACAAAGCAAAGGCCTTCGCTGGGAAGGGGCGCCCGGTGGAGAGCCGGGGGCGAGGGAGCCCAGGAGGGCGCTCCACCACGTGGCTCCCAGTCTCGGGTTTTATGGTGATGCGCTCAGTTTCTGGGTTGTCTGTGGTCAGTCGCTCTGATTCAGAGTCCTTCCAGAGGTGGATTCCAGAGAGGAAGATTCTGGGAGGTTGGTGGGGCATGTGGTCAGTGTCTCCTCTCTCCTTTTGACCTTTCCCAAGTTCTTCTGGTTGGTGTTAGTTCCCCGTTTCTTTACCATGACCTCCTGTGGAAGATAACATGTGGAAGGAGGGTCAGGGGGGAGGGGACATATGTATACCTATGGCTGATTCATGTTGATGTTTGGCAGAAACCAGTACAATATTGTAAAGCAATTATCCTTCAATTAAAAATAAATTAGAAAAAAAAAAGATAACTCATGCAAGTGGTTTCTATGGTGCCTGGCCGGCGTGGGTGGTTTCGGTCAGTAGTTCCCCTAACAGTACTGATTGGGTCACACGGAGGCGTCGTGTTCCAAGGAAGTTTTGCAAATGTGCTCATGTACTTCTGCGCCTTGGCCGAGGTCCCCACGGATCCTGAGTTTCTCTCTACCTCCGCTTCCTGATCCATGGGGGACAAGTCAGCGAGATGACCTTTTCAACAGTGTCTTGCTTTTCCCAGAGAAAGCGTGAGTCAGGATTGGGCTGTGCAGCTTACACAGAATTTGGGCGCCATGAGGGATGTTCTGTCTTAAATGCCTGGTGGAGGCATTTCACAGTGATGGTTGTAACCGCCCGTGCCCTCACTGACGTCAAGACTCCAAAATCCCTTGGGGCCCTGGTTGGACTGGACAAGCCTACTGCAAACATCCTTGGTTTGGACGCTGGTTGTCTGATCAGTGAGACCACTTGTGGTTTTTTCTTGTGCTGGTGGGAAGCAGAATTTAAAGATGGCAAGGACATGTCAACCCACTTAACCAAGGAGGCCAGAAGACCCAGGGGCACTCATGCCTATGAAGAGTTAGGAAGCAAACCAAAAAAGATAAGCCTGTAAATGCCTCAAGGTTATGAAATCGAAATCTAAGGACAATTGATCATGAACACCCAACTAAGCTGGCCCATAACGTCCTGACTTTCTCGTTCACTTTCTCTCTCAAGTCTCTCCCAGTTCCTAGCCACTTCCAGTTTGGTGCTGCCCAACTGGAATTCATTTTTACTCAATAACTTTTCTCAATAACTCGTAACTCAGTAATTTTTACTCAATAACTCTTAACTTTTCTTTCTTTCTTTTTTTTTTAAGAGATGTGAACCATTTTAAAAGTCTTTACTGAATTTGTTACAATATTGCTTCTGTTTTATGTTTTTGTTTTTTGGCCCTGAAGCTCCTGGGATCTTAGCTCTCTGACCAGAGGTGGAACCTTCACCCTCTGCCTTGGAAGGCAGAGTCTTAACCACTGGACCACCAGGGAAGTCCCAACTGTAGCATTTTAAGTATGCCTCTGTTTATCTTTGAACAGACATTAAAGTGTGTGCACTGTAACTTCCCCTCCCCTGCCACACATGATAACTGCTGCCAGCCCTGCCAAAGAGTCATCCGCCTCTGCCTAAGTATTCCTGTTCTATAAACATGAAGCTATTAACTGCAGTCCCATCTATAAGAATCAGTATCTAGTACAGAGAGAAGTCACTATTAGACAGCAAGTAGAAATTATAGCCATGGGCATTTGTGAAAATATTATGATTTTAAGTGAAAAAGGCAGAATATAAACTTGAATTTATCTTACGCTTAACACTAATTGTGGGAAAGAAGATGGAAAGATACGAAGAATGAAAACAGTTGTTATGCTTGGGCTCTGAGGGTAATTTTTATTTTAAGCATTTATAAATATTCTATAATTTTGCTTAGTCAGTGTTCTTATATAAAGCAAATACAAATATCTGCTGAAAACAGAGAACGTAAGAAAGGGGCTAGTATTTTGGTGTGGCAATAGTAGCTTACAATGACATTCTCCAGGATTCAGGAAGTGAAAGCATCAGTCACTCCATTGTGTCTAACCGACTCTCTGCAACTCTGTGCACTATAGCCCGTGAGGTTCCTCTGTCCCTGGGATTCTCCAGGCAAGAGTACTGGAGTGGGTAGCCATTCCCTTCTCCAGGGGATCTTCCTGACCCAGGGATAGAACCCGTGTCCCCGACATTGCAAGCAGATTCTTTACCATCTGAGGCATCAGAGAACCAGTGATTAAAAAAAAAAATAAAAGTTTTAACTTTATCTGGTGAAACAAGCAAACATTCCATACCTCTCTCCCGCTTTGAACACCTTTGTAGCTGTTTGTTGAATTTACATTTGCAATTTAATGAGATCTGTGGTATCATATTAAAAAGGAACAGGTTTAAGAGGAAACACAACACAAGAGGAAAAGATAAACCAATTCTTAGAACAAGTCTAATTACATTTGCACTTATAGCCTGGAAAACAGTATCTCCTGTATTATACTGCTCCAGACATCTGATTGGCAGAGTTTCCCCATCAGACTGAAATCCTTGGGCTTGTTTTAATGTTTCTTTATTACTTAGACATTACTTTGCTAGGGTGTGAGATGAGTGCAATTGTGCGGTAGTTTGAACATTCTTTAGCATTGCCTTTCTTCGGGATTGGAGTGAAAACGAACCTTTTCTAGTCCTGTGGCCACTGCTGAGTTTTCCAAATTTGCTTGCATATTAAGTACAACACTTTCACAGCATCATCTTTTAGGATTTGAAATAGCTCAACTGGAATTCCGTCACCTCCACTAGCTTTGTTCGTAGTGATGCTTTCTAAGGCCCACTTGACTTTGCATTCCAGGATGTCTGGCTCTAGGTGAGTGATCACACCATCGTGGTTATCTGGGTCATGAAGATCTTTTTTGATCAGTTGTTCTGTGTATTCTTGCTACCACTTCTTAACATCTTCTGCTTCTGTTAGGTCCATACTATTTCTGTCCTTTATTGTGCCCATCTTTGCATGAAATGTTCCCTTGGTATCTCTAATCTTCTTGAAGAGATCTCTAGTCTTTCCCATTCTGTTGTTTTCCTCTATTTCTTTGCATTGATCACTGAGGAAGGCTTTCTTATCTCTCCTTGCTATTCTTTGGAACTCTGCATTCAAATGGGTATATCTTTCCTTTTCAACTTTGCCTTTAGCTTCTCTTCTTTTCTCAGCTATTTGTAGGGCCTCCTCAGATAATCCTTTTGCCTTTTTGCATTTCTTTTTCTTGGGGATGGTCTTGATCACGGCCTCCTTACAATGTCACGAACCTCTGTCTATAGGTCTATAGTTCCTCAGGCACTCTGTCTATCAGATCTAATCCCTTGAATCAATTTCTCACTTCCACTGTATAATTGTAAGGGATTTGATTTAGGTCATATCTGAATGGTCTAGTGGTTTTCCCTACTTTCTTCAATTTCAGTGTGAATTTGGCAATAAGGGGTTCATCATCTGAGCCACAGTCAGCTCCCTGTCTTGTTTTTGCTGACTGTATAGAGCTTCTCCATCTTTGGCTGCAAAGAATATAATCAATCTGATTTTGGTATTGACCATCTGGTGAGGTCCATGTGTAGAGTCTTCTCTTGTGTTGTTGGAAGAGGGTGTTTGCTATGACCAGTGCGTTCTCTTGGCAAACTCTGTTGGCCTTTGCCCTGCTTCATTTTGTACTCCAAGGCCAAACTTGCCTGTTACTCCGGGTATTACTTGACTTCCTACTTTTGCATTCCAGTCCCCTATAATGAGAAGGACATCTTTTCTGGGTGTTAGTTCTAGAAGGTCTTGTAGGTCTTCATAGAACCGTTCAACTTCAGCTTCTTCAGCATTACTAGTTGGGGCGTAGACTTGGATTACCATGATTTTGAATGGTTTACTTTGGAAATGAACAGAGATCATTCTGTCATCTTTGAGATTGCACCCAAGTACTGCATTTCGGACTCTGTTGTTGAGTATGAGGACTACACCATTTCTTCTAAGGGATTCTTGCCCACAGTAGTCAATATAATGGTCATCTGAATTAAATTCTCCCATTCCAGTCCATTTTAGTTCATTGATTCTAAAATGTCAGTGTTCCCTCTAGCCATCTCTTGTTTGACCACTTCCAATTTGCCTTGATTCATGGACCTAACATTCCAGATTCCTATGCAATATTGCTCTTTACAGCATTGGATTGCACAACTGCAATAACCTCATGTGCTAGCAAAGTAATGCTCAAAATTCTCCAAGTCAGGCTTCAACAGTGTGTGAACTGTGAACTTCCAGATGTTCAAGCTGGAGTTAGAAAAGACAGAGTAACCAGATATCAAATTGCCAACATCCATTGGATCATCGAAAAAGCAAGAGAATTCCAGAGAAACATCTACTTCTGCTTTATTGATTATGCCAAAGCCTTTGACTGTGTAGATCACAACAAACTGTGGAAAATTCTTCAATCAATGGGAATACCAGACCACCTGACTTGCCTCCTAAGAAATCTATATGCAGGTCAAGAAGCAGCAGAATCAGACATGGAACAACAGACTGGTTCCAAATTGGGAAAGGAGTACGTCAAGGCTGTATATTGTCACCCTGCTTATTTAACTTATATGCAGAGTACATCATGAGAAATTCTAGGCTGGAAGAAGCTGGAATCAAGATTGCTGGGAGAAATATCAATAACCTCAGATAAACAGATGACACCACTCTTATGGCAGAAAGTGATGAGGAACTAAAGAGCCTCTTCATGAAAGGGAAAGAGGGAAGTGAAAAAGCTGGCTTACAATTCAACATTCAAAAAATTAAGATCATGGCATCTGATTCCATCACTTCATGGCAAATAGAATGGGAAACAATGGAAACAGTAACAGATTTTATTTTCTTGGGCTCCAAAATCACTGCAGATGGTGACTGCAGACATAAAATTAAAAGACGCTTGCTCTTTGGAAGAAAAGCTATGACCAACCTAGACCGCATATTAAAAAGCAGAGACATTACTTTGCCTACAAAGGCCCATCTAGTCAAAGCTATGGTTTTTCCAGTCGTCATGTATGGATGTGAGAGTTGAAGTATAAAGAAAGCTGAGCACCGAAGAATTGATGCTTTTGAACTGTGGTGTAGGAGAAGACTCTTGAGAGTCCCTTGAATTGAAGAAGATCAAACTAGTCAATCATAAAAGAAATCATTCCTGAATATACTTTGGAAGGATGGATGCTGAAGCTGAAACTCCAATACTTTGGTCATCTGATGAGAAGAACTGACTCCTTGGGAAAGACCCTGATGCTGGGAAAGATTGAAGGCGGGAGGAGAAGGGGACGACAGAGCATGAGATGATTGGATGGCATCACTGACTCAATGGACATGTGTTTGAGTAATCTCCAGGGGTTGGTGATGGACAGGAAGGCCTGGGGTGTTGCAGTCCATGGGATAGCAAAGAGTCAGACACGACTGAGCTGAACTGATTACTTAGATGCAGCAATTTAATGTTCAGATGCAGAGACACATGCTTTCTCATTGTTGTGTCTTCTGTTGTCTGGAGACTCCTAAAATCAGAGGGTGGACAGACTCTGTTTTATTCTTATTATTTGCCTACACCATTTAACTGTTTGATCCATGCTGGAGCCCTACAGCAAGCAGTTCATAAAGGATAATGTCTTCTGTCTTAGGATATGTGCTTAGTCAATAAGTTGTGTCCAACTTTTTGTGACCCCATGTAGCCTTCCTGGCTCCTCTAACCATGGGATTTCCCAGGCAAGGATACTGGAGTGGGTTGCCATTTCTTTTTCCAGGGAATCTTCCTGACCCAGGGATCGAACCCTCATCTCCTACATTGGCAGGTGGATTCTTGCCTTGTGCCACCTGAGAAGCTCCAAATAGATAAGAGTCTCAGGTTTTTGGATAAAAAAGGACAACCACAGCAAATTCAATTTTAAATAAACTTAAAAACAGTATTGCTGTCCTTCGGAATGAGAGTGTTGTGTGTGCTGTGTGCTCAGTCGCTCAGCTGTGTCTGACTCTTGTGACCCCATGGACTGTAGCTCGCCAGGCTCCTCTGCCCATGGGGATTCTCCAGACAAGAATACTGGAATGGGTTGCCATGCCCTCCTCCAGGGGATCTTCCCAAGCCAGGGATCGAATCCAGGTCTCCTGCATTGCAGACAAATTCTTTACCAGCTGAGCTACCTGGGAAGCCCGACCACTGGAGTGGGTATCCTGTCCCTTCATCAGGGGATCTTCCCGACCCAGGAATCGAATGGGGGTCTCCTGCATTGCAGGTGGATTCTTTACCAGCTGAGCTACCTGGGAAGCCCATGAGAATGTTAAATATATTTAATTTTCGCTTCTTTGACAATTTATGACAATTAGCCTTAGAGTTTTAAAAACTAGATGGAAATTAGCCATTAGTGTAGAGAGCAATAAATAAATATGTTCTATTGGTTTTTAGAGAGCAAAAGATACATTCTGATTTGGAGGACAAATATTGTTTTCCTCTTTTAATATAGCCTTTGAAATTCATGTGCTCTGGTTATTTAAGTAGTAAATACATAGTCTATTTGGGTGCTGAATCAAGCAAAGGGCAAGTCAAAAATTTTTAGTTTTATTCTAACTTGGTTATAAGTCTTGGAATCTAGGAAAACTTATATCAGACAGACTGTAATTTCTTACTTTCCCCCCTTATAATACTTTAGCACAATTTTATGAAATCCCTTGTGGCTCTCTGTTAATTAGATAAATGGAAAAAAAGTCCTAGTCTTCATCTAAAGAAAGAAAAGAAAGTGAAGTCGCTCAGTCATGTCCGACTCATCTTCATCTAAGGTAATCATCTAAGGTAAACTTGAAACATTTTTTTTTTTACAGCTTTTTAGAATTAATTTTTATTGGTGTGTAGTTGCTTTACAGTGTTGTGTTATTTTCTACAGTAAAGCAAAGTAAATCCGCTATATATACGCATATGTATATAAATGCTTCCTGGGTGGCTCAGATGGTAAAGAATCTGCCTGCAATGCAGGAGACCCTGGTTCGATTCCTGGGTCGGGAAGATCCCCTGGAGAAGGAAATGCCAACCCAAAGTATTCTTGCCTGGAGAATCCCACGGACAGAGGAGATTGTCAAACTACAGTCTATGGGTTCGCAAAAAGTCGGACCCAACTAAGCGACTAATTTGTTGTTTTTAAGCCCCCCTGTTTTAGATTTCCTCCCATTTAGGCCTCCACAGAACAGCGGGGATAGGTCCCTGTGCTCCGCATTAGGTCCTCATTGTCTCTCTGTTTTCTACATGGCATCGACAGTGTGTATTTGTCCATCCCAATCTCCCAACTCATCCTGCGCTTCTTTCCCCCTTGGTGTCCTTAGGTTTGTTCTCTATGTCTGTATCTCTATTTCTGGGTTGTAAATAAGATTGTCAATACCATTTTTCTAGATTCCACATGTATGCATGAATATAGGATGTTTGTTTTCCTCTTTCTGACCTGCTAAGGTAGACTTCTGATAAACAGTCATCATGCTTTGTTGTGTTGTCGGACTTCCCTCTCCTCTCACGTGAGCCGTTGCTCACTCTGCCGAGTTCTCCTGCTTTCCTGTTTCCTTGGTTACCTTTCCTTCCCTGGCCCATGACCAGCTTATTAACGTGGGGGCTCTTTACTATTTGGCCCAGATCAACAGTACCTGAAGGGCTTCCCAGGTGGCTCAATGGTAAAGAATATGCCTGTCTATGCATAAGACCCAGGTTCCATCCCTGGGCTGGGAAGATCCCCTGGAGAAGGAAATGACAACCCACTCCAGTATTCTTGCCTGGAGAATCCCACGGACAGAGGAGTCTGGTGGGCTACCGTCCATGGGGTCGCAAGAGTCAGACACAACTGAGCAACTAAATGAGAATGACACAACAGTGCCTGAAAGGTCTCTTCCATCTGTGTTTGGCTGGTGGACACGTCTGCCTGAATTTGATTTGCTGTTGAAATTGGAACCATAAAGAGTGATGGGACAGCACTGGGAACTGAAAAGCAAAGAATGGAATGTTTTGAAATAATTTGAAACTTTGCCAGTCTGTTTTTGATGGAAATATTTTAATCAAGGCTTCTTAATTTTAAAAAATCAAGTAGACAATATGAATTCATTCTCAGTGAGATGATTAGGGAAACACAAATGAAGCCGCCCATCCGGCTACGCAAAAAAGGTGGATGCGTGTAAAGTTATATGAGGTTGGCCAGAATATTCGTTTGGGTGTTCGCATGACGTCCTACAGAAAAACCCAAACGAACCTTTTGGCCAACCAAAAACAAAATGACATTGCTTCAAAAGGTCCTGAATGATAATGGGGCAGGATCGTGTACTTCTGACCTGAGCCGGACTCTTCAGAGGTCGTGGGTATTTGTGCTGAAGCAGTGGTGTTGCTGGATCAACAGGCAAAACGGCAACTCAACAGAAAAAGGCATCGGCTCCTAGCATTTGGGGAACAGAAAGCCTGCATTGGCTGCTAAGGTCTTGACACATTTAGGTTTTATTGCAAAAAGGAAGCTCATTTCTTCTCTTTTCAAATACTTAATATTTCCTCTGCATCTCCCCTCTCTCCTTCTCTTTCTTATACACACATGCACACACGCACGCGCGCGCGCGCGCACACACACCCACACACACCCCTCCTTCTTTTGTTTAAGAAGGAAATGGCAACCCATTCCAGTATCCGTGCCGGGAAAATCCCATGGACGGAGGAGCCTGGAGGGCTCTAGTCCGTGGGCTCACAAAGAGTCGGATGCGATCGAGCAACTAAACAGCCACAAACTTCTAGACTTGACATCCTGAGGCTCACGCCCACAGCTCATGTACTCATAGCTGCAAGTCAGCATCTGCTCAAACCCCTTCCTGCCCCCAACTTCCCCCTTGACCTCCTCACTACTAGTTTCTGAGCCCCGCCTTGCCTTGTCAGCCTGGAACAAGGTCCTGGTGTCAGAAGCTTTCATCAGAACATCCCTCTGAGGGTGCCGCCATCCCACAGAGTCCGCAGCATCCACCTCCTGATTTGCAGAGAGGAGGCAGGCAAAGTCCATGGAACTCTGGGTCTGGAGGAGCCCCGCCCCGTGTGTTGGGCAGTGAGTGGACCCATCCCTCTCCTTCTGCTAGTCTGCTGCTGGCTGTCTTCCCGATCCTCTAGCCTTTCAAGTATGTTTGGGGAGCAGATCTCACACACAGACCCAGACGAATGTGTCTGGCTGATGAAAGCGTGGAGTTTGGGTGACTGTAGTTTTTTTTCCACCTCTAGTCACTAATTTTGGTAGGTAAAATAGATCTGCACTCTCATTTAAGTCACGGACTGGAAGATGCATCATGACACGCATGTGAGTGAGAAAAACCCTGACTGTAAACTGAGAAAACTTGGACCTTAGTCCATATTCACCGTCAGGAAGCAGCAAGCCTGGGCAGCTTTGGGCTGAGTCGATTTCACCCCATGGGTTAGTTTCCTGGGGCTGTTGTCGTAAAGTGCCCCATGCGGGGAGTCTTAAAATCAGCGAGGTTGATTTTCTCCCGAGGCCAGAAGTCCAGAATGGAAGGGTTGGCAAGATTGGTTCTCTTTGGAGGCCCCAAAGGAGATCGCTTCACGCCCCTTCCCTGGGGTCTGCCTGTGGCTGGCAGTCCTCAGGGTCCCTTGGCTCGGAGACACATCACCCCGGTTTCTGCTGTTGTCATGTGGCTTTCTCTTCTCTATAGGTCTGTGTCCAGACTTCTCTCTTTTTATAAGGACACTAGGCACTGCATTAGGGCTCATTCTACTCCAGTGTGACCACCTCTTGACCTGATCACATCTGCAATGGCCCTGGGATTCGGGGTTGGGACTAAAACGCAGCTCCTGACTTGGGTTGGACCACTCAGCCCAGTTCGTGACATCCCCGCGCTTCCTGGACCGGCAGCTCCGCTTGGCCCATCCCCCTTCTCCGTCTGTCCTCCGGTGCCCTGTGCAGACCGCACACCCCGCAGCTTTCCTGCCTGCCTCCCCTCTTTCGTCCCAGGTTCCCCTCGCCGAGTGTTTCCACCAGCATCCTTCCCTGGGGGTCCTGACCTCCACTGAAGGGATCATCCTGGTTCGTAGTTGGCTTTTGATGTGTGCTCTTCATGGACCAAAGCTCTGTAGACCCTTGGCATTCTTAAACTTGACGTTTGTGACTTTAGCTGTTAGCGAGTAAATTGGATGCATATACAGGAAGCAATGTGGATGATAACTTGGGGGCGTCCTTCTGCATTGGGTGCTTCTGCCATGTGTGTGGAGCTGCCCAGAGCTGTGAGCAAGCTAAGAAGCCCCCCACATGCACCCCCAAGCCTGGCTCACTGCTTCTCTACCCAACATCTCTCTTTTTTAAGAACACTGTCCACTGAGAAAGAAAATATATGTCCATGAAATGCTGCCAGAGACTTGGAACTAGGGAGGAAGAACAGCAGCCCAGATAAATATTTTTGGATGCGTATAAATTTGGAGATTCTTGAAGATCTCGTGTATTCCTCATGAATACCAGGGATTGATCATATTTGCATGTTGGACCACAGTCATTTTTAAGTCGTTATTTTTTTTATTTTCAAGTTTTGATTCTTTTTTAGCAGCAGCAATTATTTTTCTAAAAATATTATTAACTGGAACTTTAATGTAAAATGATAGATAAAAATGAATCGGCAGGTTCCTCAAAGACTTAAGAGCTTTTTATTGTTTTTGGCTTGGTGAGATAGACTCTTTGAACTTAACATTCAAAAGAGGAAGAGGCCTGTTTAACAGGAGGGCCTCAGGAATCCAGCTCCTCTCTCCTGCCTAGCCCCCCAGCCCCCGGCCCAGGTGTGTCTGGGCATGGCACTCTTTGGCAGGGCTCGGCCAAGAGTGAACTTCAGTGGCACCTTCAGGGCTGGGGAACAGCCACTGGGGTCCCGTCTGTCTGGTCCTGAGGAGAACAGGTAACCATTCGGCAGGTATCCCTCTATGTGATAGTTACCCCTGTAGGTGACACTGTTACCCCTGTGTGTTACACAGTTACCCCTGTATGTAATACAGGTACCCCGTATGTGACACAGTTACCCCTGTGTGTGATCCAGTTATCCCTGTGTGTGACACCATTACCCCTGTGTGTGACACCATTACCCCTGTGTGGGACACACTTACCCCTGTACATAATACAGTTACCCCTATGCGTAATACAGTTACCCTGTATGTGACACAGTCACCCCTGTGTGTGACACAGTCACCCCTGTGTGTGACACAGTTACCCCTGTCTGTGACACACCTACCCCTGTGTGACACAGTTACCCCTGTGTGTGACACAGTTACCCTGTGTGTGACACAGTCACCCCTGTCTGTGACACAGTCACCCCTGTCTGTGACACAGTTACCCTTGTCTGTGACACACCTACCCCTGTGTGACACAGTTACCCCTGTGTGTGACACAGTTACCCTGTGTGTGACAGTCACCCTGTGTGTGACACAGTCACCCCTGTCTGTGACACAGTCACCCCTGTGTGTGACAGTCACCCTGTGTGTGACACAGTCACCCCTGTCTGTGACACAGTCACCCCTGTGTGTGACAGTCACCCTGTGTGTGACACAGTCACCCCTGTTTGTCAGTCATCCCTGTGTGTGACAGTCACCCCTGTGTGTGACACACTTACCCCTGTCTGTGACACACCTACCCCTGTGTGACACAGTTACCCCTGTCTGTGACACAGTCACCCCTGTGTGTGACAGTCACCCTGTGTGTGACAGTCACCCCTGTGTGTGACACAGTCACCCCTGTCTGTGACACAGTCACCGCTGTGTGTGGCACAGTTACTCCTGTGTGTGACAGTCACCCCTGTCTGTGACAGTCACCCCTGTGTGTGACAGTCACCCTGTCTGTGACACAGTCACCCTGTCTGTGACACTCACCCTGTCTGTGACACAGTCACCCCGTCTGTGACACAGTCACCCCTGTGTGTGACAGTCACCCTGTGTGTGACACAGTCACCCCTGTGTGTGACAGTCACCCTGTCTGTGACACAGTCACCCTGTCTGTGACAGTCACCCTGTGTGTGACACAGTCACCCCTGTGTGTGGCACAGTCACCCTGTCTGTGACAGTCACCCTGTGTGTGACACAGTCACCCCTGTGTGACACAGTCACCCTGTCTGTGACACAGTCACCCCTGTCTGTGACACAGTCACCCCTGTGTGTGACAGTCACCCT
Organism: Cervus elaphus; assembly: GCF_910594005.1. Taxonomy (NCBI): domain Eukaryota; kingdom Metazoa; phylum Chordata; class Mammalia; order Artiodactyla; family Cervidae; genus Cervus; species Cervus elaphus. The sequence goes on along the minus strand of NC_057841.1, from coordinate 11,841,097 downwards.
GTGTGTGACACAGTCATCCTGTCTGTGACACAGTCACCCTGTGTGTGACACAGTCACTCCTGTGTGTGACACAGTTACCCTTGTCTGTGACACAGTCACCCCTGTCTGTGACACAGTCACCCCTGTGTGTGACACAGTTACCCTTGTCTGTGACACACCTACCCCTGTGTGACACAGTTACCCCTGTGTGTGACACAGTTACCCTGTGTGTGACAGTCACCCTGTGTGTGACACAGTCACCCCTGTCTGTGACACAGTCACCCCTGTGTGTGACAGTCACCCTGTGTGTGACACAGTCACCCCTGTTTGTCAGTCATCCCTGTGTGTGACAGTCACCCTGTGTGTGACAGTCACCCTGTGTGTGACACAGTCACCCCTGTCTGTGACACAGTCACCCCTGTGTGTGACAGTCACCCTGTGTGTGACACAGTTACCCTTGTCTGTGACACACCTACCCCTGTGTGACACAGTTACCCCTGTGTGTGACACAGTTACCCTGTGTGTGACAGTCACCCTGTGTGTGACACAGTCACCCCTGTGTGTGACAGTCACCCCTGTGTGTGACACACTTACCCCTGTCTGTGACACACCTACCCCTGTGTGACACAGTTACCCCTGTCTGTGACACAGTCACCCTGTGTGTGACACAGTCACCCCTGTCTGTGACACAGTCACCCCTGTGTGTGGCACAGTTACTCCTGTGTGTGACAGTCACCCCTGTCTGTGACAGTCACCCCTGTGTGTGACAGTCACCCTGTCTGTGACACAGTCACCCTGTCTGTGACAGTCACCCCTGTCTGTGACACAGTCACCCTGTCTGTGACAGTCACCCTGTCTGTGACACAGTCACCCCGTCTGTGACACAGTCACCCCTGTGTGTGACAGTCACCCTGTCTGTGACACAGTCACCCCTGTGTGTGACACAGTCACCCTGTCTGTGACAGTCACCCTGTGTGTGACACAGTCACCCCTGTGTGTGGCACAGTCACCCCTGTCTGTGACACAGTCACCCCTGTCTGTGACAGTCACCCTGTGTGTGACACAGTCACCCCTGTTTGTCAGTCACCCCTGTCTGTGACAGTCACCCTGTGTGTGACACAGTCACCCCTGTTTGTCAGTCACCCTGTCTGTGACAGTCACCCTGTGTGTGACACAGTCACCCCTGTTTGTCAGTCACCCTGTCTGTGACAGTCACCCTGTGTGTGACACAGTCACCCCTGTGTGTGGCACAGTCACCCTGTCTGTGACAGTCACCCTGTGTGTGACACAGTCACCCCTGTGTGTGACACAGTCATCCCTGTCTGTGACACAGTCACCCTGTGTGTGACACAGTCACCCCTGTTTGTCAGTCACCCTGTCTGTGACAGTCACCCTGTGTGTGACACAGTCACCCCTGTGTGTGGCACAGTCACCCTGTCTGTGACACAGTCACCCTGTGTGTGGCACAGTCACCCTGTCTGTGACAGTCACCCTGTGTGTGACACAGTCACCCTGTTTGTCAGTCACCCCTGTGTGTGACACAGTCACCCCTGTGTGGCGGCCGCCTCCTTCCTGGGGTCCCCCTGACCAGGACTCCTGCCTGTGGTACTTCCTCCGGCTTCTTTTTGTCATTTCTGACAGATCCCAGCTCCCCAGTTCTCTCAAGGCTTTTATCTTTTAGATGTCTAAACGGGCATTTTTTTCTTTCCTAGGGAGATCAAATTTGGTTATATTCAAGAAATCTTAAAAATATTTTCAGCCAATCTGTGCCAACCATTCTAAACTCAAGTTGGATTGGCAAGAAATTTGATTGTAATCTTAAGTTGATTTCAAATCAATCAAGTTGATTTCAGCTATGTATTCAAATATTTAAGTTTACTTTAAGAATTTTATAAAACATGAATTCAACCTCAACATTAAACAAGGCATAAAATTATAGGGAAATATGTGAGGTGATGGACACATTAATGATCTCAATGGCGGGTATTCCTTTCACGACGTCTATGTAATATATCAAATGATCACATTGTACAGTTTAAATGTCTTATGATTTTGTCAAATAATACCTCAACTTAGAATTTTTAAAAGTCTAATTTAAATATCAAAAAAATAAATTTTGAGGAAGAATGGATACATGTATATGTAGGGCTGAGTCCCCTCTCTGTTCACCTGAAACTATCACAACATTGTTTGTAAACTGGCTGTGTTCTTTAGTTGCTAAATCATGTCTGACTCTTTGCAGCTCCATGAACTGCAACATGCCAGGCTTCCTGTCCTTCACTGTCTCCCAGAGTTTATTCAAACTCATGTCCACTGAGTCAGTGATGCCATCCAACCATCTCATCCTCTGTCACCCGCTTCTCCTGACCTCAATCTTTTCCATATATATATATATATATGACCATATATATATAATAAACTATACCCCAATAAAAAGGCAAAGTTTAAAAAATGAATCAAAATGTGCTATCTAGCTTAAACATCATCATAACAGTTTTATAGATGTGAGAGAGAAAATATATTTTCCATATATGTGTGTATATATATATATATTCCTCCCTCCCCCACTGGGCCTGTCGGTTGGATGCATCCTGCATATTATACAAGCTCAGCATGGCTGACATTTTGCACCACTAACTCTGTGCTGTGGGGTGTCCTGATCACGGCAGGTACCTGCTAGATGCCCGTTCCCCTCCCCTACCCGGCTGCCATGACCACAGATGTCTCCAGACACTGCACAGTATCCCATGGGAGACAAAACTGCCTTTGGTCAAGAACCGCTGCTCATTTTTCAGTTAGGTTGCTTTTTGTTTTTTGATATTGGGCTGCATGAGCTGTTTGTATATTTTGGAGATGAATCCCTTGTCAGTTGCTTCATTTGCATGTTTTCTCCCAGCCTGAAGGTTGTCTTTGTGTCTCATTTATGGTTTTTTTTGTGTTTTTTTGCTGTGCAAAAGCTTTTAAGTTTAATTAGGCCCATATTTTTGTTTTTATTTTCAAATCTAGAAGGTGGGTCAAAAAAGATCTTGCTGTGGTTTATGTCAAAGAGTGTTCTGCCTGTGTTTTCCTGTAAGCATTTTATATTGCCTGAACTGATGAATCTATTTACAGGTCGGGAATAGAGAACAAATGTGTGGATGTGGTGGGAGGAAGTGGGGGACGTTCTAGGAGGCTGGGATTGACAGATATACACAACTCTGTGTGAGACAGAGAGCTAGTGGGGAGCTGCGGGCTAGTGCAGGGAGCTCAGCTCGGGGCTCTGATGACCCAGAGGGGTGGGAGGAATGTCCAAGAGGGAGGCGATGTATGCATCCAGAGAGCTGATTTACTTCATTGTACAGCGGAAAGTAACACAGCACTGTAAAGGAACTGTACCCAATAATGTGTGTGTGTGCTAAATTGCTTCAGTCCCGTCCGACTCTTTTCAACACTGGACTGTAATCTGCCAGACTCCTCCGTCCTTGGGATCCTCCAGGCAAGAATACTGGAGTTGGGTTGCCATGCCCGCCTCCAGGGGATCTTCTTGACCCAGGGATCGAACCCGCGTCTCTTAGGTCTTCCATATCGGCAGGCGGGTTCTTTACCACTAGTGCCACCTGGGAAGCCCATACCCAACAACAAAAATGATAAAAAGAACTGCTCTATAATGATTGCAGTTTTACCAAATTATCTGTCTACATTCTGAGAGGTTTAATCATATATATTTACTACATTGTTTTTTAGTACCTAAAGATTCATCACTATAGTATCTTTATCATGGCTTTTTATCCTTACCAGATTGCCCTCTGACTGTTTAAAACATTAAACATTAAATTGACTGTTAATCTTTTATGAACCTCTTTTATTTCTACATCTTTTGTTTGTGTTTCCCTGGTAAATTCCTGCCCAGCCCTTTATTTTCAACCCATTTGTATAGTTTCCATTTCACCATTTCCATGGCTCCCACCAGGCATAACTTAAACTCCACCAAACCAGTAAAGCTGACCCCACCTGGCTTGTATTTCTGTCAGCAAAGGAGGTGTCAGGCTGTCTGCCTCCCCTTCCCCATGGACTGATGCTGAGCTGTGTTAAGGGAAAAACAGAGGCCTGTGTCCCGCGGTGTTCTGTGCTCCCACGATGCCCTTGTGAGATGGTAAGGACGCGGAAGGGTAGCGTTCTTTCCAGCTGAAGCCTGTGCAAAGGCTGGCACTGCTCGCGACAAGGAGGAGTCTTCTTTTCTATCCCCATGACCTGGACACTTGGATTCTGAGTCCGTTTGTCAGGGGCACCACGTGGGTCCGGGCTTCCCAGGTGGCGCTTGTGGTCAGTGGTCAAGAACCCGCCTGCCCATGCAGGAATCACAGGTGATGTGGGCTGGATCCCTGGGTCAGAGAGAGAGTCCTCCCTGGAGAAGGAAATGGCAACCCACTGCAGTGTTCTTGCCTGGGAAATCCCATGGACAGAAGAGCCTGGTGGGGTACAGTCCAGGGGGTTGCAAAGTCAGACACAACTGAGCACTCACACACTCACACACACACACACACACACGCACACACAGACAGACAGACACACATGCACACACACATACACGCACATACACACACGCGCGCGCATGCACACACACATACACACATGCGCACGCACACACACACACATACACACATGCACACACACATACATACACACAAACACACACACACATGCACCAGGTGGGTCCAGCTATGTCCACACCAGCCCTCTCTGCTTCTGATTTTGTGGTTATTACACAAACACAGCCTCCAGAAATGAGCAGAGCTTCCTGGTACCGCAGATACTTCTGAAAGTATCTTTGGAGAGCTTCTTTTGTTTCTGGAATGCACCAGGTAGGGAGTGCTCTGTAAACATTCAGACTCCTTGAGAAGAGGGCTGTGAATTACCATCTCGCATTCAGTATCTCTAACAGGATAATGTAGAGACAATGGCAAAACGTTTGGTTAATGCAATTTGGGGTCACCAGTTGGAGGTGCCTGTCTTGGTCCCAGCTGCTTGGGAGGGTCTAACTCATCTGCAAGGACTGGCTGCTACCCACCTATCGGTCACTTTGCTCGAATCTCTCCCACGCGAAGCCTTTCTTTCTTCTCCCCCAGCAGCACTAATGGTTTCCTCCTCTGGGCCCCCAGAGGAGGCACTGTGTTTAGAACTCAGCTAATTGTGCTGTAATGATTTGTTTATCTGTCTTGCCCAGGAGGTGATGAGCATTTTGAACCCAGGAGACTGTGTCCTTTTCATTTTTATACACCATCTCCTTTTGTTGAATAAATCTTTGAGTCTATTTTCGCATCCTCTGAACTCCTTTTTGGTGATTCCTGCTGTCACCCACAGAGACTCCAAACTTCGCTTCTTTTTCTTCTCACATGTGTTTATTTATTTGGCTGTGCCTGGTCTCAGCGGTGGCATGTGGGATCCAGGGATCGAGTCTGAGCCCCCAGCATTGGGAGCCCAGAGTCTCAGCCCCTGGACCACCAGGGAAGTCCCTAAACTTCACTTCTGTCAAATGTCTCGACCTGTCAGGATGAGCAAACATTTACAGCTTTCCGTTGATCCCTCCTTACTGTTTGGAACACACGGCCCCAAACATCGAACTCCTGTCTTTCCCGGCTCTGTGTTAACCTGTCCTCATTCTCAAGATTGGTCAGAAGCACACCTTGGGTGTCCCCATCGAATTCTGTGCTTTTTCAGAACCTCATTTAACACACAATGTTACAGTCGATCGTCAGCCTGTATGTCTGCTTTACCCACTCGACTGAAAGATCCTTGAGCACGGAGCTTGGTACTCAATAAATAAATATTCGCTGATTGTTTCTTACAAAATGCATGTAATGTATCCAGAAACTTTGGAGTAGAGGAGAAAGAGTTTGTAATCTGAAATCACAAAACTTGCATTCTCCTCCGGGTTCTGCGTTTGTACTGCTGCTGCTGCTAAGTCGCTTCAGTCGTGTCCGACTCTGTGCGACCCCATAGACGGCAGCCCACCAGGCTCCCCCGTCCCTGGGATTCTCCAGGCAAGAACACTGGAGTGGATGCTGTTTGTGCAGGGGGAAAAAAATAAAATACAGAAATTTGCCCAGCTATAAGAATATGTTAGCAAAAGTAGATCTAAGCAAAGAAAAACAGGCCCCTGCCAGGAAGCAAAAGCCACAGTACAAGGACAGTGAACAAAACCAGATAAGTCAGCTCAGCAGCAACCGGGGGAGGGTAACGGCGCAGTGGGAAGGGGTCTCCATCTCCAGGTCCCCGTGGCCCCAGGGTGATGCAGGCCAGAGGACAGGTACTGTCGGACGGGCGCAGCCTCACTGAGATTGCTCCGCAAGGGGGCTTCCCAGGTGACTCAGAGGAAAAGAATCCACCTACCAGGCAGGAGATGTGGGTTTGATCCCTGGGTCAGGAAGATCCCTTAAAGGTGGATGTGGCAACCCACTCCAGTATTCTTGCCTGGAAAACCCCATGGACAGAGGAGCCTGGTGGGCTACAAAACAGGCAAAGAAACAAATGAAAAATTATCACAAGATTGCCCCAGGGACAATAGGTCTTTGGCTTTGGATAGAAATAAGACATCAAGCCTGAGGTTTATTTATTCATGCAAATGTCTGCCCTTTGTCCCTGGTGAAGCCATCGGAACAAATCGTGTCGGCCCGTAGCCTTGCTGCATGGGAGGGGCAGGCCCGACTCAGGCGTTGGCAACGCGTGTGACATGAACGCAATGTGACAGCCTCCTGGACCGCTCGCCACGGGCCTTCTCAGCACGGGCCCCCTGTGTGGGAGGTGACAGGTCACCCAAGGCCTTTGAGTCTCATCTGTAAAAGTGAGGATATATATGTAAGTATATATCATGTACATATTCCCGTTTATTTTTTGAACAAAAAAGATTTTCAGTCCTTTTTTTGTATGTGTTTTCCCTCATAAAATGAAGATATATATTTACATATGTATCTCTCAGGTAATAATTAGCCTTGAGAGCTGTATATGTGTGTGACTTGTTTGCGCGTCTGTCCAAGGCCCGTCACGACTTGCACGTGGCTCTCGGAGGCAGGGTGTGTCCTGTGGTGCTCGGAGCCACCACTGCGCTGTCCAACCTGGCTGTCACACGCAGGTTTTTTGGGTTTTTTTTTTTGGTGTCCTGTACAGCGTTCGGGATCTTAGTTCCCTGACCAGGGATCGAACCTGAGTCCCCCTGCAGTGGAAACGCAAAGTCTTAACCACAGGACTGCCAGGGAACTCCCCAGAGCGGATGTTTTAAACTGGACTTCATTATTTGACAAACGTAGAGCCGTTTCTCATTAAATCTCTCCTTCCTGTCTCACGGGCGAGACCCTGAAAGCCTGCGTTCTGCCCGCCTCCCTTGTTAGTTTATTCCCCTAACGGACACTTGCTGCGCGCCTCTCCTCCGGGTCAGGACTGAGGGTGTGCAGACAGAGTGGACTGGTCCCCGGACACAGGCTGTGTCATCGCTCCTTTGCTCATGGTGGTGGCGGCGACTCAGGGCGATGCCTCGTAGGCGAGACGGAGCCGCGTATTTTGAGGGTCAGGATTCAAAAGGCTGAGGGGGCAGCTGCTCTAAACCTGAGTGTACTCTGGGCCGGACAAGGATAACAAGATCCCGCCTCATGAAGTTGACTCTGGGAGTCTGTGGCGGTGAACCCAGGTACCCCTTGCTCCTTACTGAGTTCTGACGTCATCCCTGTGGTCCACGTGAAGAGGATGGATCTTAGCTCACTCAAATAAGTGAAGATGACAGCTCTCGTTAAGTGGCTGATGGGGGTTTTGAATTCAGTTCTGTCTGACACCCAGCGAGGGGCTCCGTTTACAATTCCGTGCTGATTTAGAGGTGGTCTTTAAGCTTAGGAAACTCCTTTCATCTGCCTGGGGCCCACTGTCTTTCTTCTCTTGTTCCTTGCTTTCAAATCAGCACGCACTCTGCCTGCCCCCTTCCTCCTGGAGTCTTTCCACCTGTCTGGAGAGGGGCGAGTTTAAGTCTCTATTTTCTGTGACCACAGTTTTCTCAAATGGTTCATGCTGAGATTATGAACCTCAAGGTTCTTGCTGGCTAAAAGTCTCTATATTCTGCAATACTGTCTATACGCTTCTAGAGTTACCACGGTTTCATAATGTTCTTCTTTAACAGGTAATTACAACAGAAAATGTGTTCTTAGCAATATATGATACAATGAGATACACAAACTCTTTAAAAAATCAGCTATGACTTAGAGATCTCATCTCTCTATCACATGCTTAGTCATGTCTGACTCTTTTGCATCCCCCTGGACTGTAGCCCACCAGGCTCCTCTGTCCACGGGATTCTCCAGGCAAGAATACTGGAGTGATTTGCCATTTCCTTCTCCAGGGGCTCTTCCTGATCCAGGGATCGAATTCGTCTTTCATGTCTCCTGCACTGACAGGTGGGATCTTTACCATCAGGGCCACCTGGGAAGCCCGTGGTTTCAGGATGATTCAAGCACATAAAATGTATGTGCACTTTATTTCTACTGTTATTACATCAGCTCCAGCTCAGATCATCAGACATCAGATCCCAGAGGTTGGGGACCCCTGCTTTCAAGTTTTTAGGGAGGAATCCTTCCTTGCTTCTTCCCAGCTTTCGGGGACTCCTGGTCATCCTTGGGGTGCCTTGGCTTGTAGCTGCATCACCCCAGCCTCTGTCTCCGTCTTCACGTGACTTTCTTCTGTGTGCCTCCTCTGGGTCTGAGTATTCAAATCACTCTCTACTTTTTTTTTGGTATAAAGTCATTGGATGTAAGGACCACTCTAATCAAGGATGAAAAGTGAAAGTATCAGTCACTCAGTCGTGTCTGACTCTTTGTGACCCCTTGGAGTATAGCCCACTGGGCTCCTCTGTCCATGGGATTCTCCAGGCAGGAATACTGGAGTGGGTTGCCCTTCCTTTCTCCAGGGGATCTTCCTGACCTGGGGATCAAACCTGTGTCTCCTGCATTGCAGGCAGACTCTTGACCACTGAGCCACCTGGGAAGCATCCCAACCTCTGCCTCCATCCTGATGTGGCCTTCTTCTGTGTTTCTCCTCTGAGTCCGGGTATTCAGATTGCTCTCTACTTATTTGTTTTTTGTAATAAAGACACCAGCCATTAGATGTAAGGCCCCCTCTTATCAAGTATGACCTCATTTTAACTTGCTCACATCTGCAAAGACTCTATTTCCAAATGGGGGACTAGGTGTTAGGGCTTGAACATGGCTCTTGGGGGGATCAACTGGATCCACTACACTAGTTTACTTGATGGAAAAGTATTTCTACGTCAGCTTTTAAAAAGTATTAATTTATTTTGTTTCTGGCTGCGTATGGTCTTCGTTGCTCTGTGCAGGCTTCTCTCTAGTTGTGGGGCATGGGCTTAGCTGCCCCGCGGCATGTGGAATCTTAGTTCCCCGATCAGGGATCGAACCCACGTCCCCTGCGTTGGAAAGCAGATTCCTAACCTCCAGACCACCAGGGAAGTCTCTACATAAAAGCTTTTGAAAAGCTTAATGAATGAAGCTTAATGATAAGACTGTATTGAAAACAAAACTAAAACAAGTTGCTCCGCAGTCTCTGTGACAATTAGGTCCTTAATTATGTGTTATCTTACCTGTATCCCAGCTGATTTTCTCTGGGTCTTTTTGGGGGCAGAAGCCTCATCTTCCACTTCATTTGTGTCCTTCCAAGCTTCCTAGCCCACTATTCCTTGCCCAGCTCTATTACAAAGAGCTGAGAAGAAAAAAGAGAGATGACCATTCTCTTTTAACAGCCAAGCCAGGCAGGGACTACAGCTGTAGCCTGAGAGATTTAGGTTGCACATAAGACATATTTCCTGATGTTGAAAAAAATGACCATTGGCATGGGTTCCTGAGGAAGGGTGGAGAATTTCTGCCTCTGGCCTCCGAGTCCACTGTGTGGCTTAGGGAAGCATGTCCTGCTCACTCATTCTGGGAACACTCCATTCTAAGACACACCGTTCTTTACATCACTGGGAAAGGCACAAATGCTGCCACGTGTAATTGTAAACCTTTGTGAATATAAAGTGTTAGCTGCTCAGTCGTGTCCGCCTCTTTGCCACCCCCTGCTCTGTAGCCCTCCAGGCTCCTCCGTCCATGGGATTCTCCAGGCAAGAATACTGGAGTGCATTGCCATTTCCTTCTCCAGGGGATCTTCCCGACCCAGGGATTGAATCCGCATTGCAGGCAGATTATTTACCCTCTGAGACACCAGGGAAGCCCTTGTGAATATAAGATGCACTATAATTTCAGAGATGTTAAAAATGAAAGAAAAAATGGTGAATCTTAGAACTGGTGAGATAGGATATTGAAACAGAAAATAGTCTCTGACTGTGGAGAAAAGCCGACCTTTGGGCAGGTCGCCCGCCTCCCGGGCAGGGCTGGCGGAGTGGAGGAGCCTGCGTCTGGTGTGCGAAAGTGCAGCGTGGTGACTGAGCGTGGGTTTGCTGTCTGGCAGATGTGCGTTAACGTTTTACTTTCAGTTCTCAGAATCTCAGTTCCCTTCTCTGCAAACGTAGAATAATATCACCCTTATCGGGCTTTCTGTGAATCCAATGGAATAATGTAAGTGAACACACCCATCTCAGAGCTGACACCATGCTGGTGAATTTCTTCTTCCCGGTTCCATGCCTGTCCTCCGGCCTCCCCCAGAAGCTCTCCCTGAGAAAGTAAAAATAATAACTGAACAGAGTATATGATGACTGTAGACCATAAAGAGCCTCTTGATGAAGGTGAAAGAGAAGAGTGAAAAACCTGGCTTAAAACTCAACATTTAAAAAACTAAGATCATGGCACCTGGTTCCATCACTTCATGGCAAATAGGGAAAAAATTAAAACAGTAACAGGCTTTATTATCTTGGGCTTCAAAATCACTGTGGATAGTGACAGTGTTACAGTGTGAGTTGCTTAGTCGTGTCCGACTCTTTGTGAACTCATGAGCTATAGCCCCTGCCAAGCTCTCTATCCATGGGATTTCCCAGGCAAGAATACTGGACTGGGTTGCCATTTCCTTCTCCAGGGGATCTTCCCAACCCAGGGATCAAGCTCACGTCTCCTGCATTGCAGGAAAATTCTTTACTGTCTGAGCCACCAGGGAAGCCCATAGCATAGCTTCTAGATATAACCCTTCAGTTCAGTTCAGTTCAGTCGCTCAGTTGTGTCCGACTCTTTGCGACCCCATGAACCGCAGCACACCAGGCCTCCCTGTCCATCACCAACTCCCAGAGTTTACTCAAACTCATGCCCATCGAGTCGGTGATGCCATTCAGCCATCTCATCCTCTGTCGTCCCCTTCTCCTCATGCCCCCAATCCCTCCCAGTATCAGGGTCTTTTCCAATGAGTCAACTCTTCGCATGAGGTGCCCAAAGTATTGGAGTTTCAGCTTCAGCATCAGTCCTTCCAATGAACACCCAGGACTGATCTCCTTTAGGATGGACTGGTTGGATCTCCTTGCAGTCCAAGGGACTCTCAAGAGTCTTCTCCAACACCACAGTTCAAAAGCATCAATTTTTTGGCGCTCAGCTTTCTTCACAGTCCAACTCTCACATTCATACATGACCACTGGAAAAACCATAGTCTTCATTAGATGGACCTTTGTTGGCAAAGTAATGTCTTTGCTTTTTAATATGCTATCTAGGTTGGTCATAACTTTCCTTCCAAGGAGTAAGTGTCTTTTAATTTCATGGCTGCAGGCACCATCCGCAGTGATTTTGGAGCCCCCAAAAATAAAGTCTGACACTGTTTCCACTGTCTCCCCATCTATTTCCCGTGAGGTGATGGGACCAGATGCCATGATCTTAGTTTTCTGAATGTTGAGCTTTAAGCCAACTTTTTCACTCTCCTCTTTCACTTTCATCAAGAGGCTTTTAGTTCCCCTTCACTGTCTGCCATAAGGGTGGTGTCATCTGCATATCTGAGGTTATTGATATTTCTCCCGGCAATTTTGATTCCAGCTTGTGCTTCTTCCAGCCCAGCGTTTCTCATGATGTACTCTGCATATAAGTTAAATAAGCAGGGTGACAATATACAGCCTTGACGTACTCCTTTTCCTATTTGGAACCAATCTGTTGTTCCATGTCCAGTTCTAACTATTGCTTCCTGACCTGCATACAGGTTTCTCAAGAGGCAGGTCAGGTGGTCTGGTATTCCCATCTCTTTCAGAATTTTCCACAGTTTACTGTGATCCACACAGTCAAAGGCTTTGGCATAGTCAATAAAGCAGAAATAGATGTTTTTTCTGGAACTCTCTTGCTTTTTCAATGATCCAGCGGATATTGGCAATTTGATCTCTGGTTCCTCTGCCTTTTCTAAAACCAGCTTGAACATCTGGAAGTTCTCGGTTCATGTATTGCTGAAGCCTGGCTTGGAGAATTTTGAGCATTACTTTACTAGCGTGTGAGATGAGTGCGATTGTGTGGTAGTTTGAGCACTCTTTGGGATTGCCTTTCTTAGGGACTGGAATGAAAACTGCCCTTTTCCAGTCCTGTGGCCACGGCTGAGTTTTCCAAATTTGCTGATATATAACATCTAGCTATATAGAGATAATTATATTGATTAATTATGACATAATAATATTGATTTTTCTCAATACCGTAAATTAAATTAAAATCTTAATAGTAAACTGTTTCCTGATTCTAGCTATCAATTTTACTTAATCAAGATGCTTTGTTCTTTCTGTGTATTTCTAGATTCTGTTTGATAAGTCTATCAGCTTCATGGCTGAGATATTGATCTATGTACGAATCTCAGTTTTCGTTTGCTTCTGGTGATTTATCTGCATTTACAATTCCTTGATCCTAGATGACTTCACCCTTTAAACATTTGCGTCTACTGCAAATGCATACCCTACCAAGTTAATGTTTACCTAGCTTAAACCTGTTTAAGTCTTTAAGCTAAGTTAGCCTTTGATCCTAGGTATGCATTTTGATATTCCTCTTCATTTCTTCCCCCCTGGACTTTTAGTCATTGGAGAAAATTGCTGTTAAAAAATATGAAGAAAACCAGTTTTCTCTGAGGTCAGTGAAGGGACAGATTTGTCATTGATTTTTCAATGTCAGTGAAATGGTCGATTTAGCTACTGTGCTTACTAAGTCCCTGTGAGTAAGGACGGAGGGTCTGTGACTGATGGACCCCCTTACATTGTGAGGAGTGTGGGAGGGGTCCCAGCCCACGCTCAGAAAGGGTCTTATTTATAAGGAAAGGGAAACTTTGGGTGAGAAAGTAACCAAAAGCAGCTTACTCAATACCACTGAATTCAGTAAAAATCAATAGGATAGATTAGGATTCATGATCATTTAAAATATACTATGACAAACTTAGTGTATTAAAAAGCAGAGACATCACCTTGCTGACAAAGGTCTGTCTAGTCAAAGCTACGGTTTTTCTAGTAGTCATGTATGGATGTGACGGTTGGACCATAAAGAGGGCTTGTTGCAGAAGAGGGAGCCCTTCCAGGGCCCAAACAATCATCCTTGTCTAACACTGGGGAATTAATTGTCTGAGGAAACACCCAGCTGACAAAGCAAGCAACTTCACTGGGAAGGGGCGCCCGGTAGAGAGCAAGGGCGAGGAACGCAGGAGGGCTGCTCCACCACGTGGCTGGCAGTCTCGGGCTTTATGGTGATGGGATTGGCTTCTGGGTTGTCTCTTACCAGTCACTCTGACTCAGGGTCCTTCCTGGTGGTGCACGCCTTGTTCAGCCAAGATGGATGCCAGAGAGAAGGATTCTGGGAGGCGGTCAGACACGTGGTGTCTCCTTCTGACCTTTCCTGAACTCTTCCGGTTGGTGGTGGCTCATTACTTCCGTGTTCCTTACCAGGACCTCCTGTCCTAAAACCTCACACAATGGTTACGTGGTGCTGGGCCAGGGTGGGCGGTTTCAGTCAGTGTGCTTCCACTGACAGGCTGAGCATCGAAGAAGGATGCTTTTGAACTGTGGTGCTGGAGAAGACTCTTGAGAGTCCCTTGGACATCAAGGAGATCAAACCAGCCAATCCTAAAGGAAATCAGTCCTGAATATTCACTGGAAGGACTGATGCTGAAGCCCCAATACTTTGGGAAGCTCCAATACTGATGGGAAGAGGTGACTCATAGGAAAAGACGCTGATGCTGGGAAGATTGAAGGCAAGAGGAGAAGGGGACGACAGAGGATGAGATGGATAGATAAGATCACAGACTCAGTGCACATGAATCTGAGCAAACTCTGGGAGATGGTGAAGGACAGGGAAGCCTGCTGTGCTGTAGTCCATGGGGTCGCAAAAAGTCAGCCAGGACTTACCGACTGAACAGAAACAATAACAAAATCAAATTTTAAACATCATGTATTATGTTTCATGTTATTCATTGCTAGGGAGAAGTACGGGAAACATCCCCGTTTATTAACTGTGCAGAAGGTTGCTCCTGGTATCATCAGAGTGACGAGACTCTGATAGACAGGCAGGGACCCGTGGAGGCTAAGAGCAGCACAGACCTCTGGAGCCGCCCCTGTTTCCTGGAGCAGGGAAGAGGGTTCTAGGTAGCATTTGAAAGCAGTGAAGACATGGGCCCTCCTGCTGAAACAACAAAGCATAAATACTGAGCAGTCCACACCAGTGTGGTCAAGCAACCTGAGAGGTTAAACCACTGTCCACACAGTCATGTTCTGACCTGGCCCATTGTGACCTAGAGAGTGTCAGATGAGTGAGGTAGGTCCACAGAGAAGGAGAAACACCATGTGACGTCCCTTGTATGTGGGATCTAAAAAGAAATGGCACACATGAACTTACTAACAAAACAGAAAGAGACTCACAGACTTAGAAAACAAACTGATGGTTGCCGGGGTGTGGGGTGGGGGTGTGTGCAGAGCGGGGGCTGGGGGGAAGGGATCGTTAGGGAGTTTGGGAAGGTCATGTACACACTGCTCTATTTGAAATGGATAACCTTCGAGGACCTACCGTATCACACCGGGAACTCTGCTCAGAGTTGTGTGCCACCCTGGATAGGAGGGGGGTTTGAGGAAGAATGAAAGTGAAGTCGTTCAGTCGTTTTTGACTCTTTGTGACCCCACGGACTGTAGCCCGCCAGGCTTCTCCATCCATGGGATTCTCCAGGCAACAATACTGGAGTGGGCGGCCATTCCCTTCTCCAGGGGATCTTCCTGACCCAGGGATAGAACCCAGGTCTCCCCCACTGCCGGCGGATTCTTTACCATCTGAGCCACCAGGAAATCCCCTTGAGGAAGAATGTATGTGAATGACTGAGTCCCCTCGCTGTTCACCTGAGACTACCACAACATTTGCTCATTGGCTGTACCACAGTACAAAACAAAAAGTTTAAAGGAAAAAAGTAAATTGGCCCATCATGAGTGGTGGTTAGGAATACATGACTTGTGGCTGCCATCAGGACGGCTGGAGTCTGAGAGGCAGGCAGGGCGATGCTCAGGTGTGGGCAGGTGAGGCCTATGAGCTGACCTTCAGCCGGGTCACAGTTGGTTTCACAGGCGTGCCGGGAGCTGACCTGTGCCCTGGGGACACCGCAGATTAAAAACGAGCAGGTGCGGCATCATGCAGTATCGATGGCCTGGCATATCTGCTGTCTGAGAATGTGAGTTGATTAATCTCACAAGATGATTAGACACAAAAGTACATGGGGTCAGGGACATATAATTAACTCACTTAATCCTTATAAAACTGTCCATGAACTGGAGGCACAGAGAGGTTAGGAGCTTTTCCAAGGTCACAAAGCTAGCCTGAAGAGCTAAGATTTGAAGGAACCCTCCGAGCTGCTTTATTGCTACACAGATGGAGAGTGTAGAAGCACATTAATTTCAACTACTGTTATTATAACCTGATCTCAAGAAGTGTTCCTTGGTGGAGACAGCTGGAGTTTCTCCTCCTGATTGTATGAATAATCTTTGCACAGGAGCTGAGTCCACCTGCCAGGCATCTACCCCTTGAGTCTGTCTGTTTCTAGGTCATCAGAGAGTTCAGGCTGCTGTCGTGTCCGCCCAGGATCGCTGAGGCAGCTCTGACGTCTGCTTCCAACCTTACCTCCTCACACCCTTTTTGAAATATTATATATATAAATATATATAAAATATATAAATATAAATATATATATATATAAATATAAATATATATATATATAAATATATATATATATATATATATATAAAAATATATATATATTTGGGCTTCCCTTGTGGCTCAGCTGGCAAAGAATCTGCCTACAATGTGGGAGAGCTGGGTTCGATCCCTGGGTTGGGAAGATCCCCTGGAGAAGGGAAGGGCTACCCACTCCAGTATTCTGGCCTGGAGAATTCCATGGACTGTATAGTCCATGGGGTTGCAAAGAGTCAGACACGACTGAGTGATTTTCATATATATAAAAGTGTTAGTCGCTCAGTCATGTCTGACTCTGCGATGCCATGGAGCCCAGATATATATATATTATATTTCAAAAAGGGTGTGAAGGGGTGAGATTGGAAGCAGGAGTGGTTAGAGCTGCCTCAGTGATCCTGGGCGGACACGACAGCAGCCTGAACTCCCGCCAGGCTCCCCTGTCCACATATATCTGCACTAGATCTTAGTTGCAGCATGTGGGCTCTAGTTCCCTGACCAGGGGTCAAATCGGGACCCCCTGCTTTGGGAGCACAGAGTCTCAGCCCCAGGACCACCAGTGAAGTCCCCCACCCTCTTTCTTCAGGGCAACCAATCATCTTGCTGAAATGCCAACCTGATCTCATTTGTCTAATTCACCATTCAGTAACCACGGAATGAACGGACGAGTGGATGAAGTGTGACTGCCTCGGTCACCATCCCCTCTCCATTATGTGGTGTTTAGATGAACCCCACCGCTTCAGACTCTCTGTGTCATTTTTTTTTCCTAGTTTCCTTTGCTAACAGTGCCGTCGTCCAAGGAATTCATTCTTCCAGTATTTCGTTTAATCCATCAAGTGATCTCATAGAATTTAAAAAGTAAAATGAAGAGTATGTTAGTTAATAGGATAAGGGCTCTTTACCCTTCATTTTCAAAATTGCTCTCAAATTTTAGGTAACTGATTATAATTAATACTGATCTTAATCTCATTTGGCTAGATTTAAGCTATACTTTTTTCTCTTAATTTTGTGGCTCACCTAATACAGATATTCATCGACTCCAATGGTGGTGATGGTGTTCATTTTCGAAGTGTGTCTGACTCTTTGTGACCCCATGGACTGCAGCACTCCAGGCTTCCCTGTCCTTCACTATTTCCTGAAGTTTGCTCATATTCAAATCCATTGAGTCAGTGATCCCATCCAACCATCTCAGCATCTGTTGCCCTATTCTCCTCTTGCTCTCAATCTTTCCCAGCACCAGGGTTTTTCCTAATGAGTCAGCTCTTCACATCAGCTGGCAAAAGTATTGGAGCTTCAGCTTCAGCATCAGTCTTTCCAATGAATATTCAGGGTTGATTTCCTTTAGGTTTGACTAGTTTGACCTCCTTGCAGGCCAAGGGACTCCCAAGAGTCTTCTTCAGCACCATATTTCAAAAGCATCAATTCCTTAGTGCTCAACCTTCTTTATGGTCCAACTCTCACATCTGTACATGACTACTGAAAAACCATAGCTTTGACGCTACAGACGTTTGTTGGCAAAGTGATGTCTCTGCTTCTTAACTTGCTGTCTAGATTTGTCACAGCTTTTCTTCCAAAGAGCAAGCGTCTTTTAATTTTGTGGCTACAGTCACCAACTGCAGTGATTTTGGAGCCCAAGAAAATAAAATCTGTCCTTAAGTCAAAAATACTTTTTTTTTTTTCCAAAAATACTTTTAATACACCTCACCTGTCAAACCTCCCAGACCTGTTTCTGAGGGACTTGACTCACAAGACTCTCAGGCTTTGGGGACCATCCACAAACCAAGGGTGCTGTCTGGATGGATGCGGCGGCTCTGGTTTCAATCCTGTGTTTCAGGATCACCATCGTCACACTCACTCTCAATTCCCTTTAACCTCCAGCTTAATTTTAGGCCATCTCTTGGCTCAATTTTGAAACTTTAATCCACCACCTACAAAGTTACAAACACCGACTAGGTCCTGGAAATATGTTTTTTAAAATCTTTTTATTTTATATTAGAGTATAGCCGATTAGCAGGGTTGTGATAGTTTCAGGTGGACAGCAGGGTGACTCAGCCACACACACACATGTATCCATTCTCCCCCAATTCCCCTCCCATCCAGGCCGCCACATAACATTGAGCAGAGTTCCCGGTGCTCTACAGCCGGTCCTTGTTGGTGATCCGTTTTCAGTATAGCCGTGTGTACATGTCTGTCCCATACTCCCTAACTATCCCTTCCCCCACATCCTCCCGCCCTGGCAACCGTAAGTCTAGACCTATGTTCTGATGTACTAAGAGGCAGTGAGGCTTGTTGGGAAAGGTGGTGAAGGAGGCTCTGTGGACACTGTTAAATTCTATTGGTAAAGAATTGTTTATGTCTCTCTCTCAAGAGTTCTACCCACTTAAGTTTTTTTCCTGGCTTTTCATGCTTTTCCTGGCTTTTCAAACCCCAACACCAGGACATCATGGTGACCTGGGAGTCAAGGAGTGTTGCAGAGTCACTGATTCTGACATGTTGTTATTGTTTAGTGGCTCAGTCCTGTCTGACTCTTTGTGAGCAGCCAAGAGTACCAGGAAGCCCTTCAGGCTCCTCTGTCCATAGGACTCTCCAGGCAAGAATGCTAGAGTGGGTTGACATGCCCTCCAGAGGATCTTCCCGACCCAGGGATGGAACCCAATGGTTGCAGGTGGATTCTTTCCCGCTGAGCCACTGGGAAACCCTGACGCTGACGTGAGTTGGCTCCATGCTCTGCTTTGGATGCTCTTCAATTTGACCACTCTGGGCCCCAGCATCGGATGTGGCAAGGATGCGCCCCTGTCTACATAAGGGGCACGTGGGTTGCATCCCGTGGCTTGATTTCTCCCCCAGGAACACAAACAAGGCTCTGTGGATTGACTCAAGTGCTGCCCTTGGAACAACAGCAGGACTGCAAGAGCGTTTCACTTTAGACTTTCCAGAAAGCACATTCAGCATCTCTTTTCCTCTCGGCCATAATTTTATCTTCGAGCCTGAGTTTTGAATAAAAATAGCTCACTTGCTGGTGCTCAGCCAATTCTTTAATAAAGCAGCCAGCCTTAGGAGGTGAGGTTTCTGAGGGGCTGGTGACTCAGCCCTGCTGAGCACGTGCCCAGGTAAATATCTCGCCTGGGGGCAGGGCCAGGCGCTACATGCCTGGGGAGGATGTGGTGCTGGTGAGTCCTCAGACAACATGCTTCATTCCATTCCAGGTGAGGCCACGGTGCACGCAGCGACCACAGGTACAGCGGATTCACACTCAGGGTTGCTAGGGCGCCAAACACTGCTGCAGAGATGGTAAGGGGTTGGACGGGGCCTCTGAAGAGTCTGGCAGTGCAAACAGACAGGAAGGCACAGGTTTACACCAAGGTTGGTTAAAAAACAACCAAGAGGCAATCACGGGCACAGCCTTCCAGAATTCCTTAGCGTGAGGAAGATCACACATCTCTGAGGTTCCCATTTTGTTGTTCCTCCTTCCCTCGTTTTCCATTCATTCATTTTAGGATGAACTGAATGGATAGATGTTCAGAATTCAGTCTGTAACAATGGTTAAGACAGCAATGGACTGACTTTTCGACAATGTTCTCAATGGTAAGAGACAGGGTTTGTATCCTTCTCGATAATTCTATTCAACTAATATTTATTGAGCATTAATAAGGGCATGGCATTACACTGTAGGCAAAAACATACCTGTAATATGGGTGTGTGCTAAGTGGCCTCAGTCACAGCCAACTCTGCCATCCCGTGGACTGTAATCCGCCAGGCTCCTCTGTCCATGGGATTCTCCAGGCAAGAATACTGGAGTGGGTTGCCATTTCTTTTCCAGGGGACCGTCCTGACCCAGGGATTGAACCTGAGTCTCTTACATCTCCAGCATTGGCCACTGGGTTCTTCTCCACTAGTACCACCTGGGAAGCCCCACGTGTAATATACATTCATCGATAGATACTCAAAGGGCTGGCTTGACATGGAACAATAATCCAGGAAGTTCTCAACCTGTGAAGATTACTTTTTGGATTGCAAAGTATATATCTGTAAACTTCAAAACATATATTTGCCCTGTAAGAAGTTCAAACAATTCACAACGTAGAAAATTGAAAAGTGAAACTGCTCCACAATCTCTCCATCCAGATACAGCCACACTTCACAAAGTATATCTTTAAAACTTATTTAATAGACAAACAACCATCTGGGAGTTTCTCTAAACATTGAAAATATTAAAGATTCAGAGGATGTAAAGATATTGGCATTCCAGTCAAAGAAAGTAATTGCAGGAAGTTCTCCCTGATTTTATTTTAATATTTTACTGGAAATGATCATATTTTCCTTGGAAGATGTTGTTGGTTAATTTGTGTCTGAGATTTGTATCCAGAACAGCTCCTGAGAGGTCAGTTACGTGGCCCAAAGCGCTTCTGGGCTGGAGTCTGCTGGCCCAGGTGAGGCCACGCTGTCTGTCTGTCTTCTCAAACACAGCTCTGCCCAGGCCCCTCGATCTTGAAATCAAGAACCAATTTCCCTTGACCAATACAGTGACCACTCACCATGATGGCATCTGGTTTCCTGAAGGTCGGAGAGATGAGTTGAGATGCTGGAAGCTAAGAAGGATGTGCTGAAACTGAAGCTCCAATGCTTTGGCCACCTGGTGTGAAGAGATGACTCATTGGAGAAGACCCTGATGCTGGGAAAGATTGAGGGCAGGAGGAGAAGGGGGCAGCAGAGGATGAGATGGTTAGATCGCATGATGGACTCAATAGACATGAACTGAGCAAACTCTGGGAGATAGTGAAGGACAGGGAAGCCTGGAGGTGCTGCAATCCACACGGTTGCAAAGAGTCAGACACGACTTAATGACTAAACAATAGCAACAGCGAGATGCAATGTGTACTCAAGTATGTGCCCCCATAAAAGACACCATCTAATGAGCTGGAGAAGGAAACGACAACCCTCTCCAGTGTTCCTGCTGGGAAATCCCACAGATGGAGGAGCCTGGTGTGCTACAGTCCATGGGGTCGCAAAGAGTTGGATGTGACTGAACAGCTAAAAAACAACAGCAATAACAACTACATAATTCTTAGGTAGCTTCGTGACACCCGGGGATCTGTTTTCCTTACGGACAACAGAAGCATGGTCAAGAGGTTCAGCGTTGAGCTCTGTATTTAATGACAGAAGAACATATTAATTTGAAATATCACCTATTTCAAATCTGACTTTTGGCTAATGGCCCTGACGTTCCACCTGAGGTGAAAGCAGTCCAGCAAAGCACCTTCCATCAAGTTGCAACATTCTCCCTTCTGAAGATATGAGGCTCGTTATTTCTGTCTTCTGCGCTTTGCTCCAATTTTCTCATCAGGCAGCCATCAGTTTTATCCTTCACGTGGAGACTGAACTAGTAAGTCTTGATCAAGCCCTGTGATTCATTTCCTTACCTTCAAGCAAAGGTCACTGCAGTTCCCATTCAGGGTCCTGCCAAGGGCTCCCTTGGGGGGAGGGGCTTCAGCCAGTGTCCACTTGACCTCAAAGGGCTCTGGTGGGGCCATGACTCATTCATTCCCTAATGTCTTTTCCAAGTGCAGATAAAGCTCACTGTTGACTCAGTGATGGGGCACGGTATGGAATGAAGGTTGGCATCATGCTAGGAAAAAAAAAATACATTTCCTTTGCCAGAGTCAAATATTTATTTTATTTGGCTCACGATAAATAGTAAGGGCCCTCGTAATTAACAAAAGTGTACTCTGGAGAACTGGCATAGTGTAGAAAAGAAAAAAAAACATATAGAGGTAGAAGATTTTTGTACCAATATCATTTGTGATTTAAGGCCATTATAGAGGACTATAAAATTATCTGGAATTAGTAGCTCTGGGGAGTAATTGAGAACCACAGAATTTCAGAGTTGGGAGTTACTTTATAAGGTAACTGATTTAACTCCTTTAATATCACAGATGAAAAAAAAGATGAGGTCAAAGTGTCTGGAAACAAGGACCAGTTTCCCAATTCTTGTGTGCCTCCAGTGAAAAAGTTTAAGTGAATCCCAGATCTCTATTGCCAAGTGTGTGTATATTTGTCGCTCAGTCATGTCTGACTCTTTGTGACTTATGGACTGTAGCCCTCCAGGCTTCTCTGTCCATGGGATTTCCCAGGCAAGAATTCTGGAGTGGGTTGTCATTTCCTTCTTCAGGGGATCTTCCTGATCCAGAATAGAACCTGGGTCTTCTGCATTGCAGGCAGATTCTTTTCCGTCTGAACCACCAGGGAAGCCCTTCAATTGCCAAAGACATCTAGAATTCTCTGAATACTGTGAAAAAGCTGCAGCTGACTGACTTGTCATCACCTTTCCTGAAACTGTGATGTGGTCCATATTGCTAGGTATCCAGGTTGGAGTAAAGAGATGGACTTCCTTGAGATGCTCTGAGCTCCCAAAGACTCAGCAAGTATATTAGGACTTTGAGATAGGTGGGGGTTCAGGCCCCTTGAACCCCTCTGTGTCCCTCGGTGAGGCGTTCAGGTTAGTTTTGGGCTTCCTGACGCTGTAAGGATGCTCCGGGAATTTGGAATGTGGTATAGAGGTGATGGTTAAGATGGCTAAGATGGGCTTCCCTGGTGGCTCAGACGGCAAAGAATCCACCTGAAATTCAGGAGACCTGAGTTCAATCCCTGGGTTAGGAAGATCCCTTCCAGGAGGGCATGGCAACCCACTCCAGTATTCCTGCCTGGAGAATCCCCACGGACAGAGGAGGCTGGCGGGCTTCAGTCCATGGGGTTGCAAAGAGTCGACACGGCTGACTACGCACAGCACATGGAGATGATGGTTAAGACGAATACTTCTAAAACACGTATGTGTCTTAGTCGCTCAGTAGTCTGTGACTCTGCAATGTAATTCACTTATTCGTTGTTGCTTAGCCTCTAAGTAGTGTCTGACTCTTTTGTGAAACCGTGAACTATAGCCCACCAGGCACCTCTGTCCATGGGTTTCTCCAGGCAAGGATGCTCGAGTGGGTGTGTGCTCACTTGTGTCCGACTCTTTGTGACCCCATGGACTGTAGACCACTCGGCTCCTCTGTCCCTGGGATTTCCCGGGCAGGAATGCTGGAGTGGGTTGCCATTTCCTTCTCCAGGAGATCTTCCCAACTCAGGGACCAAACCGGAGTCTCTTACATCTCCTGCATTGGCAGGTGGGTTCTTTACCACTAGAGTCTCCTGGGAAGATTGGAGTGGGTAGCCATTTCCTTCTCCAAGGAATCTTCCCATCCCAGGGATCGAACCAGGGTCTCCTGCCTTGAGGGCAGATTCTCTATCATCTGAGCCATCAGAGAAGCCCTTCTAAAACATAAATATGCTTAGAAGTCTCTAAAAGCCCTTCACTGGCAACACGGATGTTTTAAAATGTAGGTTTTATTGTAATTCAGGTGTGGTGAAACCAGCAGATTGGCAGTAGCTACAGAAAACACAGTTTGTTCCTTACAGGTCTGGAGAGGAGGGGCAAGCTGGGCCACGCAGGGCCACCTGGAGGAGCTGAGGGCGGGTCCGGGAGCAGAAGGAGCCAGGAGAACGTGGCGGCAGCCTGGACCGTGGCTTCCTCGGGAAGGGAAGGCAGGGAAAGCGGACTTTGGACTGGCTCGTGTGATGGTTTCGGTGGGCTCTGGAGCGCAGAGGCTGACCTCGGGCTGACCAGGGCAGGGAGCCACGCAGAGTCGGTGGGGGACCTGTGGGCCCTGACTTGGTCAGTCTGTGCAGGGATGCTGAGTCCAGGCGCTGTCTTTGAGAACTGCCTGGGCCTGCGAGGGGCGGTGTCTCTCTCTGGTCAGCGAGGTCCCTGATGCCAGAATTCAGAAAACCCAGGTGATACAGCTGCATTCGCAGCGGTGTGCATCTCAGAACGGTTTTCCTGGGAGATGCTCTGGAGGGAGGAGGGTCTGTCACCCCATGCTGGGAGCTATTGCATACGGCGCCCTGTTGACTGCAGGGGCCTGTATCTTATACGTGTGTGTGTGTCTGTGTGTGCGTGTGTCTGTGTGTGTGCACGCGCGTGCGCTCAGTCCCTCAGTCGTATCTGACTCTTTTTCAACCTCATGATCAGTAGCCGATCAGGCGCCTCGCTCCATGGGATTTTCCAGGCCAGAATACTGGAGGTGAGTTGCCATTCCCTACTCCAGGGGATCTTTCCAACCCAAGGAATCGAACCTGTGTCTCCTGCATCTCCTGTATTGCAGACGGATTCTTTACCACCGAGCCACCTGGGAAGCTGTTGGCTGCACACTAGCAGGTTATAGTTGTCGGGGAATCCTGCTCTAAAGAAAGCTGTTTTGTTGTTCATTTGCTGAGTTGTGTCTGAATTTTTGCAACCCCAGGGACTGCAGCAGGCCAGGCTTTCCTGTCCTTCCCTATCTCCCGGAGTCTGCTCAAACGCATGTCCATTGAGTCAGTGATGGCTAACCTGTTAGTCTGGAGTTAATACTGCTTTCCAAGCTTGTTTAACATGAACTCGTTTTGAGATACATAGCATGCAGTTTTTACAGTGTCTTGCAGTGGTGTTTTAGACATAGAATCTAGGTTTGTTTTGCCTGTAGCCTGGCATTCATTCTCTCCTGGGGTTTCTAGGGGGAGGAGTTTCAGGGCGGGCAGGATGATTTAATAATGGGCTCTCCTCACTCCCGCCTCTAAGCTGTGCTCAAACCTGTCTCCTCCATTATTTGAAATTGTACCTGGGGCTCTGCACTTAATTAAAAGTCCATTCTTTCTAGTGCCAGCTCCTCTGTGAAGTTTTTGCCAGCTTCCCAAACCCACAAATACATGATGTGTGCCGTGTGCCGGACCTTCTCATTTCAAACGATCAACTCACTTTATTGTCATTATCGTCCTGCGAGACAGGCGGTATTTTGTCTGTATTTTATAGATAAGCCACTTGAGAGACAGAGTTGTTGAGTGATTTATCCAAGGTCACAAAGCTAAAAGGTGTTCAGGATGTCACTGGCATTCCATTCATGCTATTGGAATAGATGCAAGTGTCTGTGGAGTAAGGGAGGTACTTTCTCTCTTTTTTGTTAAAACTTTTTATTTTCTATTGGAATATATCGGATTAACAACCTTGTGATAGTTTCTGGGACACAGCAAAGGGACTCAGTCATACTTATCCATGCATCCATTCTCCTCCAGACTCCCCTAGGGGAAGTACTTTCTGATAGATGTGTTTGTGTGTGTATGTGTGTGTGTGTGTGTGAATATGTTCTTTAAATCAGAGGGAAGAAGTCTCTCTTTTTTAACACTCTGGAACTTTGTTAAGACTCTACCCATTCAGAATTTGTTCAGGATAATTCAGATGGAATTTTAACTTAATGTTTACTTTGGCTTCATGAGAGATTTTCCGAGTCCGTCTCCGAGAGTGTGAGTTCATTAGTAACCAGAATGCAGGGCAGACTGTAACCCCCTTAAACATACACTCTGCAGTACTGGCTTTTGTATGAATACAATAGATGACTGCTAGTTCCTTCTTTTTAAAAGAACTGTATTTACTGTGCGTTTTTGGCTGTGCTGGGCGTTTGGCTGCCCCAGCTCTCTCCCTTGTTGCGGCGCGGGGCTCCTCCTGACCTGCTGTGTGGGTGTCCCCCTGCGGTGCCTCCTCTGTGGGTCACGGGCTCTAGAACGCAGGCTTAGGAGCTGTGGTGCTCCTAGGTACGTGGGATCTGCTGGATCAGGGGTCAAACCCGTGTCTCCTGCTTTAGCAGATGGATTCTTTACCCCTGAGCCACCAGGGAAGCCCTCAGTTCAGTTCGGTTCAGTGGCTCAGTCGTGTCCGACTCTTTGGGACCCCATGGACTGCAGCATGCCAGGCCTCCCTGTCCATCACCCACTCCCGGGAAGCCTTAATTCATTCTTGTACATTCACAACAAGGAACACTTCAGAACTGTGTCAGCCAGGGTTCAGGAGAAGTCTCAAGAGCTTTACTGCAAGGGGTGTTCGGTTACGTGACCGTGGGCTGACTAGTCAAGTCTGAAATCCACAGGGTAAGCTGGGGATTCTAGAAGAGGCTGAAGCTCCTATCCCCACACAGAGTCTCTTCTTCAGGGAAGCCTCTGTTCTGCTTTCAAGGTCTTCCTGCTGACTGAATCCGGCTCCCCCGGAAGAACAATGATCATCTCCCTTAACTAACGTCAACCGACTGTGGACTTGATTCACATCTACAAAATTCCTTCACAGCAACTCCTGGGAGAGAGTCTGGTTGAATAACTGGAGGCTGTAACCTCGCCAAGTTCATGCATCAAAAGATCGTCTCGAGAACCTTTCCTAATGGTAATGACGTTCGTCTCTTTCATGTCCCTATTCATCTATGAGAAGAGAAAGCTAATTTATTTAGAAATATTCTATTGGATAAGCAAGATGTTTTAATCATTTAAGTGGGCTTTTTTTCTACTGGTGTGAAGCCACGTGACCCCAGATATTGGTGTTTACTTGCTTTGTGGTCATCTTCTGATTCCTTTCTGTTTATGCCTGCCTTTCTCTCTCTTCATGGTCCCGGCGAACGGCGAACGTATCACGGTTTATATTAACCCTGAGCTCAGCCGCCTTATCTGAAAGCAAGGATAATTATCCTACTGACCTCTGGTCCTGACTGAAGGATTAACTGACCGAGTTCATTCACGTAGCGCGATGGCGTGTCTGGAATGCAAGGAGCAATATCCTTTTGTATTAATAGAAGTACTTGTCCTTGTTTCTCACTTTGAAGTTTTTTTTTTTTTTTCTGGCCATGAACATGCCATTTAGTGACAGGTCCTCTGCAGCAGACACCCAGAGGTTTTCTGATGTTACATTTGGGAGAATTAAAAAACTGCCATTTGTCCACCCCCTTCTAATGCAAAATGTATCATTTTTTATTTTTATTTATTTTTATTTTTTTTTTTGTATCATTTTTTAAAGACCTGTCTCCCATCCTCTTTTTGAAGCACTGCAGATTCAGTTTCCAGGGTGGTCAGCGTTGCTGGAAGAGCTCTAGAAAGTTCACGATGGCTTTGCTGCTAGGTCAGGTGGTTTCGACTTTCCACCGCTCTTGACGTGGTCACCCTGCTCACAAACACTTGAGTAGGTCTGAGGATATTTCTAGGCCTTGAGTCAGTTTTCTGGGCAGCTTCCTTCTGACATAAGTAAATGTTTTATTATCATCTTGTTATGGAGGAAGATACTAAGATGTAGAGAAAGGGCATTTTCCCCTTCTCAGCGCTGGAATCAATTCCAGGTGTCCAGGCCCCCATCTGACGGTGAACCCTGCCTTCTTTCTTGCTGGGAACCAACACCAATTCTAGGTGAGGGGGTCAGGAACAATCTCCCATCTTCTTTCCCAGTTCTTCTTTCCTGGCTGGAAAATGAACCTCCTTTGCCAGCAGAGATCTTTTCCTCCTTTGCTTTCAGAAGAGGCTGGCAAGGTTTCTTCTGGGGAGAGAGTAGGCGTCCCTGCTATGCAGGCAAGAGGCAAGCACCCTCCCCGTCCCCGGAGTGACCTCTTTGCAGAAACGCCCCGAGCAGTTCTGGGGTGTGAGGCGGGAGGGGCCGTGGTGAGAGGGAGGAGGATGTTTTCTTTGCTCGTCCACCTCCGTCCACTGTCCGAGACCATCTGGTGCGGCTGGTTTAGGCGGGGTCCCCTGCCCGGGAAGACAGAATCCTGTCTTCTGCTATGAAGTCTCCATGATGAGCTGTCATTGCACAGATGTGTGTGGAGCCAGCCTGGCAGGGCCCCTCCCGGGACCCGAGTCCTTCTCGCCAGCCGCTACTCCCGCCTCACCTGTGACCCTGTGAAGTCCGTGGTGCGTAAGAATTAGGCCGAGTCCTCCTGCATCTTCTTGCAGGGCTCCAGGCCAAGCCTCGGCTCAGCCAACACTGCCTGAATGAATG
Source organism: Cervus elaphus (assembly GCF_910594005.1). Lineage (NCBI taxonomy): Eukaryota > Metazoa > Chordata > Mammalia > Artiodactyla > Cervidae > Cervus > Cervus elaphus. The sequence goes on along the minus strand of NC_057841.1, from coordinate 11,813,134 downwards.
AATGAACCAACAAATCCACTAAAGTGTTCCTTGGTTTGCCTAACGGAAGAGATGGTCCAGACATTTCTCAGGACCCACAGTTACCAAAGACAAGAAGTCTCCGTGAAGTGCCCAATAATAAAAAAGCATTTCTTTCTTTCTTTTTTTTAAGGTTTTTTTTTTTTGATGTGGATGATTTTATAATCTTTATTGAATTTGGTGGCTCAGACAGTGAAGAATCCGCCTGCAATGAGGGAGACCCATGTTTGATCCCTGAGTCGGGAAGATGCCCTGGAGAAGGAAATGGCAATCCACCTCAGTATTCTGGCCTGGAAAATCCCATGGACAGAGGAACCTGGCGGGCTACAGCCCATGGGGTCACAGAGTTGGACATGACTGAACAACTAGCACTTTTACTTTCATTCTTTCTTAACTCAAACTTCATAAAAATCATTGAATCATTAGTCATTGAATTAGTCAATAATTCAATGTGGGCTACAGTTGATAGGGTCTCAAAGAGTCAGAAACACGGAGTGACTAAACACATTGAATTTGTTACAATATCGCTTCTGTTTTATCTTTCTGTTTTGGGGGTCAGGCATATGGGATCTTAGTTCCTCAACAAGGGAACAAGCCGCTTTCACTGGAAGGCAGGAAAGCCCCAGGAAGAGCGTTTCTGACTTCCGTGGTGGTGGTTTAGTTGCTCAGTCATATCTGACTCTTGCTACCCCATGGACTGTCCATGGAGTTTTCCAGGCAAGAACACTGGAGTGGGTTGCTGTTCCCTCCTCCAGGGGATCTTCCCGACCCAGGGATCGAACCTGGGTCTCCTGCGTGGCAGGTGGGCTGTTTACCGTCTGAGCCACCGGGGGAGCTCTGAGCTTCCATAAAGGATTCAGATGGGGACCAAATACCTCGAAATGGCATCCGTGCTGTAAAAGGATGCCTTTCTCCTCTAATGAGTAGGTGCTTTTTGGGTTTTGGTCCAATGACCACAGAATGATTCTGCATTGAGATTATGAAAATATGATAATGGTCGTGAAAATATTGAGATGATGAAAATGAAATATGATCATGAAAATATGCTTGTTGTTGTTCAGTCACTAAGTCATGTCTGACTCTTTGACCCCCATGGACTGCAGCACCCCAGGCTTCCCTACCATTGACTGTCTCCTAGAGTTTGCTCAAACTCATGTCCATTAAGTTGGTGATGCCATCCACCCATCTCATCCTCTGTCACCCACTTCTTCTGCCCTCAGTCTTTCCCAGCATCAGGGTCTTTTCACATCAGTGAATAGTCTCTTCACATCAGGTGGCCAAAGTATTGAAGCTTCAGCATCAGTCCTTCCAATGAATATTTGGGGTTGATTTCCCTTAGGATTGACTGGTTTGACCCCCTTGCTGTCCAAGGGACTTATAGGATGTTCCTTAGGTTAACAGTCATCTCAGTCTACTGGGTAGGACTAAGGATGTGGATTCAGTATTGAGTAAATGTCGAGAAGGAGTTGATGGGAGGTGCCATGAGGAATAATTGTGAAACTGAATTTAAAAAAGCCACTCAGTTTAACAATCAAGGTGTGAACGCATCTCAATAATTTATTCAAATCAACCATCTTACAAATCAGGTTGAGTTCACAGATTTGGGCTTCCCTGGTGGCTCAGTTGGTAAAGAATCCACCCACAATGCAGGAGATCTGGGTTCGATTCCTGGGTTGGGAAGATCCCCTCGAGAAGGGAACAGCTACCCACTCCAGTATTCTGGCCTGGAGAATCCCATGGGCTGTATAGTCCATGGGGTCGCAAAGAGTGGGACACGACTGAGTGACTTTGGGCTTCCCTCGTAGCTCGGTCAGTAAAGAATCTGCTTACAATGCCGGAGACCCCTGTTAGATTCCTGGGTCTGGAAGACCCCTGGAAAAGGGAACAGCTACCCACTCCAGTATTCTGGCCTGGAGAATTTTATGGACAGAGGAGCCTGGCAGGCAGTCCATGGGGTCACAAAGAGTCGGACCTGACTGAGAGACTTTCACTTCACAGATTTAGACCATTTCCTGAATTCTGACTCAGAAGGTTTGACCTGTGTGCTTATGGCCAGAGGGAAGTAGATAGATGTAATATTTCACCTCCTTCAGAACCTTTATCTTGACGGTACCGCAGGCATGTGAGTGATCTGAAAGTCAAATGAAACTGTGGTCATTTAGCTCCTCGATGTTGATTCTCATCGTGGCTTTTTTTTTTTTTAAACTGAGAGATCAAATACCCAATAGGCTTTATCATGCACTCCCATGATTAGCTGAACTAATATTTACTGCTCACGCTTCTAGTGCTGCATGTGTACTGACTTATTTAATTCCGGAAACACCGATAGGAGTCCGTCTCAGTCTCTCCTTGTGAGATGAGGATGCAGGAGTGTGTGGGGAGTGAAGACACGTCTCTGATCTCTGCGCCTGCGATGCACAGAGGGGGCTGTCAGCGTTCACATCTGAGCCATACATTCTTTCGGGCTTCCCAGGCGGCGCTAGTGGTCAAGAACCCGCCTGCCACTGCAGGAGATGTAAGAGATGCGGGTTTGATCCCTGGGTCTGGAGAATCCCCTGGAGAAGGGCATGGCTACCCACTCCAGGACTCCTGCCTGGAGAATCCCATGGACAGAGGAGTCTGGCGGGCTATAGACCATGGGGTTGCAAACAGTCGTACACAACTGAGCAACAAGGCCCGGATAACTTTTCCAACTTTGAAATGAGCATCTTTCAGGACATGCTGATCTGGGTCAGAAATAGAATTTGAATGTGTGCATACATGCTAAGTCGCTTCAGTCCTGGCTAACTCTTTTCGACCCTGTAGACGGTAGCCCGATATTTACAATATATAAGTACTTAGTCGGTCTATTTTAGACATGTAAATATAAACAAAGTTTCCTTCTAACTCCAGCGCTTTGGCAGTCAGTGACAGTGTCATCAGAACGATGTTTGTCCAGGATCCAGTGTCCTGCTGAAGCATCCGTTCCTCAGAAGATGCAAATGTAGACAAACAACATCTCTTTACATCAGAAATAGAGAGGTTTCCCCACCCAGACCGCTTCCCAAGCAACTGCGATGTGTAGCTTGACCAACAGGCAGGAGGCCAGCAAGTCCTGACTCTGTGCTTCTGTCCACACTTAGCAGACTAGACACCCTGGGACAGAGATACATTGAAGAAGGGCTCCTGGCCCTGCCTCACCCTCTTTAGCTTTAAATGGGCAAATCTTCCTCCTGCAGAAAGAAACCCAAAAGAGCTTTGCAGTGAGAAGAAGGCTTTCCAACTGCTGATTCCAGGGGAGAACTCTCCCTGCCTAATGGTGTGAGTTATCTCTTCCCAGCTTCAGCTGTGCCTGGGACGCCCCGAGGGCAGCCTTGAACTTTTAAGAAACTGGGTTTCCTTTGTTCTGTCAGGAGAACCTGGTCTGGTCATTTTGCTGTGTCACAGCACGGGACCCTGCCCACAGCTATTTCAAGCCTCAGCCTGGATTGCTTTTTCATCTTTATCCTCAAAATCTTCTCTGCTCAGCAGTCTGTCCTTGAGGCCCCGGGAGGCTTCCTCCCCTCCACTGATTTCATTCTCTCATTCCTTCTCTCTCCCTCCCCCTCCTGCTGCTCCACACCATCTGCTTCTACCTCATTTTCCCATCCAAGTACTAACCAGGCCCAACCCTGCTTAGCTTTTGCGATCAGACGAGATCGGGCGTGTTCAGGGTGGTATGGCCGTAGACTACCTCATTTTCGAGGAGCAGACAAGGGCTTTGGAAATCAGTCCTGAATAATCACTGGAAGGACTGATGCTGAAGCTGAAGCTCCAATACTTTGGCCAACTGATGCGGAGAACTGACTCATTGGAAAAGACCCTGATGCTGGGAAAGGTTGAGGGCAGGAGGAGAAGGGGACGACAGAGGATGAGATGGTTGGATGGCATCACTGACTCTATGGACACAAGTCTGAGTAAGTTCTGGGAGTTGGTGATGGACAGGGAAGCCTGGCGTGCTGCAGTCCATGGGGTCGCAAAGAGTTGGACATGAATGAGCAACTGAACTGAACTGAACTGAACGGCTTCGGAGACAGATCTCTAAGTCTCACTGCATGGACTTCTCAGGCAGATATCTTGATTTTATGAGCCTCGATTTCCACATCCATGAAACAAGGAAAATCATGCCAATGTCACCATATTTGTGAAAAATGTTATATGCATATGATCACTTGATAAGGCATCTACCAAACAGTAGGGACCCAATAATCTATTCTATCCCTCTCCCTTTTTTTAAAAATTGAAGTATAGTTGATTTACAACTATAACAAGTTGTGTTAATTTCTGCCACACAGCAGAGTGATTCAGTTACACACACACACACACACACATATGTATACATTCATTTTCATTTTCTTTTCCATTATGAATTTTCACAGGCTATAGACGATAGTACCCTGTGCTGTACAATAGAACCCTGTGGTATCTATTCTTTTTTTTTATTTTTAAATTTTTAATTGAAGTATAGTTGATTTACAGTGTGGTGTTAATTTCTGCTGATGGCAAAATGATTCAGTTACACACACACACATATATATATTGATATTCTTATAGTAGGATACTGAATATAGTTCTCTGTGTTATACAGTTTTTTACTACTGTTTTTTTTTACTACCTTTTTACTACTGTTTTTTATTTCCACTAAGCTACTGTTTGTTTAATAACATTTTGATTCATGGGGTGTTGAGACTGCATCTTAAAGAACTTTGTATCCCCCTGAACCAAAGATAGTGTCTTGGGTATATCAGGCAGTCAGTAAGGAATTGTGGAATTAAATTAAGTTGCTCAGAAGAGAAACAGAGAAGAAATAAAGAAGATAAGAAGAAATAAAAGGAGATAAACTCAACATGGACTAAAGACCTAAATGTAAAATCTGAAACCATAAAAGTCTTAGAAGAGAATGCAGAGCTGTCTTTGACATAAATCGTAGCGATAGTTTTTGGATCTGTCTCCTAAGGCAACAGAAATGAAAGCAAAAGTAAACAAGTGGGGCCTAATTAAACTTAAAAGCTTTTGCATAGCAAAGGAAACCATCAACGAGACAAGAGAACCCCCGACTGAATGGGAGAAGATATTTGCAAATGATGTGGCCAATAGGGGTTAATAGCCAACATACTGAACAGCTCTTGCGACTCAACATCATAAAAAGAAACAATCCAGTTACAAGATGAGCAGAAGAACTGATAGGCAGTTTTCCAAAGAGGAAACGCAGATGGCCAGCAGGTACCTGGCCGGATGCTCAGCATCCCAGTGTCAGGGAAATGCAAATCAAAACCGCAAGGAGCTGTCGCCTCCCACCTGTCAGAATGGCTGTCCTCAAGGAGAACTCAACGACAAGCTGGTGAGGATGTGGGAAAAAGGGAACCCTGTACACTGTTGGTGAGAAGGTAAATTGGTGTAGTCACTGTGGAAAATGGTAGGAAGGTTTCTAAAACTAGGACTAGAGCTAGCATGAGAAGTGAAAGTGGCTCAGTCGTGTCTGACTCTTTGTGACCCCGTGGACTGTACAGTCCATAGAATTCTCCAGGACAGAATACTGGAGTGGGGAGCCTTTCCCTTCTCCAGGGGATCTTTCCAACCCAGGGACTGAACCCAGGTCTCCTGCACTGCAGGCAGATTCTTTACCAGCTGAGCCACCAGAGGAGACTCAGAATACTGGAGTGGGTTGCCACTCCCTTCTCCAGGGGATCTTCCTGACCCAGGAATCGAACTGGGGTCTCCTGCATTACAGGGGGATTCTTTACCAGCTGAGCTACTAGGGAAGCCCTAGAACTACCATAGGATTCAGCAGTTCTACTCCTGTGTATATATCTGAAATAAAAAAGACACTAATTTGAGGACTTCTCTGGTGGTCTAGTGACTAAGATTCTGAGTTTCCAATGTAGGGGAACTGCATTCAATACCTGGTCAGGGAATTAGATCCCATATGCCACAAATAAGAGCCTAAGCAGCCTAAATAAATAAATAAAAATTTAAGAAGACACTAATTCGAAAAGATATTTGCACCCCAGTGTTCACAATTGCTAACGTGTGGAATCCACCTAAGTGTCCATCAGCAGATGATGATAAAGAAGGTGTGATATACATGCATGTGTGCACGCTTAGTTGCTAAGTCAGGTCCGACTGTTTACAATCCCATGGACTGTAGTGTGCCAGGCTCTCTGTCCATGCGATTCTCCAGGCAAGAATACTGGAGTGGGTTGCCATTTCCTTCTCTAGGGGATCTTCCCCACCCAAGGATCGAACCTGTCTCTCCTGCATTGGCAGGCAGATTCTTTACCACTGAGCCACCTGGGAAGCCCCATGATGTGTATGTGTGTGCATGTGCGCGCGCACACACACACACACACACACACACAGCCACACAATGGAATACTGTTCAGACGTAAACTGGAGTAAAATCTTGCCATTCATAGCAACGTGGATGGACTTGGAGGACATTATGTTGGGTGAAGTGGGTCAGACAGAGGACAGACACTGTGTGACATCACTGGTATGTAGCATCTAAAAAGGACCACAAACTAGTGACCATGACAGAGGACAGACTCACGATATAGAGAAAGGGCTGCTGGTTACCAGTGGGGACAGAAAAGGGGAAGATAGGGGGTTAAGAGATTCAAACTGTGACGTATAAAATAAGCTACAAGGATATACAGTACAACAGGGGGCATATAGGCACTATTTTATAATAACGCTGAACAGAGTACATCCTTTAAAAATTGCGTATCACTGTATTGTGCGCCTATAACTTACGTAATACTGTACAGCAACGACACTTCAGTTTTGAAAAAGGCACATGATCAACATTCAGGGTCGTCACTTCCTCCCCTTCAATTGAGAAGACAGCAGTGGGTTTCAACGTCTAAATATCAGGGAGTGTTTTAGGACCAGGACTATGCTGTACTGAACCCTAAGAATTATTATGCTACCAGTTACCTGAGTCTCAGAGCAACGGTGACTTGATAAGCCTTAAAATTCTGTTTCTTTCTTTCTTTCTTTTGTGGCATAGGACGTTAGTAATACAATTGGCAAAATTGTAAGATCTATAGGATAGATACTGGTAGTATATCAATGTCAATTTCCTGCTTTTGTTAATTGCAATGTGGTTAATAAGGCAGGTTTTGGGAGGAGGGGGTCTTTATGTCCACCACTCACTTTCCAACTTTTCAGAAAATAACATACTGTGCTTGAGACAGGGAGAATAATGGAGACAACGTGATTCACATGTCAATAGTTGGGAATCTCCTTGAGGGCTATGTGGGTATTCTTTGTATTATTTTTGCAGCTTTTGTGTAAGGCTGAAATTATCTCAAAAGGAAGAATAGAAAGAAAAAAAAAAGGCTATTTGAAATCATACGTTTGCATCTTACTTGACTGGTAGCCAGATGAATGAGTTACCAGACCAAAATAAAGTTCTCTCTCCTGTCCCTCAAGGAAGTGCTAATTGTATCATCAGCTAAGCCTGATTCCAAACTCTTGAGAGTGTCTGATCTACAAGGTCAGGGGTGTTTCTGCTGCTCACTTGCAGCTGGAGATTCCCCCCGCCCCAAACACCCCAAGTCCCCTCATCCTGCGTGGTTGGAGTGTCATCCTGGAGTTTGTTGTACATCAGCCAGGGACAAGGACAGACACTTTGCTTGACCAGCAAGGTCTGAAGTGGGTGCATTCGAGGAGCCGGGGCGCAGTCACCTTGGGAAAGATCAGCTTTGACAAACAAGGTTTTAATGGCACATTAGCTTGATGGACCAGCGTCGGGGCTGGGTCGTGTTCCAAGGACTGATCAGAACTTTTTGACTCTGTAACAGCCTTGTACTTGGGTGAAGGAAGGAGGGGGAGGAGTACCACTATTGATTATTATAGTTTTATGAAGAGTGAAAGATATTGGAACAGCTCTCTGCAAACGTGGACTATATGATATGTTCAGTTGTCAACAAAACTACTGGTCTGCCAGATGTTCCTCCCATTGCAAATGGAGGACTCTGGGAATGGCTTTAGGAGGTCCCAGCCTGCCCCTAAGCTGTAGTCCAGCTAGAATTCAAGCATTTCTGCCAGACCCAGGGGAGCAGCCTTTCTGATGAGCAGCACCAGAAAATAAGGGAGAGGAGATTAGAGCTAAAATTGGTGTGATGGAAACACCCCAGATTCGTATGTAGAAGAGGGAACTGCTCTTGGAGCTGCTGGGGTCATTTAACCCTGGTTCTCGTCCCACTAACCTTGGGTCCTCTCCTGTCTCTTCCGCACACACCCTCCATCAGGTGGGGTCCTCAAGTCTGGGGACTAAAGACAGAAACAGCTAATTTTAAAAACCTGGGGATGGCATTGGGAGCACAAGGAAGCTCTTTGGGGAGCCGACAGAGAAGCGTGACCTGGAGGGGCGTGTTCTGTGCATGCACTTCCCGTGTCATGAGATAGCACCGAACATCAGCCTGTGTGCACCGGGGGCCCAGTGCTCTGAGACCCCAGTGGTGCTGCTGAGACCCCAGGCAGGCAGTGACTTAGGCTCGGGAAGGACCCCACACAACGGCGCTGGCGCCCTGGGGTTCCGCCTGGCGCCAGTGGAAGAGGGGACCAATGGCAGCAAGGAGTTTCACGCAGCTCGGGGTGGTGGAGGCAGCCAGGGTCTGCCCCTGACCACCTGTGAGACAGACGCCATCTGGGGACTTCTAGGTTTGAGAGTGACAGATACCGCGGTGAGCGGCAGGAAGAGCAGAGAAACTACTGCTTATAAAAGCCCCACATAAAATCGAGTTAACCTAAAAAAAAAAAAAAATCGAGTTAATCTGCGTCATCTGCATATGTGTTGATTGATAGACTATTTGCATTTCTTACCTTGTTAATCCATAAGGATTATTTTAAAAAAAAAATCTCAAATATGTACGTGAAAATAAATTACATTTATTTATTACCACAATCTTACCTAATGGCAACCCACTCCAGTACCTTGCCTGGAAAATCCCATGGACAGAGCAGCCTGGCAGGCTACAGTCCATGGGGTCGCAAAGAGTCAGACACGACTGAGCAACTTCACTTCACTTTACCTAATTATTAAAACAATGCAGAGATTCAGAAGTTGGCGTGCCCATCAGAATCACCTAGAGAATTGTGAAAATACATATGCCTTGATCCTGTCCTAAATCAGATTTCAGGACTTGGGATGAGATCAAAATAAGTATGGGGCTTCTTTGGTAGTTCAGATGGTAAAGAAAATGCCTGCAATGCAGGATAGCTGGGTTCAATATTTGGGTTAGGAAGATTCCCCTAGAGAAGGGAATGGCTACCCACTCCAGCATTCTTGTCTGGAAACTCCCAGGGACAGAGGAGTCTGGCGGGACTATAATCCACAGGGTTACAAAGAGTCAGACATGACTGAGCAAAAAAAAAAAAAAATTTTTTTTTTAAGGAGATTTTAGCATTCATTTTGTTATTGAGTACTCACAATAAGCCATGTAATCCTATTACACAATATAAAATGTATAATTGTATGATACTTCTATCTACTTGAAGCCTATAGTTGTGGTAAAATGTAACAGATGAATCATGAAAGGAAATTATAACAGATTATAACATCATCTTGCATCGTGTTGCACATTTTATTTTTGCAGAGCCCTTTCAGCTTCCCTTGTGGGTCAGCTGGTAAAGAATCTGTCTGCAATGCAAGAGACCACAGTTCAATTCCTGGGTCCTGGAAAGATCCGCTGGAAAAGGGATAGGCTACCCACTCCAGTATTCCTGGGCTTCCCTTGTGACTCAGCTGGTAAAGAATCTGCCTGCAATGCAGGAGACCTGGATTTGGCCCCTGGGTTGGAAAGATCCCCTGGAGAAGGGAAAGGCTACCCACTCCAGTATTCTGGCCTGGAGAAGTCCATGGACTATATAGCCCGTGGGGTGGAAAAGAGTCAGACGACTGAGCGACTTTCATTTTCACTTCACAACCATCATCCTGATTTGTTCCTACAACAGTAAGAATCATGAAGAGTCCTTGGGCTGCTCCTTGGAAAAGAGACACTGGCAGGGAGGAGTTCCCAGAGAGAGTCTCATGGGAACAGATCCAGGTAATTTGTGCCACGCTTGAACATGGGCATCTAGACATACCTCTGGTATTTGGCCCAGTAACTACTTGTCTGTTTGTGTTAAACTCTTTTCCTCTTTTACGGGAAAATTGCAGCTGTTACAGTCAACTGCCTCTTTTGGCATTATGTCCTATAATTTAAAAATATCTCCCAGCCCCCCACACCTGTAGTCCGAGGCAGTCTCCGCCTGGCACCTAACGTCTTTTGAAATCTGTTCCCTTAGGATTCTACCCGCAGGCGTGGCTCATCCAGTTCTGCCAGAAGGAAACCAACTTGCCCCGGTAACCTCCGTCTCATGAGCATGTCCAGAACTCATCTGGGGTGAAGCTTTGCCTGTTTAGTTTATGTTAGTCCTTGTTCTCGAATCAGATGCATCCACAGGCCCATCTCTTCTCCTGTTAGTTGCCTGGCTGGCACAGATACTCACAGTGCTTGTGTATTGTTGAAAATGTTCCCTTACAGTAGAAATGAAATTTGACTATAATTTATAGATTTGGGGACGAATATTTTTGGATTCAATATATCCATTTCCCATGACTATTTCTAGGAGAAGAAAAAGCAACAGAGACTTTGAACAATGGATATAAAATCAGAATGGCAAGGGAATAATCACCTTTTCATTTTTTCTTTATTAAATTTAAAAGCATGTGGCTGAAGGCAGTTTTGCTTCCATTCCCATTAAAAAGCCGTGGCACTTTGTTGGTATTATTTTATATACATACATCAAAACAATCAAGGATACATGATTATTTGATTCTTCTTTGTATAAGTGGTGACAATTTAATAATTCTACTTTTAAGAGGAAATGCAAACGCTTCCCTGGTGTCTCAGGCGGTAAAGCATCTGCCTACAATGAGGGAGACCCAGGCTCAGTCCCTGGTTTGGGAAGATCTCCTGGAGAAGGAAATGGCAACCCACTCCAGTACTCTTGCCTAGAAAATCCCATGGATGGAGGAGCCTGGTAGGCTATAGTCCATGGGGTCGCAAAGAGCTGGACATGACTGAGCGACTTCACGTTCTTTCTTTAAGAGGAAAGGTTGGTATTTCTCTGTAGAAACAATTAAGTTTCAGCAGTAGAGACTTAAGCGTACAGGTCCACACAGAGTAAAGAGAAATACTGTCCCCCTGCCCCTGTCTGATCCCCTGATAAGACTGGCTGACTCTCCCTCCAAATGTCTGCAACCCGTTTCCTTTTCTCCATCTCAGACGCGGTCTCCCTGGATACCACACGCATGCCTAACCACCACTGGGTCTCCCTCCTTCCACTCTTGCTGAATCGTCAGACCATCCGTTGTGTATATAGCAGCCAAAATGGTTCTTTAGCCTTTAAGTGCAAACTGGTTTCCCATTGCCCTTGGGATACATCCGCACTTCTTTCCTTTTCACTCACTGTGGACTGTCTGCACTGGCTTTGGCGTCTTTGACCCGAAACACTGATTCACAACTCATGACCCAAATGGTCCTCGGGTCCTCTGCTCAAATTTCACTTTCCTCCGCGAGGTCTTGTCTGGTCATTCCCTTCTCCAGGGGATCTTCCCGACCCAGGGCTCAAACCCGGGCCTCCCGAATGGCAGGCAGATTCTTTGCCATCTGAGCCACCAGGGAAACTGCTGTTCTGGCCACACTGCTCTTTTCTTTCCGAGCCCTTCTTACCATAAATAACCATATATTCAAACATTTGTTTGCTCATTTAACACAGCTCCGTGAGGGCTGGGAATCTCTCTGTTTTTGCCCATTTCTTTGTCCAGAGCAGTGGATGAATGAATATCCGAATGTCTCAGGTAAGTGCGGAACTTGGGCAACACGGATGCATCAGAATCACACAATGTGTCCCCAAGACCAGCCCCAGTTACCCCAATGTGGTTTCCCCACAGGTTCATTGTCAGTTTTCACCCCTGCGTTCAAGGTCGTCTCTTCTCTCCTTCCCTCAACTCTCCCAATCTTAGAGCAAAGACATTGCAAATGATGCTACCAGAGGTAATCTCTGCCTTCATTGTTTGCAGTAGAGCATTTTTTTTAATTTTAAAAAATATTTATAATTTTTTTTTTTTAAATTTAAGAGATGCTATGTGTTACTGACCTCTTCAGTTACAGAGTAAGTGTTATAAGACATGGTTTTTACTTTTCCCTGGCACTGAGCTCTGGGTAAGATTGCAAATATATCTATGTACCTATAGATATAATATGGGCTTCCCAGGTGGCTCACTGGTAAAGAATCTGCCTGCAGTGCAGAAGCCGCTGATTTGATCCCTGGGTTGGGATGATCCGCTGGAGTAGGAAATGGCAACCCACTCCAGTATTCTTGCCTGGAGAATCCCATGGACAGAGGAGCCTGGTGGGCTACAGTCCATGGGATCGCAGACATTCGGACACGACTAAGTGGCTGAAGACCAGAAATATATATTTGAGTAGGTGCATGTTTTTTATGCATATATTTCTCCCCTCCCTTAATTTCTCTTATTACTTTTGAATGAGGAGGATCCAAGCTCATTTTTGCACAAAATGTATATCTTTAACAAGTTGATTTTTTCTAACAAGTTTATTTTTTTTAAAAGACTGTGACCATCTGTCACTCAGTAAGTCTAAAAATCAGATATATTGAAGTTAACATTTTTTAGAAGAAAATGTAGTCATTTCTTGTAAGACCTTTACACCCCCAGAGGGACTTAATGGGGATTTTGCTTCGAAACAACACTGACCTCCGGTGGCCACGGAGTCTTATTAAACAATTTTGCTTTGCTTTTTCTTTTTCAGTTAAGTTTACCTTTTTTAAAAACCAAACTTTCCTTCTAATAATTTCCCTATCATGGTAATTTTTATTTTCAATCCACAAAATTTAACATAACTGTGTTGATGTGGTCAATTATCTCCTGTAATCTTCACACCAGCCATCGGGGTAGTTGCTATTTTCATCCCCTTTGTATGGATGCCCCTTGGACAGCAAGGAGATTAAACCAGTCCATCCTAAATGAAATCCATCGTGGATATTCATTGGAAGGACTGATGCTGATGCTGAAGCTTCAATACTTCGGCCACCTGATGCAAAGGAATGACTCATTGGAAAAGACCCTGATGCTGGGAAAGATTGAAGGCGGGAGGAGAAGGGGGTGACAGAGGATGAGATGGTTGGATGGCATCATGGACTCGATGAACATGAGTTTGAGTAAGCTCAGGGAGATAGTGAAAGACAGGGAAGCCTGGTGTGCTGCAGTCCATGAGGTCCCAAAGAGTCGGACATGACTGAGCACACACACCCACACAGGTACCCAGAGGTGGGATGTGAACAGTTCTTTTCGGAGGACATGATTCAGCCCATTCCAGGGTTTGTCTAACTACACAACCCCCATTCTTCCCAAGCCATGCTGCCTGTGTCCATCGCTTTAGTATCTGATGACACACTCTCCAGACTTGCCGCTGGATGCTCCTCAAGGCTTGTTGTTCAGTCGCTCAGTCGTGTCTGTCTCTTTGGGACCCCATGGACTGCAGCATGCAGGCCTCCCTGTCCTTCACCATCTCCAGGAGTTTGCTCAAACTCATGTCCATTGTGTCAGTGATGCCATCCAACCATCTCATCCTCTGTCATCCCCTTCTCTTGCCCTCAATCTTTCCCAGCATCAGGGTCTTTTCCAATGAGTTGGCTCTTTGAGTCAGGTGGCCAAAGCATTGGAGCTTCAGCTTCAGCATTAGTCCTCCCAATGAATAGTCAAAAATCAATCAATCAATATTCAATTGATTTCCTTTAGGACTGACTGGTCCGATCTCCTTGCTGTCCTGTCCATCTTAGTTCACAGCAGCAGTGGAAAAAAGTCCCAAAACTGAAGCAGCTAAAATAGCTAAATTGCAGTTGATTTGGGGATAGTAGGTTAAGGCTAACAAGACTGAAGAAAACAACTTTTGTGGCCCATTTTGAAAATAATTCTTGAAAAATAATCAAATCAAGGCATCACAGGTCTTTTATTAAAAAGAGAAAACCTTAGCCCTGTGAGAGGAGCTTCGTTTTTGTACTGTCACTTCTGGGAAAGCTTTTAAGCTAAATCATCATGAGCTTTATAGCTTCTAGTCCTCGAGTTTCAGCAAATTCTTTGGCAACTTCACTTCAGGGCAAGTTAGAAATAGTGGAATTAATTCTGAGCACAACAAAGCCCGACTCAGACTTTCAGAATTCGATTTGCATTTTAAACCTTCGGTTTTTGTTTGTTTGCTTTTTTTTTTTTTTTTTAACTTAGCCCTTGAGAAAGTGACGGAGGACTGCTCTTTGAACTGAAATGATGCGCGGGGTCACTGGAGGCTGGCTGGGCGGAGGTGGGCGTCCCCATGGAAGGCTCCTCCCAGGACACTGAGCTTTGGAGCTGCTTTTAAAGTGGATAGTTCCCCAAAGAGAATGAAGAGTAAACATGTCTCAAGTTTAATGCTCCGTTCAAGAGAAGCAGAGATTGCTTTTTTCTTCAAATGACTAAATCTGTGATGAGAAAATAAGGGAAGGAAAGACCTGACATCCCGTTTGCCTTTCCACGCCTGTCTTTACGGCTTGGTGCTCTGTTTCTGGAAAAATGTTCTTGAACGTACTCCTCTCTTAAGATCTCTCCCCTCCGTTGTGGACTGTCCGAGTTCATCTTGATATCCCAGGAGGGTGGACACTCAGATTATTTCCTTGTTGCTGCAGTGGGCAAGGCAGGGCTCTTGTCGGTTTACCAGCAGCACCCCCTTGTGGCGTTTCCGTGCATTTCATCATTCTAAATTGAAAAATGGCAAAGAGGAGAGGCTCAATTTCATTTCTAAACAATATTTTATTTTGTTTTTCAAGTTGTTAATTTAATCACTATTGCCGCCTCTTGCTGTCTCTGTTGTTCTGCCTGTGGAAGGCTGGGGAACATTATTTAGGGCTGAAGTCTGTGGCTTGGAATGACCAGACCTCAGTTTCCTGTACAGTTCGAAGACATTTTATTAACAGTGACCGCTTAGTCAGTGGCAACAGTCTATGCCAAATCCTTGCACCCGGCGTGTTTTTAGGCATTTGAATAATTTAATTCTAAAATACACTTTTCTCAAGACTAAAGTATTTTTAATTGTGTTATTGTTATTTCAAGGTATAGTGTTCCTTTCATCTTTATATGAACTCAGACTTTTTACCAACTACTAAAATGTGTATCTTGTGCAACACCTTATATGCTCATACTCCACTTAAATTCTGTGTGACATTATTTGGAAATTAAGTTTTCTGAATGCAAATTTCATACGTGAGAGCTATGGACTCAGCAAATTAGGGCCACCCTAATTTTAACATTTCTTAAAAAAAAGAAAACTGTCCATGTTTTAAGTCGGGGAAAAAAATCAGAATTAATGTATTTTCCATGATAGGAACATCTGGTTTTGGGCTTTGTTCTAACTCTAGCTATTTTGGTGTTCTGAAGACCCTCACACAAAAAATGCTGCTTGGCCATTAAGATTCCTGGCTTCCACTGCAGGAAGCACGAGTTTGATCCCTAGTCAGGGAACTAAGATACCACATGTCTCATGGTGAAGCCAAGAAGAAAAAAGTGCTGCCTGACAGCTTTTTATTTTGGGCATCATCTTACTTTCCTGTCACTATGACCACTTTTCCATCTGTCCCTCAAGTGTTTGCCTTATTTGAATGCTTTCAACGATCATTTAAAAATACAATTTTGCTCAGACAGTAGTACATGTTGCTTAGCTGTGGAAATAATCAGATCTAGGGCAATTAATTTAGAGGCCCAAGACTTGCTCCTGTGTGTGTGTGTAGCGTGAATAAGCATGCTTGTGTGGTCAGTGGCTTTAGTCGTGTCCGACTCTTTGCAACCCTATAGACTGTAGCCCACCAGGCTCCTCTGTCCTTGGGATTCTCCAGGCAAGAATACTGGAGTGGGTTGCCATTTCCTCCTCCATAAGCATGCTTATATGCATTTAAAAATCATGTTGTGCTTACATGTGTTTTGAATGAATATTCTGGAGAAATGACCGTTTCTAGAAGCAGTAGGTGTCATGTTCCTTTTCGTAAACTTCTGTCTTCAGTTTCTTTGTCTCTCACCTAGGCCATAGGTTTTTTTATTTTTTGGCAGTACCACTCAGCAAGTAGAACTTCCCTGACTAGGGATCGAACCCATGCCCCCTGCAGTGGAAGCACAGAGCTTCAACCACTGGATCATAGTTTTTAAATGATAATTCAACGTATTATTAATTAACTCTAGCTACTCTAAGAAGTGCTTTCGACTTGCCCCATGAACACTGTTTTGGTATAATTAACTGTAACTGCTACAATAACCTGTATCTTCAATAGAACATTGAGTGTATTATCTGTAACCTTCTGGATTTTGAACTATAGGATTATGCATCCCTGATTTATAGTCCGTGATGACTATATTCATTTATGAGGAAACATCTTTCAAAGAAATTTCTAGAACTTTTTGAAAACTTTGGATCTTCTAATTAATATAAACTTGCCTTTGCTTGCTTGCTTATTTATTTACTTAAATTGTGGTAAAATTCACATAATATAAAATTACCATATAAGCCATTTTTAAGTGTATTCACATCTTTGTTCAACAGATGGTTAGGATTTTGTTGTATCTTAACACTGAAACTCTGTACCCACAACTGCCTCTCCCCTCACACATATGGGGATTTTATTCTTTATGGACCTCGGATGCTGTGAGGACCAGGGATGGAGGGGAAGGGCGGTGACTCAGTAAGGGAGCTGTTGGGACAAAGGAGGGTGTCAGGTGATGCTAAAAAAGAAGCCAGTTTACATGATCATCAGTCTCTTACACCCTGATACTCTCCTTGGAAAGTAAATTAATCTTATCCTCATGTGTGCTAAGTCGCTCAATTGGGGCCAACTCTTTCGGACCCTATGGCCTGTATCCTGCCAGGCCCCTCTGTCATGGGATTCTCCAGGCAACAGTACTGCATGGGTTGCCGTTTCCTCCTGCAGGGGATCTTCTGACCCAGGGGTCGAACCCCCGTCTCTTGCATCTCCTGCATCGGCAGGTAGATTTTTTTATCGCTGTGCCACCTGGGAAACCCTATAGCTCTTAGTATCTTCTCATATTTTACACATTTTCCTTATTTCTATGGTTCACTCATTTTTACTCTTATCCTCTCTCCTTGCCCTCTAGAATATAAGCTCCATGAGGGCAGGGATATTTTTTTTCCTGTTTTGAGTGATACTGAATCAATATGTAAGTACTTGAATATGGCTGAACGTATAGCAGCAGCCACTAAATATCTGTTAAATGATGAAATGAATAAATGCAGAGGATGAGGGAATTCCTTGGTGACCTAGTGATTAGCAATTTGTGCTCCCACTGCCAGGGGCCTGGCTTCGATCCCTGGATGGGGAACTAAGATTCCGAAAGATGCACGGTGCAACCAAAAAATAAAAATAAAAAAGAAAGGGTGAGCTGTGTGACATGAGCTAAGTGCTACAGGGAAAGAGTAAAGAACAGGAATCTGTTCTTGCTTTGGGTATGTAACTGGGCCCCTCTCTCACCCCACTTGGAAACAATCACCCTAAACAATCTATGCTCAAATGCCACTGAAGACATGCGGGAAGACGGTGTCTGCAGAGGAGCATCTCAGGGCCTTGACAGTGAGTGCGTCACACCAGTAACTTCCAGAAACAGTGGGCGTCCGTCAGAGGAGCCGAGGAAGGAAGCCGGTCTTGGAGGGAGAGGTGATAAGAAAGCGAGAAACAGATTGGTTTTTATTGATCAAAGAACTGGAATGATTGAATAAATGCACAGGACAACACGAAAAACAGGCTGCTGGGTATTGCTCATTTAAAAAGAAGAGTAAATTACTTCATTCAAAAGAAGAGCTTTAAATATAGACAAAATTCCAGCAAATTGAATGGAGCCTTTTTTCCCTGCTCATTGTGAAAGGTCACAGTGGCTCTAATTCCAATGTCCAATTACCAGGCGCCCTCAGCACAGCAAAGCAGAATCAACTCAATTTCAATCTCAGGCATTTGCCTCACCTTTAACTAGCTTTGGTATGACTCACCGCAATTTTCTCATCAAAAAGCTAATTTTAGGAGCAAAATGTCAAGAAAAGATGAAAAAGAAGAGCCTGGATTTGTGGAGGCTGGGTGTTTTTTTTTTTTTTTTTTTTTTTTGCATTTGGGCTGCACTTCTAAGCTACCTTCAAATCAGTCACCCACGGAAGCCTGTCTGCTGTTTTCACTGTGCTCCAGGGGGAGAGAAAACAAGGCAGTCAGCCGTATTTGTTCATTCCCTGATCTCAGATGTACGGTGACTTTCTGTTCCAGTCTCTGAATTTTCACCTGACGGTCTTTCAAAGAAAATGTTCATTTGCAGACTTGCCATATGAGCATGAAGTCTGGTGGTTCCTGAAGCAGTTGTCCTGTAAGAAAAGAAATATTCTTGGTCTGTGAAATTTAGGGAAGGAGGGAAAAACCAGTTTCATTCTCTGGCCAGGTATTTCTGCTTTTTGCTATGAAAGAGGGACTTCATGCTCATATGTTTAGTCCTCTGAATGATTATAACAAAACCATCAGCAAATCCTGTGATCAGGCCACACAAACCAGTGTCGGTTGCAGGGTGATTTCCCGAAGGGTCTTTGAGTAAGTGTCCTGGTGTTTCAGGAACATTCAGATCCCAGAACACACTCTATCAGCCCAACTAGATCCCTCCTGTCTAAGTCCTGGAAAACCTTATTGAATCAACATGAGAATGATAGAATTGTTAATCGATTACCTTTTCATTCTTGAAAAGCCAGACTTCTCATCTAGAAGTCACAGGCCTTTAACCACATTTAGGAAATGGCAACCCACTCCAGTATTCTTGCCCGGAGAATCCCATGGACAGAGGAGCCTGGCAGGTTGCAGTCCATGGGGTCACAAGAGTTGGACACGACTTAGCAACTAAACCGTACCACCACACCACACTCTTCTGTTTGATCCTAAATGCAAAGGTCACCCTTTGCATTGTTTGTGCGCCTTGGTTTGTGAGCCAAGATAGGAACTGGGATAACAGTCCCCTCTTTGCCCTGTCACTTCAAGAAATTATTCTGTATTTACTACTGAGCTATTCTACCAATGAACTCAAGGATGGCAATTTAAATAAATTACAAACGCTTGATTTTTTTTTCCCCCTCAATGTAGACTGTCCTTATCAGCAGGCATCGAGAGTGCAAAATAGTAATAAATCCAGAGAGATGTGAACTGGAGGCAGGGGGGTCTCCCTGCAGCCAGGCCCAGAAGGCTGGGGGGCAGGGCAGCACTTGACTGTGGTCACTTTGGGCCCAGCACCGCTGCCAACAAGCTTCCAGGTAGGAGGGCTGCACAGAGCCTGGGGTGGGGGGGAGGGGAGCGACACCTGGGAAACGGGGAGGGCTGTGTCCAGCCGTCCGGGCCCCAGTGGGCCTGCGTAGGGGTGTCAGGTGGCTGCGTTAGACCTACCGCCTCTCCAAACCCAGGTATCTGCCTCCTGCCTTAGTTTCCCTTCTCCCAGTGACTCGCTCGGGATTGGACCATCCGGCCTTGTTAGTGACCCTGCTTGACCCTAATTGAGTGGCTCCCATAACGTCCCATATTTTAGCCATTATTTTGGGCAGCAGGCCCTCGGAGCGGCTGGATCACTGTGGGCTGGTTCTTGCCAAAAAAAAAAACAGAAAGAAAGAAAAAAGAAATCTGTCTGCCCCCCGAATAAAACCTTTTTAAGCCACACAAATCAATCCAAGATGACGCACTGATGCTGCTGCCCCAAACACGCTTTTGTCCCCTGAAGGCCGCTGCGCCCCACAGTCATTCCAGGCCACCTGCCGAGACCCCTCGCTTGCTCGGCCTGGAGCCCAGGGGGCCTCAGCGGGGGAGGTCTGGTCTGGAAGGCCTGCCCCCGCGGCCGTGCTGGGCCCCGGGTCAGGTCCGGCCCGCAGTCACGAGGCTGCAGGTCGGGCTGGGAGGAGCGGCCCGCGGGCGGTAATGGAGAGCGCGTGCGTGGACGCCGCGAGGACCGGGGCGGGGGGCGGTGCTGGCGGGCCACCGAGGCCTCCAGCCCTCGAGGAGGGGCTCCAGGCCGGCTCCGTGGATGCTCTGCGCCCCAGGCCCAGGAAGGAGGCCAAAAACCGGCGCCAGAAGCTCGCACCGCGACGGATGGGACGCGATGGGGACCCGGGGCTGCGCGTGGAGACGGCGCGAAGCGGCCTGTCCCCGCGGGTGGAGACCTGGGCCGGGCGTGGGTCTGGAGCGAGCCCCCCGAACCTCGGACTGGCCCTGGAGTCCGCAGTCTAAGGCCAGGCCTGGCGCCCAGGGCGGGCTCACTATCACTCGGCACCGCGGAGTCACCACCTTGAGAATCAGGGCGCGATCCTGGCGCAGCGCGTCCCGCGCAGGTCCACGCGCGCTCCGCGTTCAGAGCATCTGAGACACTTTGCAAGTCGGGTGACTTCCTTGGCAAAGGGACACCCCTGCCCCCCAAGCCCAGGAGGCAGGCCAGCGGCACTGGTGGTGAGCGCTCCCATTGCTGTCTCAGGTAGGCGTGTGCGGGCTTCGGCAGGTGTGTTTGGGGGTGCAGTGGGGGTGTGCGCGAAGGAGCGTGCCCGAGCACCTTGGCTTCCTGAGTGTCTTCAGGTGTGTAAGGCAGAAATGGGAGGGGGGAGAGATACAGCCAGTTCTAGAACCGCTTTCTTTCTCATTGTAAGAATACAGATTGGAAGCCCACGTGTTGCAGGAGGCGGGACTCCTTCCAGGGCCGCAAAGGGGGCCCAGGTGTTAACACTCAGACATGAATCGTGGGAGGAGATACACGTGCTGAAAAAGCAGGAGACTTCTGTTGGGAAAGGGCCCTGGGGCAGAGAACAGAGGGGAAAGGAACCCAGGAGGACTGCTCTGCCACCTGGCTCCAAATCTGGGTTTGAAATTTTCATGGTGGTGGTGTTAATTTCCAGGTTGTTTCTGATGAATCACTGACTCAGGGTTCCTCCTGAGGTGGATTCCAGCCAGGAGAGTTCTGGGAGGTTGGTAGGACCTGGATTCTCCTCTCTCCTTTTGATCTTTTCCTGAATTCTGGTTGGTGGTAGCTTGTTACTTCCATGTTCATTACCAGGACCGCCTGTTGTTAAGATAATTCTCGCAAATAGCTACTATCTTGCCTTGCCTGTCCTGGAGGTTTCAGTCTTTCTCCTAACACGTGGACTATTTTATGCCTTTGGGGAAAAGAGATACGTCTATTATTTTGGGAGAATATTTTAGGCCCTGCAACATGAGCAAGAGCTAAAGAATCTAGCCTTTTGCAAAGAGGTTAAACTTACCTTAAAAAAATAACTTTGTCAGCTTCCTATTCTACTTGATTGGACATTTTATTACAGGATTAGGGCTTTTTCCTTTTGGAATGGAAAATTACATACGCCCCCCCCGCCCCCCCCAAATTATTTCTGTGAAGGTTCATCATAATATACTATTTATGACCTGGGTGGGAAATGGATGCCATCCATCTTGTTTCAAAAAGTTCAAAATGCTTTAGGATAGAGTGTCAAGGATGGAGCTATCCTTTGTGGAAGAAAATCTGGAAGGATATTAAGCTGTTGGGGGCTTCACAGGTGGCACTAATGGTAAAGAATGTGCCTGCCAATGCAGGAGACATAAGAGATGCGGGTTCGATCCCTGGGTGGGGAAGAGCCCCTGGAGAAGGAATTGGCAACCCACTCCAGTATTTTTACCTGGGAAATCCAGTGGACAGAAGAGCCTGGCAGGCTGCAGTCCATACCAAGGACACGTGCACACACACATGTTAAGCAATTCAGCCAGTTCTTTCCCCTGAATCCATCTGAGCTGGGACGTCCATCTTCTCCTGCCCTTGGACATCAGCGCACCTGGACCCAGGCCCTTGGAGTCAGAATGAGTTACACCTGGTCTCCAGCTAACAGACAGTAGGTGGTGGGACTTCTCGGTCTCCGTAGCTGCATGAGCCAGTTGCTGTAATACCTCTCCTCGGGTGACACTTGTGGTCAAGGACCCTCCTGCCAACGCAGGAGATGGAAGAGACACAGGTTGATCCCAGGGTGGGGAAGATCCCCTGGCGGAGGGCATGGCAACCCACTCCAGTGTTCTTGCCTGGAGGATCCCATGGACAGAGGAGCATGGCGGGCTGCAGTCCATGCAGTCACAAAGAGTCGGACACAACTGAAGCGACTTAGCACTGTGTGTGCTGTAGGTGTGTGGGTTCTGTTTCTCTGGAGAGCCCTGACGGATACACTGACGGTCCTCCTGTGCTCAGATGTGCCCGACTCTTAGCGACCGCATCACTGTGGCCCACCAGGCTCCTCTGTCCATGGGATTCTCCAGGTAAGAACACTGGAGTGGGCTGCCATTCCCCTCTCCAGGGGATCTCCCTGACCCGGGGATTGAACCCCCGTCTCCTGCATTGCAGGCAGATCCTTTACTGATTGAACCACAGGGAAGCCCAGATATAAGAAGAGGGGAGAAAAAATTAAAAAAACTGAGAACACGAAAAAGAAATGCAGTTCATAATTTTGACCACAGGTAGGCCTTGCATTATTGACTAGGTAGTGACAAGTCATGCTGAGTGTCACAATTTCTCAGGAAGGAAAAAACTAGAGATAATCATTTTTGTTCTCAGAAAAGTTAAAAATGTGACTGACTGAAGTGGATTAATTACAATTTTTTTCAACCCACTCTTAATTTATAATGACGCCTCTTGCCATGGTAGAGTGAGCTATCCATTTAATAAATTGAAGGGTTCAGGCAGCTTGCTCTCAGTGTGTTATTCCTAGTTAACAAATTAGGTGATTCTGAACATATTAACACTTGAACTTTATCCTAATGAATCTTCAGATAGTTGCCAAATGTGACTAAGAACTTACAAATGAATAAAGAATTCTCAGCTCGTTGTCTTGGAAACTTTTATTTTAATGAATAGACACAGCTCAGAATGTCTATTATCAACATACAGACACTGCCAAGTTCTTCTTTTTTTTAAATGTCATCATTACAAAAGTTTAATGTTTTAATATAAAAATTTCACATTAAATCTCCCTCCACATTAATAACTCACCACATCTATTAGCACTAGGCAAGGCACTGAAGAAATGCAGGGAATAAGTTGCAGGATTTTTCTTCCTTTTTGCTTTTTGGGAAAACTTTATGAAAAATACATTCAAGAGAAAGTGTAATACATCTGTGTGGCACTTTTTAGTAACCTCATGTTGTGTTATATTACATCACTTAATCCTTATGACAGCACTATATGTTTTGGAGGGTGAGAGTTTATACCACTTTAGTGGTGAGGAAATGTGAATTCAAAAGCTTAAAATGACCTGAATCAGGGCACAGAGGCAGTAAATGAAAATTCAGGGTCTGACATCAAGTCTTTTATGGATCTTGCTTCATCATCCTCTTCATAACACTGGTGATGCTTTTTCACGTTTAACCATAAACCCACTTTATTTATTTATTTTACAAAATATTCCTAGTGTTGGAATGCCCATGGCTGCCGCGGATATATGTTGCTGCTTATGTTTAGACCGCAGACCTTGTAAAAGGAAAAGCAATAAGGCAGGAGCATTGTTCTCTTACCCTGCTCTCTGTGCTCCAGGCAGCAGTGAATCACTGTGGATTCCTAGTGATGCTGATCTTACCTGGGATGTTTACAGTGCTGTGAGTCTGTGAAGAAAGTGAAATGGTAAAAAGAAAAAAAAATGTTACAGGCTGGTAAAGTTTTATTTCAGCTACAGGGCTGCCGTAAACATTGCTCTTTGTTTTCTGGTGTTTCCCTTGCCTGGGAATGAACAATTTATGTGTATTCAGTTTTTGTGAAGCTGATTGTCTCCCTCTGAAGACAGCCTAGTCTGTTCATGTGTCAGCTCTCAACTGGGGGATGGGTGTTAATTCTTCTTCTTTTTTTAAAATTTATTTATTGGGAGGTTAATTCCCTTTAATAAGCTTTAATAAAACCTTTAATTACCTTTAATAAGTATTGTGACGGTTTTTGCCAGACGTCAGTGTGAATCGGCCGTAGGTATTCACGTGTCCCCTCCATCCTGAGTCCCTCGAGTCCTCCAGGTTGTCACAGAGCACCGGCTTTTTTGAGTGCCCTGCGCCATACAGCAAACTCACACTGGTTAAGGTTGTTAATTCTTTCCCTAGCAGCAAGCCAAGACAGAAGGAAAACAAAGGCTGCTGGGATAGGCATGCAGGGGAGTCGGTCTGGTCTGGATCCAGCCAAGCCTCAAGCTAGGCAAGCCCAATTCTACCTTCCAGCCACACCACAAACTAAGTAAGAACAGCGAAAGGAATAGGGTTCTCCCAAGGCCTTGCAATTCTGAGTTGCTCTGTCGGTCATCTGTTCTAGCTGATGAAGTTCAGAGTTGCTAGCAGCATCCATGCAATTCCTGACTGGGCCCGAGGAAGGGGCTCATCTCTCTATTATTTTCTGATGTGACTGGTCAGGAAGGGGAGGACACTCTTTGCCTCTGGCTCCTAGGTTTGATGCTGGGTCTTTGGAATAAACAGAGGGCAGATTAACTTGAGAAAAGAAATCCGAATTTATTCATTTTTAATATTAAATACATGGGGAAGTCACAGGGGGAAAAGTGAATATCCAAAAAAGCATTAACATTTGAGAGCATATTCCCCATCTATTAGGGGAAGGGGTTTTTAGTAACTTGTTTAGGCACTAAATCGTGTCAGACTCAAATCTGTTTTTAGGCAGAGGAGGGGAGTTCAGAGACAGCCTCGCCCAGCACCGGGCGGTTTTTCAAGAGCCTTCAGCTCAAAATGATCAATGTACTTGAGTGGCGTATTTTAGCGTGGCGTGTCCTCAACTCCTGCTTTCAAGCAGAGATCAGTGCACGCTGCACTCAGTTCCGCCTCCGGCAGGCGCGCAGCGGGGGAGCGGAGGGGTAGGTGTGGAGGTCCCCTTATCTTCAGGGTCTGGCGGCTCCGGCTGGGCTAAGTGGCTGGAAGCGGGGCTGGGCTGGGGGCTGGGCTTGGAGGGGCGGGGCCGCATATGGGGGCGGGGCCGCAGAGGGGAGGCGTGTCGTGGGCGTGTCATGGGCGTGTTGGGAGCGGCCGGCAGCTGATGAGAGGCAGGGCCGCTGGCGGGCGAAGCGGGGGCGGTGGGCGGCTGGCTGGGCTTATGGCCGAAGGCGAGCCGCGCCCCGCTGATGCAGAGGTCCCCAGGAGATGCTAGAATGTATTTTAGAGGAATTTTTTCCCTGACACTAATATTGTTTCCTGATAGTACGTTTCAGTTCAGTTCAGTCGCTCATTCGTGTCCAACTCTTTGTGACCCCATGAACCGCAACACGCCAGGCCTCCCTGTCCATCACCAACTCCCGGAGTCCACCCAAACCCATGTCCATCGAGTCGGTGATGCCATCCGACCATCTCATCCTCTGTCATCCCCTTCTCCTCCTACCTTCAATCTTTCCCAGCATCAGGGTCTTTTCTAATGAATCAGTTCTTCGCATCAGGTGGTCAAAGTGTTGTAGTTTCAGCCTCAGCATCAATCCTTCCAATGAACACCCAGGACTGATCTCCTTTAGGATGGACTGGTTGGATCTCTTTGCAGTCCAAGGGACTCTCAAGTGTCTTCTCCAACACCACAATTCAAAAGCATCAATTCTTCAGCACTCAGCCTTCTTTATAGTGCAACTCTCAGATCCGTATGACCACTGGAAAAACCACAGCCTTGTCTAGACAGACCTTTGTTGGCAAAGTAATGTCTCTGCTTTTTAATATGCTGTCTAGGTTGGTCGTAACTTTCCTTACAAGGAGCAAGCGTCTTTTAATTTAATGGCTGCAATCACCATCTGCAGTGATTTTGGAGCCCAGAAAAATAAAGTCAGCCACTGTATCCACTGTTTCCCCATCTATTTGCCATAAAGTGATGGGACCAGATGCCATGATCTTCGTTTTCTGAATGTTGAGCTTTAAGCCAACTTTTTCACTCTCCTCTTTCACTTTCATCAAGAGGCTCTTTAGTTCTTCTTCACTTTCTGCCATAAGGGTGGTGTCATCTGCATATCTGAGGTTATTGATATTTCTCCCAGCAATCTTGATTCCAGCTTGTGCTTCCTCCAGCCCAGCATTTCTCATGATGTACTCTGCATATAAGTTAGATAAGCAGGGTGACAATATACAGCTGTGACATACTCCTTTTCCTATTTGGAACCAGTGTGTTGTTCCATGTCCAGATCTAACTGTTGCTTCCTGACCTGCATATAGGTTTCTCAAGAGGCAGGTCAGGTGGTCTGGTATTCCCATCTCTTTCAGAATTTTCCACATTTTATTGTGATCCACACAGTCAAAGGCTTTGGCACTATTTTTAGTGGGATTCATATCTTCCTTAAGAACTTTTCTGTTTTTCTGATTATAAAGTGAGTATATTCTTTTTATAGAGTACTTGAAAAATGCACATAAGTATAACAAAGAAAACAAAAATCACCCATAATCCACACAAAAATTTTTCATTGTTAATATTTTGGAGTATTGTTTTACTATTTTTGAAACATATGTATATGTAATATAATATTTGAGACATACCACATACAGAGAGATCTCTAGCTTTTCCCATTCTATTGTTTTCCTCTATTTCTTTGCATTGATCACTCAGGAAGGCTTTCTTCTCTCTCCTTGCTATTCTTTGGAACTCTGCATTCAAATGGGTATATCTTTCCTGTTTTCCTTTGCCTTTAGCTTCTCTTCTTTTCTCAGTTATTTGTAAGGCCTCCTCAGACAACCATTTTGCCTTTTTGCATTTCTTTTCCATTTCTTTTCCATGGGGATGGTCTTGATCCCTGCCTCCTGTACAGTGTCATGAACCTCTGTCCATAGTTCTTCAGGCACTCTGTTTATCAGATCTAATCCCTTGAATCTATTTGTTACGTTCACTGTATAATTGTAAAGGATTTGATTTAGGTCATACCTGAATGGTCTAGTGGTTTTCCCTACTTTCTTCAATTTCAGTCTGAATTTGGCAATACAGAGTTCATGATCTGAGCCACGGTCACCTCCTGGTCTTGTTTTTGCTGACTGTATAGAGCTTCTCCATCTTTGGCGGCAAGGAATATAATCAATCTGATTTCGGTGTCGACCATCTGGTGATGTCCATGTGTAGAGTCTTCTCTTGTGTTGTTGGAAGAGGGTGTTTGCTATGACCAGTGCGTTCTCTTGGCAGAACTCTATTAGCCTTTGCCCTGCTTCATTCTGTACTCCGAGGCCAAATTTGCCTGTTATTCCAGGTATCTCTTGACTTCCTACTTTTGCATTCAAATCCCGTATGATGAAAAGGACATCTTTTTTTGGTTAGTTCTGGAAGGTTTTGTAGGTCTTTATAGAACCATTCAACTTCAGTTTATTCAGCATTACTGGTTGGGGCATAGACTTGGATTACTGTGATACTGAATGGCTTCTTTTCAAGAAAATTAGAGATACCAAGGGAACATTTCATGCAAAGATGGGCTCAATAAGGACAGAAATGGTATGGACCTAACAGAAGCAGAAGATATTAAGGAGAGATGGCAAGAATACACAGAACTGTACAAAAAAGATCATGACCCAGATAACCATGATGCTGTGATCACTCACCTAGAACCAGACATCCTGGAATGTGAAGTCAAGTGGGCCTTAGGAAGCATCACTATGAACAAAGCCAGTGGAGGTGATGGAATTCCAGTTGAGCTATTTCAAATCCTGAAAGATGATGCTGTGAAAGTGCTGCACTCAATATGTCAGCAAATTTGGAAAACTCAGCAGTGGCCACAGGACTGTAAAAGGTCAGTTTTCATTCCAATCCCAAAGAAAGGCAATGCCAAAGAATGCTCAAACTACCACACAATTGCACTCATCTCACCCCCAGCAAGGTAATGCTCAAAATTCTCCAAGCCAGGCTTCAACAGTACATGAACGGTGAAATTCTGGATGTTCAAGCTGAATTTAGAAAAGGCAGAGGAACCAGAGATCAAATTGCCAACATCCGTTGGATGATCGAAAAAGCAAGAGAGTTCCAGTGCTTTATTGACTATGCCAAAGCCTTTGAATGTGTGGAGCACAACAAATTGTGGAAAATTCTTTAAGAGATGGGAATACCAGACCACCTGACCTGCCTCCTGAGAAATCTGTATGCAGGTCAAGAAACAACAGTTAGAACCGGACATGGGACAACAGACTGGTTCCAAATTGGGAAGGAGTATGTTAAGGCTGTATATGGTCACCCTGCTTATTTAACTTATATGCAGAGTACATCATGAGAAATGCCAGGCTGGAGTTAGCACAAGCTGGAATCAATGTTTCCGGGGGAAATATCAATAACCTCAGATAAGCAGATGGCACCACCCTTATGGCAGAAAGTGAAGAAGAACTAAAGAGCCTCTTGATGAAAGTGAAAGAGGAGAGTGTAAAAGTTGGCTTAAAACTCAACATTCAGAAAACTAAGTTCATGGCATCTGGTCCCATCACTTCATGGCAAATAGATGGGGAAACAATGGAAACAGTGATAGGCTTTATTTTTCTGGGCTCCAAAATCACTGCAGATGGTGATTGCAGCCATGAAATTAAAAGGCACTTGCTCCTTGGAAGGAATGTTATGACCAGTCTAGACAGCATATTGAAAAAACAGAGACATCACTTTGCCCTCAAAGGTCAATCTAGTCAAAACTATGGTTTATCCAGTAGTAATTTATGGATGTGAGAGTTGGACTGTAAAGCAACCTGAGTGCTGAAGAATTGATGCCTTTGAACTGTGGTGTTGGAGAAGACTCTTGAGAGTCCCTTGGACTGCAAGGAGATCCAACCAGTCCATCCTAAAGGAGATCAGTCCTGGGTGTTCATTGGAAGGACTGATGTTGAAGCTGAAACTCTGTTACATTTGCCACCTGATGCAAAGACCTGACTCATTGGAAAAGACCCTGATGCTGGGAAAGATTGAAGGCAGGAGGAGAAGGGGACGGCAGAGGATAAGATGATTGGATGGCATCACCGACTTGATGTACATGGATTTGTGTGGACTCTGGGAGTTGGTGATGGACAGGGAGGCCTGGCGTGCTGCGGTTCATGGGGTCTCAAAGAGTCGGACATGACTGAGCAACTGAACTGACTGACATACGTACGGTTAGATTTTTAATCAAACACCTTTATTGAGGTTTAATGTATACACTGTAATACCCACCCTTTGTAAATGTATAGTCAAATGATTTTTGATAAATGTATAGACTTGTACAACAATTAGCACAATCCAGTTTGGAAACAGTTCCATCCCTCCAAGTGTAACCTCCTGCTCATTTGCAGTTAATTCTTGTCTCCACCACCACTTAACCCTAGGCAACCACTGATGTGCTTTCAGTCTTTATAAATTAGCCTTTTCTGGATAGTTCAGATAGGTGGAACCATACAGTGTGTAGTCTTTTGTGTTTGGCTTCGTGCATGTAGCATATGTTTTTGTTCTAGTGTGTTGTAGCAATAGCTCATTCATTTTAATTATCAGGATAATCATCCGTGGTATGAATATGCCACATATTGTTTAACCGTTCATCTGTTTTTGGTTATTATGAATGCTGTTGCTGCAAACACTCATGCACATGTTTTCATTTGGGTTAAATCCCAGAAGTTGAATTGCTAGGTTGTGCAATACATTTGTGTTTAAGTTTTCAAGATACCACCAGACTATTTTCCATGGCGGCTGCACCATTTCTCATCCTTGCCTGCAGTGTGTGGGGATTCAGTTTTGTTCATATGCTTGCTGACACTTGTCATCGTCTCTCTTATTGACAGTAGTCATGCTGGTGTGGACTGGTTCTCAGTGGGGTTTTAAAAATAAATTGAATTTCCTCACGAGCAGCTTTTCCTGTACTCTTTAACCA
This sequence comes from Cervus elaphus, assembly GCF_910594005.1. Lineage (NCBI taxonomy): Eukaryota > Metazoa > Chordata > Mammalia > Artiodactyla > Cervidae > Cervus > Cervus elaphus. Next base: position 11,783,174 of record NC_057841.1, on the reverse strand, counting down.
TTTGTGTCTCTTCCATGCTGAGATGTCTGTTCACATCTTTTGCCCATTAAGTTATGGGTTCTTCATTCTGAATGTAATTCATGTTATCAGGTATATGATTTGCAAGAGTTTTATTAATTTTTTCCTTTTATGGATTATGCTTTTGGTGTCGTACTTGAGAGTCAAGTACGACTACTTGACTCTGCTTTGCCCTACCCAGGGTCACTACAATTTTCTCTTTTGTTTTCTTGTAGAAGTTTGATACTTTTATCTCTTGCAGTTACATGTATAATCCAGTTTGAATTAATTTTGATGTATGATGTATGATGAGGTTTTCAGTTTTGTGTGTGTGTGTGTGTGGCTATTCAGCTGTCTCAGCACCATTTGTTGAATTTCCTGGGCACATTTGTCAGAATTCAATTGACCGTGAATATAACAGTTTATTTGGGGAATTTCAGTTCTGATCCATGGGTCTGTGTGCCTGTCCCTATGTCAGGACCACGCTGTTGTGTTACGGTGACTTTATCATCACCGTGGAACTGGGTAGTGTCAGGCCTCCACCTGTGATCTTCTTTTTCAGAATTGTTTGAGGTCCTTTGCATTATAAGAGGAGAAGGCAATGGCACCCCACTCCAGTATTCTTGCCTGGAAAATCCCATGGACAGAGGAGCCTGGTAGGCTGCAGTCCATGGGGTCGCTAAGAGTGGGACACGACTAAGTGACTTCACCTTCACTTTTCACTTTCATGCATTGGAGAAGGAAATGGCACCCCACTCCAGTGTTCTTGCCTGGAGAATCCCAGGGACGGGGGAGCCTGGTGGGCTGCCGTCTATGGGGTTGCACAGAGTTGGACACGACTGAAGTGACTTAGCAGCAGCAGCATTATAAGAACATTCAGTTAGGATCAGCTTATGATTCCTACCACAAAGCCCGCTTTTATTTTGATAGGGATTTCATTGAATCCACGTATTTATATTATCAGAGTATTTCCCTATGTTTTTATGAGGCTGATACTTTTAGCTGGGATAGTTTTGGAGTCCTTTCATGGAGGAAGAAGGCAGCTGGGCTAGATTACCCTTCAGTTTCCCTTTCCACTGTGGGATTCACTCAGTTTTTGCCCTCTGCTATATATATTTGCAAGAGAGATACAGATCTTTACGACTGAGAAACTGGTGATTGAGTTTGTCAGTTGCTAAAATCTTACAGAGTTCTCTCTCGCAGGCCCTGGGCTCACTGGAGGAGGCTGGGTGGCAGAAGGAGCCGTGGAGGCTGGCCATCACGTGGATGGTCAGTCAGTTACCAAGAGTGATCCCTCCTTATGCCCCCAAGAGTGTAGGTGGCACAGACATGCAGCATTACTCAGCGGGCCTGGCAGGCCGCAGTAGCTACCAGGAAGGCGTCTGGCAGACTTGGGGAGGGAGGCGAGGTCCCTGCCGTCTCCTGATGTCAAGGTCTGAGGGCGGTAGCGCGCGCGCTGATGGAATTCCGCACACACAGCACCGCAGCGGACGCTCTGGCTTCTCCCGGATCAAATGGTCCACGGTCGGGTTTACAGCCCTCATTGCCGATGTTATAAGGTTAGAGGCAGTGACCTTGGGAGAGTTTATACACTCCATTTAAATTTTTATTGTTTCATGAAATGGGAATTGTTTTCTGCCAGTCAGTAAAGCAGCGGGCATCCTGGTGTATAACGTGGATAGACTATTATTGTTTGTTATGGCCGTTTAACTGCAGGGCAGTCTTATTAGTGGGGATTTCAGAACCACAGGACTTTTGCCAGCCTCAGGGCTAATTCTTTATCCAAGTCAGCACCAAAGCTCTTACACAGAACAGGTTATGGCCGCTTCAGAAGGAGATGCAAGTTCAAAGTCTCTGAAGTTTAAAACAGGGCAGAAAGGAAAGGAACTGATAGAACCGAGATCTGAGCAATCAGGAAGTTCAGGGGAAACGTGCCTGAGACGTGAGCCAAGCAATCAGGTGTTCCAGGACACAGGGGCACAGCCATCCCGGCAGGTGAAAGAAACATTACTGAAGAAATCAGCTAAAATCACAGAGGAGAAGCACAGTGCTTAAGGCAAAAATCCTCACTAGTTTAGGGGCGGAAGAATGATCGATGGTTTCCCTTGAATGTTATGAAAAAAGTACAAACCATCCTGAATACTCCCAAGTCCCTGTCCAGACTGAGCAGAAGTCCTATTGAAGCTTATGTGAAAGAGCAGGTTATAAAAGGATCACAACCTGACTTTGGAAAGCTAGGAAAACGTCCTCATTATACTGGCGTGGTACCATCTGAAAGTGATGTTACGTTCTGGGTCATGGATCCAATTAATGCAGAGTTGTCATCCTGCATCCCCTGGGAGGGGAGAAAGTGGAGTCCTAAACTGGTGAATGTAGGAAACAAGATACCTTTCTCAAAGGTGACGTGTGGCATCGAATAATATTGTAGGTAAAGAAGTTTTGTAATGGGAATGGACTGGAGGGGTGTGTGTGTGTGAGAGAGAGAGAGAGAGAGATCTCCAATTATTCTTTGTGCTTTTTAAAAAAAATTGGCTGTGCCCATGAGTCAATATCTTAGTTCCCCAACTAGGGATTGAACCTGGGCACCGTGCATTCAGAGCACTGGGTCTTAGCAACTGGATGGCCAGGGAAGTCCCTCTTTTTGCTTCTGCTCAAGCTAGGTAGTGCTGGTTTTCCCTGCTGTATTTTTGCTTCTTCCAGAGCACTTACCACCTTCAAGATTGCTGTTATTTACATATTTATGATGTCTGTTGTCTTTATCTTCCCCATTAGATTGTAGAGGGCAGGAGTCCTGCTTTGCATTATTCACCGACAGAGCCCAAGCACCCAGATCAGTGCAGGCTCACAGCACCCAGTACATGATTGATTGAATGAATAAAGACACAGAAGGGAAGGAAAAAAGGATTTCTAGCCAAATAGGGAAGTCAAAGTTGTGACTTCTTACCACTGAAGGAAGATGGTGGCACAGAAGGGGAGTGGGGTTTTCCATCCCTGCTCAAGCTGGGTCTTGTCGGCTTCGGTCCAGAGAGAAGCATCTCCCCGCGCAGCGGGTCTCAGTGGTTCAGATGTAACAGCACAGACGGGAACAGTCCTGGAGGAGCAGCCCTGGGTTGTTTGTTTCAGAAGTAATCCACCCATCCTTTAGACTGTGTTGCCAAAACTCATTCACAGCGCTGATTTGAGACAGTATTTGTCCTTATTTTCAGTCCACTGCATTTTAAAGAAGTTCAGTTTGCCGGGTCAATATTTAAACTCCATAGGCTTTAACTAATGTAAACAAAGGTCCAAAAAGTGGCACATGCAAAGTTTACCTACCAAAGTGTGATGTTCCCTGCAAGCTCTTAGGAATGGGGTTTGTGAATAACTGATTCGTTTTACTGAGAAGCTAAGCATCAGAGAGGGCTGGTGATTTCCTTAGAGTCACACAGTTACTAACTGGTTATAATTGGTGGTTTTTCCAAAGAAGTTTGAATCACAGGAGAGTCCCTGTTCAAATCCCATTGAATGTGCAAATGAACAGGGCCTTGAGGACACTTGATGCGATTTCCTCATTTTAGAAATTAAGACACACACACCCAGTGTATTAGTCTGAGTTCTACAGACTAGAGTTGTAGAGTTCTACACAACATAAGGGTGTATGTATGTATATCTATATATACATATATTAAAACAAAGCTGCTTCCTTGTAGCTCAGATGGTAAAGAATCTGCCTGCAGTGTGGGAGACCTGGGTCAATCCCTGGGTTAGGAAGATCCCCTGGAGAAGGGAATGGCAATCCACTCCAGTATTCTTGCGTGGAGAATTCCATGGACAGAGGAGTGGGCTACAGTCCATGGAGGTACAAAGAGATGGACACGTCTGAGTGAATAACACTTACTTATACATATATATATATATACACACACACACACACACATACATATATATTCTTATAATTTCTTATGTATATTTAATAACATAATTTGTTTATTTTCATTGGCTATAACCTATTTATTATAATGTAAATTATTATACATATATGCATATTTATTATAAATTATTATATTTATATACTTGTATACAAGGCAAGCTGGAGACAGAGGAAAAGTTCCAGTCCAAGTCCAAAGGCCTGAGAACCAGAAGAGCTGGCAGTGTCTGTTCTGGGTCCAGTCTGAGTCCTGAGGCAGGAGATAACCCATGTCCCAACTTAAAATCAGTCCACCAGAGAGCTTGGATTCTCCACTCGTCAGCTGTTTTGTTTGGTCCAGACCCTCAGGATCAGGTCTGCTCATGTTGGGAGGGGCCAGCTATTTTACTGAGACCAATTCAAAGTTAGAAAACTTTTCTAACTTCATCTAGAAAAACACCCTCACAGCCACACCCAGAATAATGTTTGGCCAAATACCTGGGTGTCCTGTGGCCCAATCAAGTCGATGACACAGAGGATTAATGGTCACACTTAGAAAGGGGGGTTGCATACTGTGTCCCCCACCCCACCAAGGCATGAGTCAGGCCAGAGCTGCCAGGACCCTACCCCAAACCCCCAGTTTCCTGTGTCCCCCTTCACATCCTTGCATTTTCAGATCAGCACTCATTTTCTCCATCTCTGTTATTAACTAATAATTCTCATACATCTCATTAGTTCTAGTTTATGCATATTTAAATCATTGATGTCTAACAAATTTCTTCAAGGCCTTGTATATAATTTCCCTCAACTGCTTAGCGAGAAGCTATTTCATCTACATATTTAGAAGAATACTTTTAACTACAAATTAGATTTTTTTTTTCCCCAACAGAAGTAAATGGTTCATTACTGGAATTAAGATTTCTTATCACTGCACTAGCCGCTGTGGATATGATGGGGAAGATGATACAGGTGTGATGGAGGGTGTTTGGCCTGAGACAGTTTACACGGGAGCAATGAAATATCTTCTTGATTGAGACGAGGCAAAAAGTAGGATGTTTCCTGTTGCTTTCATCTTGTTTTCTCCTCAAGAGAAAAAAACCTTGTCTTTACATTACTGTGACTTACATAAATCATCTCCATAAAGATATTAAAAATACCCACTGTTTTAGAAGTCAGAAGAATCAGAGGTGTACATCAAAGCAGGTTGAAAAAAAAGGTGCAATTTGTGCTGCTAGACAGATGGGGAGAAGGGGGACAGGCCACTTTTACTTTTGCCCACGGTGACCAAACGGTGCTTATCTATCATTGAGGACTGCTCTGTGCCGGAGACCCTGCAGGAAGCATTTGGCCCGAGATGGGGACATATGAAGTGGCTTGCCTGAGTCCCAGGAGACCCGGGAGGCTGACGGCACCTCTCTGGTTTTATGTGTTCCAGCTCACTGCGCCTTCCAGCCGAGCAAACACGGCGGCACGCACCACCTGGGTGGTGGGTTCACGCTCAGTCCCTGGCCCCGCCCCCTTGACATTCTGGTCCATGGGTTTGGCAAGCACTCCAGGAGCTGGCGTATTTAAAAGCTGCTTGGGCATTGCTAAGGCGGGTCCACGGTGACCGTCATCCAGGACCCGCGTCCACCGCTGCCTTCCCCTCCTTCCGGGAGCCAGAGCCCCACGGAGCAAGAAGTCCAGACGGGGCTCCGCCCCGGCTCTTGGGAAAGGGAGGAAATAACAGGACACAGGCGGACTGGGATTCAGAGGGCGCCGCAGCCGCCCGGGCTGTTCCTCACTTGGCGGGCTCTCTCCCTTCTGCGGGTCAGGCCCGGGCCTCTCGCGGGGTCCTGGGGGCTCCGCGGCCCTTTGATTCGTGGCTCACCTTCCTGCTTCTCTGCAGATGGCACTCTGAGCTGCCCGCTCCTGCAAGTCCGCCTCCAGATGGTGTCAGGAGCGGAGTCCCGCTCCTCCTGCAGGGCTGCGGCTTTGCCCCGGGCCAGCGTCCCCCCGCCCGTCCCCTCCGTGGGTCTGTGTCTGGGAGCTCGGCTTTTGTAGGCTCTGCAGGGAGGCGGGACCGGGCTGGGTTTGGTGTTCTGTGTCTGCCTATTTCCCTCCGCACAGCTCCTCCAGGCTCATCCACGCTGTTGCGAACGTGCAGGATGGTGACCACAGTTAGTGATACTGTGTGGTACACTGGGAACTTGCTGCCAGAGTGGATCGCAATTGCTTTCACCACACACACACACACACACACACACACACACACACACACACTCATATACATACAAACACATATACACACACAAACACACATACACTCATACACTCATATACACACACACTTATATACACACAAACACACACTTATACACACACACTCATATACACACAAACACATACATACACACACACATACTCATATACACACTCATATACACACAACCACATACACACACACTCATACACACACATACTCATATACACACAAACACATATACACACATATGCAACATACACAAACACATAAACACACATGCACACATACTCATACACACACACTCATATACAAACACATATACACACATATGCAACATACACAAACACATAAACACACACACATACATACTCATATACCCATGCATACAAACACACATATACACAAAAACACATACACATACATATACATATACACACAACAATAAACATACACATATGCAAATACACATACACACAAACACATGTATACATACACACACACGAGCATGCACTACATACTCATATACTTCCCCCCACACAGACACATATAAACACATAAGCCCCCCCACAAACACACACACATACACATATACACACATAAACACAGACACACATAAACACACATACATGCACATACATACACACACTCATATACATACAAACACATATACACACACTCATACTCATACACACACTTGTATACACACAAACACACACACTTATACACACACACACTCATATACACACACATATATACACACACACTGATATACACACAAACACATATACACACATATGCAACATACACAGACACATAAACACACACACATGCATACTCATATACCCACGCATACAAACACACATATACACAAATACACATACATATACATATACACACATACACACAATAAACATACACATATGCAAATACACACACACAAACACATATACACAAACATAGACAAACACATATACACACACAAACACACACATATACATATATACACACACGAGCTTGCACTACATACTCATATACCTCCCACAGACACGCATATACACACATGCCCCCCCACACAAACACACAGATACGTACACATATACACACATACACACAAACACAGATAAACACACACATACACACATACATACACACATACACACACAAACACACATACACACACTGGTAACTATGTATGTGAGGAGGCGATAAGTGTATCAACTTGACTGTAGCAGTCATTTCACTGTGCCTATCAAGACATGATGTATACCATAAATACATCTAATTTTCTTTCAAACCTTTAAAAAGTGGAAGGAAAGAAGGGCCACTTTGCTCTCCTCGTGTCTCTGACAGCCAGGCTTGTCCCCCAGCAGGACCCTGCCCCAGGCCACACGCCCCACAGCCCACTGTGTGGCGAGCACCCTCCCCTGGCTCCCTGCGTGGACTGTAGTTAGGGGCACTGTGGCTATTTTCCAGCTCTCCATCTGTTGTAGGGTAATTGTGGCTGAAAATCTTGGTCTCCTCCTCCTCCTCACTGGTTCTGAAATTGGGTGCAGTCCGTCTTGCTCCTTGGATGCTCAGCCAGCTCCTCATTGACTTTAATTCTTGCATCTCTGTGCCACTCAGTCTCTTTCTGATCCCAGCTACTTTCTTTCCTCCTGTCATCTTTCTGCCAGAGTCAAAACCTGCTGTTTCTAAGTCACTTCAGTCGTGTCTGACTCTGTGCGACCCCATAGACGGCAGCCCACCAGGCTCCTCTGTCCACAGGATTCTCCAGGCAAGAGCACTGGAGTGGGTTGCCATTTCCTTCTCCAGTCCCCCCCTATTTTCTTTCCTCCTCTGTCATCTTTCTGCCAGAGTCAAAACCTACTACACATTTAGTTTTCTGGCCTTTAGCTTCAGATAGTTCTTCTGTACAACCATAAAGAATGACTCTTGCCTATTCTCAATGAATAGACTTGGCTACCTTTAAAAAGTGAATTTTCTGTAGCTCATTTGTATTAATCTGCCAGAATTTTGCTCTTCCAAGTGTTTGAGTGATTACTGTTTCTTATATTATTCTATCCTACCCATGTTTTGTCACTGGGTAAAGCCTTAGTTTGCAATCCCAAGTCCTCACTTCCAGCTCAAAAATCTCAAATTGCAAAGAAATTTTCCTCATTGAGTTTGCATTTTAAAATTTCAAAACACATCTTCCTTATAATAATTTCAAAAATGAAGGATATTAAAAAATAAAAGGCCGTTCTTTCTTATCTCATTCAACACCCCAGATGGGATCACATTTAGAAGTTTGATGTTTATCCTTCCAGACATCTTCTTTGCATATTGAAATCTGTCAGTTTATAGATATTTGCAAACATCAAGTCCCATTGGGTTTTCTAGTGCATATGTTTTACCTCCTTTTGATGGAATTCGTCATCCTTAACTTTTATACATCTCATCCTTCTGGAAGAGTGAACTCTTAGTGGGGGATACTAGTTATTATTTTTATTATAATTTTTGCATGAAGAAATGTATTGCATTGTATTTGTTGTTGTTCAGTCGATAAGTCATGTCTGACTCTTTTGTGACCGTCTGAACTGTGGCCCGCCAGGTTCCTCTGTCCATGGGATTTCCCAGGCGAGAATACTGGAGTGAGTGGCCATTTCCTCTTCCAGGGGGTCTTCCCGGGGAATTGAACCCACACCTCCTGCATTGGCAGGTGGATTCTTTACTGCTGATCCACCAGGGAGCTCCTTTATGTAAACTTGCTGAAATGAGAAGGATTAAAAACTAGTTAAAGAAGGTTCTTCCAGACTAGTGGTTCTTAACCTGGGTCACACATTGGGATCCCCTGGGAGCCTTGGAAATGATCAACGCCTGGGCCTCGCCTTCAGCAATTCTGACTCAATTGTCTGACATGTGGTAGGGGTTTCAGGAATTTTCCACACTCCCCAGGTGAGTCTGCATAGCCAAGACTGAGAGCCACCGTTCTAGACAAAGACTAAGGGTCATCGGTGTTAAAATCCAAATATAATTAGCAGCAGCCCCGGGGGCACTGGCTCCCTTTCTTAATTAAAGACTTTTGGTTTTCACTTGACTCCCATTAGCATGTGGCTTTCTTAGAAGATAAACAAGCAGACACCCAACCGGAAGCAAGTGTGCTGCTGCCCAGAGAGTCCTTCCGATGGCGCCACCTCGGTTGGTGACGGCTGCAGGCTGGCATCACTCTGCGCCTTTTCCTGCATCTCGGGGATGACTCGGGCCCAGGTGTGGTGCCGCCCCCTTTCCAGAAGCCTTAAACTGAAGGTGCGCGAGGGGCTGAGCCTGGGTGGAGGGGAGCCAGGACACGGCAGGGGGAGACCCACTGGTTAAGGTCAAAGGTCCACGGGGTATAGATTAGGGAGGCTTCCCGGGTGGCTCGGTGGTAAAGAACCTGCTGCCAATGCAGGAGATGCGGGTTCAGTCCCTGTGTCAGGAAGACCCCCTGGAGAAAGAAATGACACCCAATTTCAGGACTCTTGCCTGGAAAATCCCAGGGACAGAGGAGCCTGGTGGGTTATAGTCCATGGTGTCACAGAGTCGGACCTGACGTAGTGACTGAGAGGTACACACCGGTTAGGAAAAAGGGGAATTTGGATGGTTTGGGAGAAGGTTGCTGGGTGGTACTTAGGCATCTCCAGGGGTCCCAGCCTCACTTGGAGCCACTTCTAGATGCCAAGTCAAGACCTAGTGGAGGTCTCCATTCAAGCGGACATGCTGGGGTCCAGTCCGCTTCCACCAAGGGGGTAGGTAGGCAAAGAGGAACTCTCAGTTCCCTTCTATAAGACAGCAGTCCCCAGTCTTTTCCCACCAGGGACCAGTTTTATGGAAGACAGTTTTTCCACAGACAAGGGGGTGGGGAGATGGTTTTGGGATGATTCAAGCACATTAATTTATTGTGCATTTATTTCTACTATTATCACATCAACTCCACCTCAGATCATCAGGCCTTAGATCCCAGACGTTGGTGAAAGTGAAAGTCACTCAGTATTGTCCGACTCTTTGCGACCCCAGGGACTATACAGTCCATGGAATTCTCCAGGCCAGAATACTGGCAATGGGTAGCCATTCCCTTCTCCAGAGGATCTTTCCAAAGGGATCGAACTCAGATCTCCCACATTGCAGGCGGATTTTTTACCAGCTGAGCCACCAGGGAAGCCCAAGAATACTGGAGTGGGTAGCCTATCCCTTCTTCAGGGGATCTTCCTGACCCAGGAATCAAACCGAGGTCTCCCACATTGCAGGCAGATTCTTTCCAGCTGACCTGCAGGAGCCCAGGTTTAGGGCAGCCTCTAGGGGGCTGATGGCCACCACCCTCTTTATCCAGGAGCAGCACAAACGTAACTAACCATACGTTCAGCCAGGATGTTGACAGAGGCTGTGTCGTACCCTCAGCACATTAGAGGCAGAGCTTTCTGTAAATGATGAAGTGTCTAGTTGTACATTTATTTACAGCTGTTCACGTTGGGTTTGGGCAGACGGTCAATGTGCTCCTTCTCTCCTTCCCCCGACCTGACACTGGACAGAGGTATGTCATCACCAGTCACTTCCAGTTGGTCTGAAAATGCATGAGTCTGTTCTTTAAGAGAGTCAGAATATAGTAAAATAATAGCAATTCACAGCTAGGATTTCGTGTGCAAACACTGGAGTGAATACTATGTGCATAGATATATTTATTTGAAATCTGTTTTACAAATTAAGGCGATTTTCTCGAAGAATTTTTTAACTGAAATTTGGCTTAAATGTTATAGAATGAGACAGCTCTTTTCCTATTCTCTCCAGCAGATTCTCAGGGAGGTCCCTGTGTGAGCCTAACAAAGAATTCCCTGGAGACGCATAGAAAGTTTGCTAAACTTTGGTTGTTAGGAAATGATAGCATACCACCCTCCACTGCATAGACTCTCTGAAATAGTTTGGTGGTGATTATAATATCATAAACATTGGTGGCAGTGAGGGACGGGTCAGTTTGGCGGAGATCCTGCGGATGAAAAGGCATCTTCTTCCCCCAACTTAAGTCCCAGCTGGAAGACACAGATGGGGGTTGGCATGACTCCACCTGTAATTACTCGACCTGGTCCAGTTACAGGCCTGACTGAAGCGAGGGGGGCCAAGCCCGCCTGCCGTCCAGAGTCAAAGCACTGAGTTCCCAGACACGCAGATTCAATTATTTCGGGGAGGCCTCTGCCAGCGCCGGTTCTGTTATTGCACTTTTGAGACTCCCTACCTACAGCGAATGCCTGCTGGCAGTCACAGCTGATAAACCAACGAGGAGTTTCCTGCTCTGAGGGTGGAAGCAAAGGCTTTTGCAGAGACCCACTGTTGGCAGCAGTCACTGGCGGTGGGAACTCCCAAGCTACTGCATTAAAGCTGGAGGTTATCTGGCAGTGACTTCGCAGGGCTGAGAGCCGCTCTGAAATCCAGTTTGCTCTCTTTTTTTTGGGCTGACTCAGAAGCCTCCAGGGAGCAGGGTAAGTGTGATCATAAGATGGTAGAGTCCTTAGAAAAAAAAAATCTCGGTGTGTAAAACACTGGCAAATAGAAGATGAGATGACGGTTTAAACGCTGCTCACGCTGCACTGATAGAGATTTGAAAATAAAAAGAGGATTAGAGCTCTCAGGATTAATATAGGATTAATCTAGTTCTCTCTTTAATACCAAAGACACAAATGTCCTGAAGGAGACATTGATGCTCTCTTTAAAAAAAAAAAAAAGCTAATAATTCTATAGAATCATAATTCTTATAAGGAGATCATCTTTTGTGAGCAAGATGAGTTAGAAGAAATTCATTCCCTGATCAGTTTATGTTCATGACGAATGTAAATGTGTTTTAATTACCATCGATGGCAACAAGGCAGCATGAATCTGAGAACTGCCACACTCTGGTTGATGCACAGGGTCAGGGTTTGGGAAGTAAGTTTCATGTTGACAGCTTTGAGGTACCAGCGAAATACCATTTTGAAAGTGCTCCTGGTTGTTAACCTTTGGATTAAAGGAGCTCATCAACATTTTATTAAAGCTATCTTCTTTAATGTGGTCTTTTTGTTGACGAGTCATTTTTCAGCTAATGCCGAACGGCTTTCAGAGCTTTCCGTGGGCAGAAGTTTCAGTGTTCTGTGTCTGCTTCTTCCTCCATCTTCACCTACAACCATCGTTGGTATTTAATATCTACAGAGAGAGCCAAGAGGATGCTGCTCAACGTGTCTGCTCTTTTTGGAGTAAGCCTCCGGATGAAAAAGGTGATGGTATCAATTTAGGGACCATTCCTGACAGAGATTCTGACTACAAATGTTCAGGACCCTGAAATCATGAAACATGTTGCTGCTGATTTTGGAGGCAGTAAAGGAGAGGCAATGCCTAGGTGGGGGGAAAGCCTGAGAAAAGCCCTTCTGAGTTAGATGAGAGCATGGTAATGTCTTTGGAGCCAGACAGCTTTGATGCCACTGTAAGATCCTGGGAGAATTAACATCACTGAAGCCACGAATGGAGCCTGTGAGAGCACCAACATTACAGGATTACTGTGGGCTTAAATGGCAAATGCTGATGGTGCGTGTCCTCAATAAAATGGATGCAACCCTTCTCGCTACAGTTGGGGGTCAAAATGATGGATCAAAGGAAGTAGGCGCCAGGTAGAAGAAGAGCATCTACTTTTGACCAGGGGTGACTCTTATAGCCCTTGGTCTGTCCGTGACATTTTTAAGAAGAACTCAGAGGAGATGTGCTCCAGAGATGTATGATGCAGGGATCAGGGGTAAAGGAGTTATGCTGGCCCAAGAAGAGCAGTATGTCATTTATAGACTGAGTCCAAGTTGATTGGTGATAAATTCAACAATGTATCGTAAAATAAAGTCATACATCTGCATGATATTCTTGACACTTTTTTTCCTCTCTTATGTTTTTGGCACTGACTCTCCCTTGAGTTTCAGACATTTTGATCTGCGTTTCCGCTAGGTAGATTAGAGGATTGTTCTGAAAGCTTGGTGGTGCGGGTCAGTGAGCATGCCTGGCTGAGAGTGGTGTGCGCCAAAACACAGAGAAGACCTACTGAAGGTCGCAACCTGTAAGGGGTCGACGAGCATGGAGGATGAGTGAGTGAGCAGATGATTGTTACACAGCGTGACATAAGTCAGAAAGAGAAGAACAAATGTGCATTAACGCCTGTACGTGGAATCTAGAAGAATGGTCCTGATGAACCCGTTTGCAGGGGAGGACTGGAGACAGAGGTTCGGGGCACAGACTTTGTGGACACGGTGAGGGAGGGAGAGAGTGGGACGAGTGCAGAGAACAGCATCGACGGATACGCACCATCATGTGTAAGACAGACAGCTGGCGGGATGTCGAGGCATCACTCAGGGAGCCCAGCCTGGCTCTTCTGATGACCTAGAGGGCTGGGAGGCTCTAGAGGAAGGTGATCTATGTATAGTTATGGCAGATTCCCCTTGTGGTATGGCAGAAACCAACACAGCACTGTAAAGCAATTTTCCTCCAACTGAAAAACAATAAAAAAGAATAGATGAATCGTAACTCTGTGCACAATGCCTTCTTTCACTCCACGATATCTCGTAATAGCTCAGTATGGAGAATGACTTTGTGCAATGCCTAATTAATTTGCAGTCATCACTGATCAATCGTTTCATTGATTTGGTTAGTACTGATAGAGATCTTGCTAGGTTCATTGTATTAGACAATGTTAGGTAATGTAATCTAATAAATATGAGAAGACACATGCATGAATAACGTTGCTGGCATCAACCATGCCAAGCTTTGAGTCATTTTAAAACAAGGCATCATCACCTTGTAAATATAAACCAATTAAAGATCCTCAGAAACCTACCAGTTAAATTTTCTCTTTTGAAAATAGATTTTCCTTTTCTTTCTTTTTCTTTCTTCCTTTCATGATGGCGGAGAAATGACCAAAGCTACAAAGGGATCATGGAAAGGTGAATTCCTGAAGAAAAAAGGGATATACTTTATACATTTGAGTTCCAAGCTGCTTGTAACCAGCTATGAAAATTAACACATTTTGTCCAGGGAACCAGACACTCAAAACCATCAACAGGATTCCAGCACTGAACGTTCAGATGAGTCTTGGCGGTTGCTGAGTACCAGGGGTCAACGCCGTGGAAAACCGAGGCCCGTGCAGTACGGGCTTGCGGAACCGTGCGGCGGTCTGAGCAAGACCTCTGATGCTGAGGGCTCTCGGCATGTGTGTTTCATCGACGTGTGGTAAAGGGCAGGGGCCAGATAATTTTCGTTTTTCTGTTTTATTTTTTCCTGAGACCATGTAATACCAGAGTTTTTGTTAGGTCTGCAAGTACGAGCTCTACAGGGATTATACGGTCTTCATTTCTCGAGAGAGAGAGTGTGTGTGAGTTGCTTAGTCGTATCCCACTCTTTGCAACCCCATAGACTGTAGCCCGCCAGGTTCCTACGTCCATGGGATTCTCCAGGCAAGAACACTGGAGTGGGTTGCCATTTCCTCCTCCACGTTTCTGCAGTAGAACCTGGGTTGGCTGAGTGAGGAGGTGCAGCCCTGGAGCAGGTCTCTCTACTGCATTCAAAGACCCCTCAAGGCCCCTGGACCCCTGAGTCCTCGGCCAGCTCGTCTGCCGGGAATGCCTCTCTCCTGGGCGACCGGGGCCGTGGAGCGGAGTGACTGCCTGGGTCTCTGCGTTCCTGGCTTGTTCCTGCGGGTATCTGGGCCCCCAGAGCCGCCAGCTCCTCTCTGTCTTGCCAGCCTCACCCTGTGTGCCATTTGACAAACTAGAAACTATGACACAGTGGCTTCATGTTCCTGGACTAAACACAATCCGCATTCTAGGCACAGAATTTCTGGAGAGAGTTCTTTTTCTGCTTTTTAAAGTAGTTTTTAAAACTTATTTTTTGAAACAGTAATGTAAGAATATAGTTAAAAATAACGAAGCAATACCAGAGTATGCTCTCTACAGTGGAAACTTAAGTCCTCCTTTCCCTCAACTCCTTCCTCCCCAGTCCCACTGCCCAGTGGTCATCCCATACTCTTCCAGAGCAATGCTGTGGATGAATAAGCATGTATATCTATTTTTAAACCCAAAATGGGGTGTATGATAGTCTTTATTTTGCACATTTTTCTCCAGTGAATAATGTCTCAGAAATGTTTCCATATTGATTTATCTGTTTCTACTTTGGTTCCAAATGTCGGTATAGAATTCCACTGGATGAAGATACCGAGATTTATTTAATCAGCCTCCTCCATGGACATTTCTGTTATTTCCAGTTTTTGGGTTTTTTTTTTGCTATTCCAACATATGATGCAATAAATATCTTTGTAACAGTGTGAATTGATGTGTAAGATAAATACCTAGATCCTTGTGGGCATATATGTAAGACTGATTATGATAAACA
This sequence comes from Cervus elaphus, assembly GCF_910594005.1. Lineage (NCBI taxonomy): Eukaryota > Metazoa > Chordata > Mammalia > Artiodactyla > Cervidae > Cervus > Cervus elaphus. The sequence continues at coordinate 11,767,647 of NC_057841.1, read as the reverse complement.
TTGTCCACTTTGGCAATAATTATCTTCAGTTCAGTTCAGTTCAGTCGCTCATTCGTGTCTGACTCTTTGTGACCCCATGAATTGCAGCACACCAGGCTTCCCTGTCCATCACCAACTCTCGGAGTTCACCCAAACTCATATCCATCGAGTCGGTGATGTCATCCAGCCATCTCATCCTCTGTCGTCCCCTTCTCCTCATGCCCCCAATCCCTCCCAGCATCAGGGTCTTTTCCAATGAGTCAACTCTTTGCATGAAGTGGCCAGAGTATTGGAGTTTCAGCTTCAGCATCAGTCCTTCCAATGAACACCCAGGACTGATCTCCTTTAGGATGGACTGGTTGGATCTCCTTGCAGTCCAAGGGACTCTCAAGAGTCTTCTCCAACACCACAGTTCAAAAGCATCAATTTTTTGGCGCTCAGCTTTCTTCACAGTCCAACTCTCACATTCATACATGACCACTGGAAAAACCATAGCCTTGACTAGATGGACCTTTGTTGGCAAAGTAATGTCTTTGCTTTTTAATATGCTATCTAGGTTGGTCATAACTTTCCTTCCAAGGAGTAAGCATCTTTTAATTTCATGGCTGCAGTCACCATCCGCAGTGATTTTGGAGCCCCCAAAAATAAAGTCTGACACTGTTTCCACTGTCTCCCCATATATTTCCCATGAGGTGATGGGACCAGATGCCATGATCTTAGTTTTCTGAATGTTGAGCTTTAAGCCAACTTTTTCACTCTCCTCTTTTACTTTCATCAAGAGGCTTTTAGTTCCTCTTCACTGTCTGCCATAAGGGTGGTGTCATCTGCATATCTGAGGTTATTGATATTTCTCCCGGCAATTTTGATCCCAGCTTGTGCTTCTTCCAGCCCAGCGTTTCTCATGATGTACTCTGCATATAAGTTAAATAAGCAGGGTGACAATATACAGCCTTGACATACTCCTTTTCCTATTTGGAACCAATCTGTTGTTCCATGTCCAGTTCTAACTGTTGCTTCCTGACCTTCATACAGGTTTCTCAAGAGGCAGGTCAGGTGGTCTGGTATTCCCATCTCTTTCAGAATTTTCCACAGTTTATTGTGATCCACACAGTCAAAGGCTTTGGCATAGTCAATAAAGCAGAAATAGATGTTTTTTCTGGACCTCTCTTGCCTTTTCGATCCAGCGGATATTGGCAATTTGATCTCTGGTTCCTCTGCCTTTTCTAAAACCAGCTTGAACATCTGGAAGTTCACGGTTCACGTATTGCTGAAGCCTGGCTTGGAGAATTTTGAGCATTACTTTACTAGCGTGTGAGATGAGTGCGATTGTGCAGTAGTTTGAGCATTCTTTGGGATTGCCTCTCTTTGGGATGGGAATGAAAACTGACCTTTTCCAGTCCTGTGGCCACTGCTGAGTTTTCCAAATTTGCTGGCATATTGAGTGCAGCACTTCACAGCATCATCTTTCAGGATTTGAAATAGGTCAACTGGAATTCCATCACCTCCACTAGCTTTGTTTGCAGTGATGCTTTTTTTTTTTTTTTTAATTTTTATTAGTTGGAGGCTAATTACTTTACAGTATTGTAGTGGTTTGTGCCATACATTGACATGAATCAGCCATGGTTTACATGTGTTCCCCATCTCAATCCGCCCCTTCCGCCTCCCTCTCCATCCCATCCCTCTGGGTCTTCCCAGTGCACCAGCCCTGAGCACTTGTCTCATGCATCCAACCTGGGCTGGTGATCTGTTTCACCCTTGATAGTATACTTGTTTCAATGCTGTTCTCTCAGAACTGCAGTGATGCTTTCCAAGGCCTACTTGACTTCACATTCCAGGATGTCTGGCTCTAGGTGAGTGATCACACCATCGTGATTATCTGGGTCGTGAAGATCTTTTTTGTACAGTTCTTCTGTGTATTCTTGCCACCTCTTCTTAATATCTTCTGCTTCTGTTAGGTCCCTACCATTTCTGTCTTTTATCGAGCCCATCTTTGCATGAAATGTTCCCTTGGTATCTCTAATTTTGTTGAAGGGATCTCTAGTCTTTCCCATTTTGTTGTTTTCCTCTATTTCTTTGTATTGATCACTGAGGAAGGCTTTCTTATCTCTTCTGGTTATTCTTTGGAACTCTGCATTCAAATGGGTATATCTTTCCTTTTCTCCTTTGCTTTTCACTTCTCTTCTTTTCACAGCTATTTGTAAGGCCTCTTCAGACAGCCATTTTGCGTTTTTGCATTTCTTTTCCATGGGGATGGTCTTGATCCCTGTCTCCTGTACAATGTCACGAACCTCTGTCCATAGTTCATCAGGCTCTCTGTCTATCAGATCTAGTCCCTTAAATCTATTTCTGACTTCCACTGTATAGTCATAAGGGAAGTGTGCCGGCTGCGACGGACCGCGCAGAAGCGTGGCCAAGAGGAGCAACCCCACGTCCAAGGTAAGGCGCAGCAGCCGCGCTATACATTCCTGCAATTCCTAAAAGTTGTAGGAATTTCTGTTCTTGACAATAGTATATTAGAAAGATTGGTTGCCCATACTTGTTTTAATACACAAAGATTGTAAAATACTTTTATTACCAATTTGAGAGTTGTTAGAAGTTGTTAGATTAAAGATTAGATTATAAAGAGAGTTGTTAGATTAAGTTCAGTTCAGTCATTTCCAACTCTTTGTGACCCCATGGACTGTAGCACGCCAGGCTTCCCTGTCCATCACCAACCCCTGGAGTTTGCTCAAACTTATGTCTATTGAGTTGGTGATGCCATCCAACCATCTCTGTTATCCCCTTCTCCTCCTGTCTTCAATCTTTCCCAGCATCTGGGTCTTTTCCAATGAGTCAGTTATTTGCATCAGGTGGCCAAAGTATTGGAGTTTCAGCTTCAGCATCAGTCCTTCTGATGAATATTCAGGACTGATTTCCTTCAGTATTTACAGGTTTGATCTCCTTGCAGTCCAAGGGACTCTCATGAGTCTTCTCCAACACCATCATTCAAAAGCATCTTTTCTCTGGCACTCATCTTTCTTTATAGTCCAACTCTCACATCTATACATGACTAGATTAAATCCATACATGACATGATTAGATCCATATGTGTTAGATTAAAGAGGTATCTTATTTGCATTTCATTACTCGTTAGTTGGGTTTGAGCATATTTACAAATTCTTAAAGGTGATCTGTAATTCCTTTCTCTCTGAAAATTGCCCATGTGTGTCTTAGTAGATGCTTGGGTATTTTTGTTTCCATTTTGCACAAACACTTTTTAAACAGTGGCGAGTTTAGCCTTTTCATATATTTTGCAAAAACTTTCACGGTTTGTCACTTGTATTTTGACATTTAGGTAATATTGTCTGGCACAGTAAAAACTTGCTGCATAAAAGCAGTCAAATCACACAATTTTATCTTTATTATCTCTAGCTTTTGTTTCTTACTTGAAAAGCTTCCTGGTATATGGTTTGAGTTGTTGTTGTTGAGTTCCTAAGTCCTATCGGACTCTTTGTGACCCCATGGGCTGCAGCATGCCAGGCCTCCCTGTCCCTCACCACCTCCTAGTGTTTGCCCAAGTTCATGTCCCTTGAATCCAACCAACACCCAGGACTCATCTCCTTTAGGATGCCATCCAACCAACACCCAGGACTCATCTCCTTTAGGATGGACTGGTTGGATCTCCTTGCAGTCCAAGGGACTCAAGAGTCTTCTCCAACACCACTGTTGAGAAGCATCAATTCTTCGGCGCTCAGCTTTCTTTAGAGTCCAGCTCTCACATCCATACATCTCCCGCCCTCTTTTCCTTTTGCCTTCAGTCTTTCCCAGCATCAGGATCTTTCCCCGTGAGTCGGCTGTTTACACGACCCTGGTATGCGTGGGGGTCACCAAGGATGCGAGCTATCCTTCCATCCTCCCTGTGCTCCTGTGGCGCCTTGAGGGCCGGATGTGAATCTCAGGGTTTAATTCAAGTGACTTCGGTTTTACTCCAAATAAAAGCGAGCCAATGTGAGCCCTAAAGCAGGGCCAGAGTGTTCTCTGCCTTGTCCTCCCGCCGTGTCTCTGTCACTGAGGTCTGCCTCTGTCTCCTGTTGTCCCAGGAGGGCCCGCCCACCCCGGCCTCGCTTACTGGTCTCTGGACCAGAGAATCTGATCTGGAACGCAGATAGAAGCTGTGGACAGGAACTCATCTAGGTTTTAGCCTAGTGTTGTACCCGCTCTCTTTTCTAAAATTACTGAATACACAGCTGGAAGTTTATTATGCTGCCCATGTTCTGTCCTTCATCACCTCTTACTATTAAAAATTCTCTTATATTTCTAGAGCCAGGTCATCTTTCTAAATCCATCACCAGGAGGCTTATGGCAGAATCGCATAGGTTGGTCCTATAGTTCATTCTGCAGCATTCCAGAAAATCAGAATGGAGTGTTTATGACATTCAGGGCATCAGTGGTGAGCAACATGCACTCCTGCCGTGGATGAGCTCACAGTTCCAAGGCAGAAGACCCCGGTGAAAGATTACAGTGCCAGTGGCTAGTGCAGCCGTGAGGAGCTGGGCAATGTTGGGGAAGGACAAATACATCAAGAAAGGGATTACAGACTGGGTAGCTTCTAACCTGAGGCTTGCAGCAGGACCAGACGCCTAATTCTCTAAAAAGGCTCTATTTTTTGCAATGGATATTTCTTTGTACAAGGTAGCGTTCCATTTGTTTTGTTCAGTAAAGATAAAAACCTGCTCAATAAAGGGACTACAGCAGTGAATGGTGACTACCTGGAATTATACCTCTAATACGAAAGATATCTTTGTTTTTCTTTTTCCCTTCATAAGTAACATCAACATTCCGGTACTTTGTTTAATCCAGATGTTAAGCAAATTGGCCAGCAGAGGGCACTGTATACTGACTCTGCCTCCATACTGGCTGGTCAGCTCTTCCAATGCTCCAGAGTGAGACCCTGTAACTCAGGTGCGTTGGCAAGCGCTTTGCAACTATTTCAAACAAAAATGCATGTCAGAAATTAAAAGAGGAGTGTGGTAAATCAATTATAATGTAAAATAAAAAATTAAAATCCAAGGAAACTTCAAAGGAGAAATTAGATAGATGTGACCCTGTGGACTGTAGCCCACCAGTCTCCTCTCTCCATGGGATTTTCCAGGGAGGAATACTGGGGTGAGTTGCCATTTACTTCTCCAGGGCATCTTCCCGAGCCAGGGATCGAACCCACATCTCCTGCATTGTGGTGGATTCTTTACCTACCGAGCCACCTGGGAAGCCCCAAAGAAAAGGAGAAATTAGATAGATGGTATAGAACTTCATTTTATTTGTTAATAAAGAGGCAATGTCTACATGCTTATGAATATAGCTTATATGAGTTAAGAGAAGGTGATATGATAACATTAATTTCCTTTATGGGTCAGCATGACTTCTAAATTCTCTTTGAAACTGTTTTTCATTTCATTGTGTGATTTAATTCTCCATATTAAACTAAATATGAAGAGCCAGTGTCTTAACATATTGTGTGTGTGTGTGTGCGTGTGTGTGCTCAGTTGTGACTGACTCTCTGTGGCCCCGTGGACTGTAGCCCACCAGGCTCCTCTGTCCGTAGAATTCTCCAGGGAAGAATACTGGGATGGGTTGCCATTTCCTTCTCCAGGGCATCTTCCCAACCCAGGGATCAAATCCACGTCTCCTGCGCTGGCAGGCAGATTCTTTACCACTGCGTCTCCTGGGAAGCCTGTCTAATGTATTACATTCTTTTTAACATTGAAGTAGATGCTATTTTTTGAATGGTTTCAAAATGTTGTAGTTGTGCACAGATTCTTTTCATGTCTGCTTAGAAAGTTTTTTTTTTTGGCCAGGCCATGTGGCTTGTGGGATTTTAATCTGTGGCCAGGGAGCAAACCTCTGCCCCATGTGGTGGAAGCACAGGGTCTTAACCGCTGGACCGCCAGGGAAGTCCTACAAAGATATTTTAATTTATGTATTTCCTCTATGAATTTGAGGATTCCAAACATTTTTAGAGTAGGATTTTCTCCCTTCTATGTTTTCATATAACTTTTTAAAGGTACATTTTTAAACCATTTGTGTGCGTGCTAAGTCACTGTAGTCATGTCCGACTCTTTGCAACCCCGTGGGCTGTAGCCCGCCAGGCTCCTCTGTCCCTGGGATTCTCCAGACAGGAATCCTGGAGTGGGTAGCCATTTTCTTCTCCATTAAGCCGATTTGCACCTGGTTAAACTTGGCAATGTGGAGACCTCTTGTTGTTGGAACATTACATCACATTATAACACAGGGCATTTGTGAGCAAACTGAATTGGCCCCATGAAATAAGCCCAAATCATATAAACACTGTCAAGAAACTGCCCCAGATTTCTCAGAAGGAGGAAAATGTTCAAGTAGATTTTTTTCCCTTGTTTTTGTTTTCTACGCTGTAGTTGGGGTGCAAGGGTGTCTCACTGCAGTTGTTTCTTTTGTTGCAGAGCACAGTGGCTCCGTAATTGTGAGGCTTCGTTGCTCCCCGGCATGTGGGATCTTCCGGGACCAGGGGTTGAACCCGTGTCCCTCCGTTGGCAGGCAGATTCTTAACCACTTGACCACCAGGGAGGTCCTCCAGTAGATTTTTATTTGCAGGAATCCAGTGTCCCAAAAGCCGTAAGCTCTGTGTTCTGATGACTTACTAATTTATCAGATATATTTACTGACAATTTGTAGCAAATTCCTGCCCTGATGGGTGTTGTGTAAAATCACAAAGTGATAAGACCTTCTCTCATGCCTTAATCCATGCTCGATTCAACTAGTAATCATACTTAGGTTTATTGCTTGGCCCAATAAAAGTTTAGTTATGTAAATAAGATATGACCTAACTCAGACTATCACTGTTACTTGGGAAACTTTCAAAAGAAATAATTATCATTTTGAATAACAGCAAGTAGTAGCAGCAGCTATGCAGTATGCTCAGATTTAGATAGAGGTTAAGCTGCTCTTTAGATTAAATCATGATTTGTCTTTCAAGGTTGGGAAGAAAATAACATTACCCCTTTGGCTCTCTTTGCAGTGAGGGACTGCCTGGGTGCCTGGGGTGGACCCTACAATCACACCTCTTTCTGCAGATAGAATCCTCTGTCCTTAGTGGTGTTTGGCATCTTACATTTCATTTTAGATTGTCGAGGCTACTAGAATAGGAGTCCCTTGGAACGCGTTCCTGATATGTTAGTACGATGTTGGTGCCCACCGCACTGGGAAGATTGATGCCAGCCTTGGGGGTGTCATGGCTTGCTGGTCTGAAGATTAGCTTCAAGTCATTAGCTTTGTACCGTCATTTATTTAAAGTGATTAATGCTTGTAAATTATTGTTATTTTAAGAGAACCTTTTCTCTCGTTGTTTGGATCGCCAGCGACTCGTACTGGGTTCTGTATTGACGAGTCATTGCTTCCTAATTACCTGTGTCTTTTCAGTGCCGTCTGGATCTGTTTTATCCTGGAATGCGGTGGGTGTGGACTCCAGCGGTCTGCCCACGTCCAGTCCTTTGTTGTCTAAATAGCAATGACCCTAACACAGGAGGAGCTCAAGGGTGCCACTCCCCATCCTACCCGTGGTGGGGTCAGATGTTCCCTTCTTTTGTCGAGCACTTATGTGGCCTCCTCTAGGGAAGAGGCAATAAGTAGATGGTGGGTAAGGACCCAGCTTCTGGAGCCAGCCAGACCCGGGCCAGCCAGGGGCAGACTTTGTATGTTTAGGCAAACAGTCCAACTTCCCTGCCTCAGTTTTGTTACCTGTAAATTGGGTGTAGGAACAGGTTACTGTGAAGATGAAGGGCCACTATGTCTTTACAGCATGAATCTGTCATTATTAGTTGTTGCTAACCGGCAGAATTGGTGGTAAAACTGGGTACTAAAACTGGCCTTTCCTATACAGTTTTTTTTATTGTTAATTAATATTATTTTTTAGAACAGCTTCCAGTTTACAGATAAACTGAGCAAAGAGAATGTTGATTTCCCACATTCTCTTCTCTCCTGCCTGCAGTTTCTGTTATCAGTAACATCGTCCACTGTTGATTATGATTGATGAGTGGGTATCAGTTCATTTTTATAAAGTCTCAGGTTCACATTGAGGTTCACTCCTTGTGCTAGGATTGTAGAGAAGAGTTTCACTGCCCTACAAGCCCTCCGTTCCAGCCATCCATCCTTCCCCTCCTCCAAGTCTTGGCCATCATTGACCTTTTTTAAAAAAATTGTCTTACTGAAGTATAGTTGATTTACAGTGTTGTGTTAATTTCTGCTGTGTGGCAAAGGGATTCCGTTATACATACATATGTATTCTTTTTTCATATTTCTTTCATTATGGTTTATCCCAGGACTTTGAATATTCTTACCCGTGTTGTACAGAACCTTGTTGTTTATCTTTATGTGATACTTAACCCCTACTCATCTCAAACTCCACTCTGCCCCTCCCTACCACCTTCCTCTTTGGCAAACACAAATCTGTTCACTGGAATCACCGATCCTTTTACTGTCTGCCTAATTTTGTCTTTTCCAGAATCTCATGTAGTTGGAATCATGCGATGTGTAGCCTCGTCAGATTGGCTTCTCCCACTCATCAATTTGCACTGATGTTTCCTCCACGTTGTGTCCTGGCCAGGTAGCTCATGTGTTTTCATCTCCAAGTGAGACTCCATTGTCTGGCCACTTCTCCCATTTGGTGGACCCGCTCCCCTCTTGTTTTCAGTGGTATTTGCATTTCTTCCCTCCCTCTGTCTCCCACTCCTGGGAGCTGATGGGAGGAGACTGGAGCCTGCACCCACTGTGGCCTTAGCATCGGAGACAAGACGGGCCAAGTAGTAGGTCTGCAATCAGTGCTGGTTTAAACAAGACAAGTGGGGGGACTCCCCTGGTGGTCCAGCGGCCAAGACTCTGTGCACCCAGTGCTTAGGGGTTCTGTCCCTGGTCAGGGAACCAGATCCCTCAGGCCACTATTAAAGATCTTGCATGCCACAGCTAAGACCCAGTGCAGCCAAACAAATGATAATAAGAAGAAAAGTGGAAAGAGAAATCGTACATCGGGGGCAACAGCATTTGTTCTGGTGGGTGCTGCTCCATGGCGAGTTTTCAAAGGGCTCTTGGAGATCACGTCTGTCCTCAGCTTGCCTTCTTTTTGGGAACCTGGAGGGTCTGGGGCCGAGTCCCCAGGGCAGTGACATGCGTCGAGGAGGGACGGGCCAGCGCGTGCAGCTGCTGGACGCGAATCTGGGGGTGCGTATCCTGCGGGTCCAGCGATGCCCGCTGTCGGGGGGCCCTGTGCTCCCAGAAGGTGGCCTGGCAGTGACTGTCACATCTCTGCTTGGAGGAGAGTGAGCGTAGTCGGGTGTGTGGAGGCTAACTGGCCTCCGATGTGACAACCTGCCGTCCCTGCCGATCCCTATAAATACACCCTTGAGCCACGGAGTGACTGTGACCAAAAGCATCGCTGAAACCTGTTCATTATTTAGTGGCTGCCACAGAGGAGGCTGGAGAATTTTCCTAGGTGAGGAAAGGGGGACATAATTCATGTCGTAGGTGGGAGGTTATTCTTAAAATCAACATTAGAAGCCTGAAAGTAGAGCAAAGAAGAATAAATTACTGTTCAGTGGAGCACTAACGGGAATGAGACCCTGGCCTGGAAATTTTTTTTTAACAGAGGAAGGAAACATGTTTTTTTTCCCCATGAATTTGTGTCTACAGCAACTCTTGCTTAAGAAGAGGAAATTGATCTCTAATCATTCTTCTTACCGTTTCTTGTTAAAAGGCAGAGGGTCAGAGACCCGTCTGTGGCCTGAAGGCAGGGGGCTGCCCTTGAATCACCCTTGACCCTCTGGGAGGTTCACCAGACTGAGATTTCATGTGGCGAAAGCTTGAGGGGACTTTGGGGAGTTGACCAGTTATGAACTGAGTTGTTTTAATCACCCCCGTTCACCCTGTTGCTGAGGGAGGGACTCCCCTGGAGGAAGAAGGTCCTAGAAGAGGAGCCCGCGGGCCAAGCTGGACCACACGGCAGCCTGAGCTCAGAACAGTATGACCCAGGAGGCTCTGTCCTCAAAGAGGGTGAGGTGTCCCCGGTTCCCCTGGGAGGATGCGGCTGGCTGGTGTGACTCGTTCCCTGGGCTGCCTGGGGACCGACACCCCCTCACCCCTCAGCAAGGCGCAGCAGCCCATGTTGAGGGTCGTACATGCGGGAATCTTTTCTGTAGGGGTGGAGTGGGGAGGGGAATTGACCTTAGCCTTTCCAAGGCCAGCTTGGTCTCAGTATCAAGACAGCGCATAATGTTGAGTCTCTGTTTTAGGTCTTATACTGCACGTGTGTAGGTTAGGGATGTCAGAGAGAGAGGGTGTGAGGCTGATGCTAATTAATGGAAAATGAAAGTGTTAGCCGCTGAATCGTGTCCGACTCTTTGCAACCCCATGGACAGAGTCCATGGGATTCTCTAGGCAAGAATACTGGAGTGGGTTGCCATTCCCTTCTCCAGGGGATCTCGACCCGGGGATTGAACCTGGGTCTCCTGCGTTGCAGGCAGATTCTTTCCTGTCTGAGCTGCCAGAGAAGCCCACTAACTAATTGTTCAGTTGCTGCTCAGTCGTGTCCGACTCTTTGTGACCCCATGGGCTGCAGCACACCCGGCCTCCCTGTCCATCACCAACTCCCGGAGCTTGCTCAAACTCATGTCCACTGAGTCGGTGATGCCATCCAATCATCTCATCCTCTGTCGTCCCCTTCTCCTCCTGCCTTCAATCTTCCCAGCATAAGCTAATTAATTAAACTAATTAAATTATCAGCCAAAGTATCCAATTCACCTCTTCCCCCATCTTCACAGTGGCCCAGGTTTCAGGCACGGTTCAGTCCTGTTCTCTGAGTCACACCCTCCGAGTTTGATCCCAGAGAATTCATAAAAGGCACCCACTGCACTTCCTGGAACAAGGGAAGGGACCAGAGAGACACTTCATACCCGTAGCGGTGAGTCACAGGCAGGCAGTGTGACCGCGCCAGATGTGAAACTGGAAGCTCTGTTTTATTCCTGGGCACTGAACACTGCATCTAAAAGCAAGTCTGTGTACTTGGGCACAGAGAATAGACTGATTTCTTTCTGCACAGTGGATATGGAATTTTCATTTGTTTTTTTTGATAATAGCATATTTTATCCTCTGGGATTTTTTTCATATACCAGTAGGCATTCTCCAAAGGCACAAAGAATGACACTGATTGTCATCAAGCCTAGGGGCCATCTGATGTCAAGAGCAGACTCATTGGAAAAGACCCTGATGCTGGGAAAGATTGAAGGCAAAAAGAGAGGGCTGAGATGAGATGGTTAGAAAGCATCACTGACTCACCGGACATGAATTGGAGCAAACGCTGGGAGATAGTGAAGGATAGAGGAGCTTGGCATGCTGCAGTCCATGGGGTTGTAAAGAGTCAGACACAACTTAGCAAATGCAGAGGAGGGCATTGATGGTTTCCTTCTTTGAATGGGTGCGAATAATCTGTTCTGTCATATCCAAGGCGTTGATGATAAGAAGTGTCATTTATTGTGACTGAGGGTGTTTTAGACTAGCATGAAATTGCCAATGCATATATCTTGATGGCCGACTTTGATTTTTATTCCTAGGCATTGCTGTGTATTATTCCACTTGTGGGTGACCTTGCTGAGTCTGAATTCTCAGATTTTGCTGAAGAACAAAATGTGTTTTCTAGATTTTTCTTTACAGAGGCACTAGTGAGGCCAAAACTCTGAATCCTAAGTAGGGTCCTTGTTCTTTATGATTGGCGGCCCATTGACTCCCCAATGAGCTTCTCTGTTCCCTGAGAATAAGCAAGCAAGCTGCCATCTGTCTCCTTGCTTGGAGGGTTTGGGAGTGGGTGCCACAAGGAAAGGAGAGCCTGCCTTTGCTGAGTTAAAGTTACCTGTGCTTTGCCCCAATTCCAACCAGCTGTGAGGAGCTCTGCCGCTCCCAGCCCTGGCAGCATTGGCATGACCTTGTGTGTACTGAGGATATTCATCCATCGTGGGCAGAGGCAAGATTTAGGCCAGTTGTTAAAATCCTGATGAAAGTTAACACACACTGAACATGGATTTACATTCTAGCTTGAGAGTCATTAAAAATGAATGCTCTGCTGAGCTATTTTATCTTGGCTTTGGATTTGAGAAAAGCCTCTAAGTAAAAGCAACTAAGAAAGTCTATGAATAGCTTGAAAGTCCCTTCATATTCATAATAGACTTTTGTGTGTGTGTGGCAAAGAATTTCCAATGTCCAGTTATAACCAGTGACCTGTGCAGTCAGCCCCCTGGGGTGGGCATTACTACTCTCTGTGACCTCTCAGGCTTATATCTGACCCAGGCAGGCAGGAAATGAGAATGTTTTATGTCAGTAAATGAAATCTGTCTCAGGCAGATCAGCCGATTACAGCTGATGACAAGCCTCAGTTGGCGCTTCCCATCAATAATAAAATTGGAGGTATGTAGTGGGATGGGGAGGGGGTGATGTGAGTCGGAATCTCTATAATAGACTTCTCTCCAAGATGCAGGTACCCAGCGATGTGTTTGGCAGATAATAGGTTCAGTTTTATGAGCTTTATTGTTATCTTGGTGATGTGCTGATACCCGAAATCTCTGTCTGGGCAAAGCTGTAGCAACTGGAACTGCCCGAGGTTATAGATTGCTAAATGTAATTATTCAACCCTGTGTCGACAGGTGGCTTCAGAAATACAGAGATGCTAATCCTGGTTCTGCAGGGTTTGGTGGAAATTGCTGCTTGAATAAATAAAATATTAAATTTATACAGATATCATGGAAATGATCTTCTAAGAAATAGTCCCATTAAGGGAAAGAAAGCATGTCGCCTTAAAGGTCAGGCGTATTATTTTTAAAATATCTGAGACAAGAGAAGAATAATTTAGCAAGCATTTATGGAGAACATTTTTTGAATGTCACGTGGGGATACTGGGGAGCACTGAAATGTTTGAAATCACAGTTTCAGATTTCACAGGCTTTCATGCAGTGATTGAAACAATGCACATGTAAACAAAAAAGACTGTGATCCACTAAGAGTGTTAGTGTAAGAGACTCGACATTAGTGTAAAAAATTTCTTTTCAATTCTGGGGTTCACTAGAGCAGTGGTACCCCACCTTTTTGGCACCAGGGACCAGTTTGTAGAAGATCATTTTTCCATGGACGGGGGTGTGGGATGCTTTGGGGATGATTCAAGTGCCTTACATTTATTATGCACTTTATTTCTATTATTATTACATCACCTCCACCTCAGATCATCAGGCATTAGATCTTGGAAACTGGGGCTGCCTGCATTATAGGGAGCCAACCTGTGGCAAATAAAGTTGTTCAGTGCTGGGCGTATCCAGCCATCTAAATCTTCCCTCCACAAAATGGGTATCTCAGCAGGTGAGTGATGGTCGGACACCTGCAGAGGTTCACCGTATGCCCTGTGTATGGGACTCTTCACTGTGATTTGTATAACTTGAAATTTCCATGCTTTTCTAACAGGATTATGAGACTCAGCAAATCAAAAGATAGGAAACCTGTTAAAACTGAGTTTCAGCTCAATGGTTAGTACTTTCCCCCACTTGTAGTGAACTTCAGGGGCAGTTTGGGGTTCAGGGCACAGTGGGGCAGAAAGCGCAGAGGTCTCCCCTGCAACCCCCCTCCCCACGCCCAGCCTCCCCCACCATCAGCATCCTTCACAGAGAAGCCCGCTGGTTACCATGGAGGCGCCTCCACGGACACAGCATCGCCACCACTCTTTTCTGAAAAACTTTATTGTATTTTTATTTTTTAAATCAGAGTGTAGTTGATTTACAGTGTTGTGCCAATCTGCTGTACGGCAAAATGTCTTTTTTATATTGTTTTCCATTATGGTTTATCACACGATATTGGCTATAGTTCCTGTGTGATCCAGTAGGACCTTGTTTGTCTGTTCTGCATGCTATTCTATATAAAGTACTTTGCGTCTGCTAACCCCAGCCTCCCAGTCCTTCCCTTCCTCACCTCTCCCCGACTTGGTAACCACAAGTCTGTTCTCTGTGTCTGTGAGATGGCTTCTGTTGCATAGTTAGGTTCCTTTGTGCCGTATTTTAGATTCCACATATAAGTGATATCATACGGTATTTGTCTTTCTTTTTCTGACTTACTTCACTTTGTATGATAATCTTTGGTTGCACCTGTGTTGTTGCAAATGGCATGATTTCATTCTTTTTTATGGCTAAGTAATATTCCATGGTGTATATGCACCACATCTTCTTTACCCACTCATCTGTCAATGGACATTGTGGTGGTTTCCGTGTCTTGGCTGCTGTGGACATAGGGATGCATGTATCTTTTTGAATCAGAGTTTTGCTCAGGTCTGTGCCCAGGAGTGGGATTTCTGGATCATACGGTAGCTCTAGTTTTACTTTTCCAAGAAGCCTCCACACTGTTTTCCATAGTGGCTGCACCGATTTACATTCCCAGCAGCAGTGTAGGAGAGTCCCTTCAGGGTTCATTCTTGGTGTTTTACGTTCTGTGGGGTTTGACAAATGTATAATGGCATGCATCCACAATCGTAGTATCATTCAGAGTATTTTCATTGCCTTAAACCTCCTCTGTGCTCCATCTATTCATCCCTCTTCCCTCCAGACTCCTGGCAACCAGTGGTCATTTTATTTTCCATAGTTTTGCCTTTTCTAGATTGTCATATAGATGGAACCATACACTATTTAACCTTTTCATATTGGTGTCTTTCACTTAGTAATATGCATTTAAGTTTCCTCCATGTCTTTTCATGGCTTCTTAATTTATTTCTTTTCATTGCTGAACAATATTCCATTGTCAAGATGTACCAATTTACTAATCCATTCATCTGCTGAAGGACATCTTGGTTGCTTCCAGGTTTTGGCAGTTACAAATAAAGCTTCCATAAATGTCCATGTGTAGATTTTTGTGTGGACATGTTTTCAGCTCCTTTGGATAAATGCCAAGGAGTGTAATTACTGGATGATCTGGTAGGAGTATATTTAGTTTTGTAAGAATACTTTTTTTTTTTTAGTATAAATATGTCCCCAATATTACAGAGCCACTCTACCTGCCAAAGAAGGGGGGATTCATGCAGGACAATGGACATAGAGTTCACGGTTTTTTAAATTAGGGCTTTGAAACACAGGGCAAGCTCTACATCTCCATCTGTCCCTCTAACTGATGTGACTTAGCCCAAGCCCCTCTCCGGTTTCCATGGCAGCCAGTGGTGCTGGAAGGAGCCAGCGACTCCAGACCGGGGAGGGCTGGACCGTGTCTCAGACACCGTTTTGAATATGAGGCCATGCCTGAGACCCTCAGAGCCTCTTGCTGGACTTGGACTTGGTTCTCTGGGCTGAAGATGCTCCGTGTGCCAGAATTGCCTTCCTGGCTCCCGCATGGAATGCCTGCTCTTCTCTGATGCCTCCAACCATTCAGCTTTCTGGGGCCGAGGCCTCGTTTCTGCCTCCCCTAACTCATCTCACTGTTCCCCTCTCCTCAGAGATTTCTCAGGGTGGGCAGTGGGTTTTCAGAGTTGAGACCAGGGACCGAAGGCCTCAGCCTATCTCTGCAGAGCTGTTTTAGGTCTGAAAGGTAATGCCGCTGTCCAAGGTGAAGGCGAGGCTCGGACAGCCTTTGGAGTCGCAACGATCCAGTAAACTTGACTCCCTAAGAAGACACGGTGGTCCTGCTGGCCGCGGCTCCTGTCTCCGCGGCACAGCTCAGTTACCTGGGGGGCGCTTAGTCCCATGGCCAGGCCGCCCCCAGACCTGTGGGGTCAGGGTGGGGAGGTGGATGTCCCAAAGTGTTGCGTGCAGCCGCTCCCAGCCAGGGAGGGGCTCCTGGGAGCAGGTGGGTAGGGTCTGTAATGGGGACCTGCCAGGGCCCAAGAGGTGCCAGAGTCAGCAGAGGGCACGGGTCTGCAGCGGGGAGGCGGCGAGAGGGCCCAGAGCACAGCTTTCTGGAGGACAGCTTGCCCGCAGGACCCCCACCTCCCCACCCTCGCAGCTGTCCGCCTCCCTTTCCAAAGTGTCCGAGAGGCCACCTTGACACTCAGGTTTGTAGGTTGTTTCCCAGGAGCGTCCCTGGCCGCCAGGGGACCCTGGCACTGAGCAGGGAGCAGTCCTGGGCAATGATGGGCCGGGCTCTGGTTAATCCAGCTTGCGGGGCAGCCGAGTGGACATGCTGGACCGATTGCCAGCTGGCCTGGGGGACGCACCAATTATCCCTCAGTGACGTCCCCCTGTGGAATATCCAAGCTTCCTAAAATTCTAAGGGTCAATTGGTAAGACAGGACACAAAATAGGTATTTTTATTTCTGTGGGACGTGATTAGGTTGGATGAGCAGGCTCTTCAAAGAACAGGCACCAGAGGGCGCCACTGGGGGGACCGTCCGGCCGAGCCCTTAAGTGCCTGATTGGCCGGGACTCATTGCTGAGAAATAAAGACGCAGCCAGAGGCCTTCCGGTTTCTGCATCCCGAGACCAGAACTGATACTCGGTCAAGTTCATGAGCCGGGTTTATAAAGCCCGATTTCTATGGAATCAGGCTGCCAGTTGACTAACAGTGGAAACATAAAAACTTAATCAAAAGGTTTATAAGCAAGCGCGGATTTGGAGCAAAGGGACTTGGATGCTTTACATGTTTGTCACCCGCGTTTCCACCAGAGGGGCTGCTTTTCTGGGGTCACCAGCGCGCTCGTCGCCTGCCGGCATGGACTTTTCTCCGGGGCTGGGCTGGGAAGAGCACCGCCTGTGAAAGCCCGTTTCTGCAAGGTGTTTTTCTGTGCTTCCAGTGCAGACCATCCACGGCACTGGATTCACTGCACTGTTTCAATTTTAGGATTGAAAACGCTAACTGTATAATTAGGGTAATGTCTGCTCTTGCAATTGGTGAACAGTTCTTTTTAAGCTTGCATACGTGCGCTCTGATCGACCCTCATGTTTACACTTTGGTTTCAGAAGTGATTCTCCTATTCTCACTTCAAAATATGTTGGCCTCCATGTCCTAGGTATTGTAAATAGTGCTGCAATGAACTCTGGGGTACATGTGTCTTTTTATGGCAGAAATCAAACCAATATTGTAAAGCGATTATCCTTCAATTAAAAATAATTTTTAAAAAAGAAACAATAGTTTGGCCTCATCTAACTAAAATATGGAGAAGGCAATGGCACCCCACTCCAGTCCCCTTGCCTGGAAAATCCCATGGACGGAGGAGCCTGATAGGCTGCAGTCCATGAGGTCGCTAAGAGTTGGGCACGACTGAGCGACTTCACTTTCACTTTTCACTTTCATGCATTGGAGAAGGAAATGGCAACCCACTCCAGTGTTCTTGCCTGGAGAATCCCAGGGACGGGGGAGCCTGGTGGGCTGCCGTCTATGGGGTCGCACAGAGTCGGACACGACTGAAGTGACTTAGCAGCAGCAACAACTAAAATACAAGGCTTTTAAAAAATAAAAAAATCTGTGAGTGATAGTAAATGCTGATGACCAAACCCCTGAGGACCACAGAAAATCAAGTGGACTTGATTCATTGTCTGCTGCTATCACAGATTTATAACCACAGACTGCTGGCTTTAACAGCAGATGTTTACTTCTCAAAATTCTGTAGGCTGGATGTCCGAGATCAAGGCTTCTGAAAATCCAGCGTCTGGTGAGGACCCTCTTCTTGGCTCCTGGTAGATGCAGTCTTCTCTCTGTGTCCTTACAAGATGGAAGAGGCAAGAGAGAGCGCTCTGGGGTCGCTTTTATAAAGACAGTAATCCCGTTCACGAGGGCTCCACCCTCACGACTAAATCATCCCTAAACCACCACCTAAAGTCCCCATCTCCTTGTACCATCACACTGGGGACTAGATTTTAATATTTGAATTAAAATTTTTTTTGAGATTCACTTTGGCATCTTTGCCTAGCACCGTGGCTTTCGTGTTGACTGCCTGGCTTTGTCAGGCCCTCCGTGCGGAGCATGAGGCTCAGGCGCATGCGCTCAGTAGCTGGAGTTGCTCCGTGACACGTGGGATCTTAGTCCCCTGACTAGGGATCGAACCTGCATCCCCTGCATTGCAAGGCAGTTTTTCAACCACAGTAAAATCCCAATGTATATGAATTTGGGGAGGACATAAATATTCAGCCCATAGCAACGCATGAATAGATAAAATATAGAAAGCTAAGAAAGCAGTTTTCATAGATCTGGGTTCAGATCGGTGCAACAGCCACTTGTTGAAGCCCTACTGTGTGTCAAGTCCAGGCACTCGTTCTTGGAGCAGCTTGGTGAGTGACATGTCTGTAAGCTGGTAAGAGGGGAAGTGGATGAATTACAAACAATTTTGTTTAAGTAATCGAAGGCAATTTTATTTTGTTATGTTTGCCTGTATTCTGGTTATAAAATGTTTGCTTATATTTCAAGACTTTTAAATGGTTATGGATAGATGTTGACTTGACATTTCAATACTGGCAACAATCGCAAAAGTGGTCATTACATTAAAGCCAGGAAAGAGATGGCCATACAAGGAGGAAGGCTCTGATGCATCCCTGTACATAGGCTAGAGTAGTGTGTGTGTATCCTCAGTCATGTCTGACTCTTTCTGGCCCCATGGACTGTAGCCCACCAGGCTCCTCTGTCCATGGGATTCTCCAGGCAAGAACACTGGAGTGGGTTGCCATGCCCTTAAACCAGGGGATCGTCTCAACCCAGGAATTGAACCTGTGTCTCTTGCCTCTCCTACACTGGTGCATTCTTTACCACGAGAGTCACCTGGGAAGTCCGGACTAGACTAGACTGCTTGTTAATGTCTTGTGATTTTATTTCATGTAAAATTGAAAGTATGTTGTACCACGGCTAGAACTTCTTCTATGAAAACACACGTATTTTAATTATTATATTACATTCTTTCAAGGCCAGAAAAGTGAGTAATCTTAAAAAAAGATATGTAATATGCCATGGGTTGCCTTTGAAGATTAAATGTATATTTACTTTGATTTTCCTTAAAAAATATTTAATTTTTACTATTAAAAAAATATCCCAGACCTTTCTGCTCTTCCAGAAGAAGAGAAAGAGAATTTTTCAGAATTTGGAGCTAGGAAAATACTTACACTACTTGCATCCACCTTTGTTGTGGATCTTTAACCATACAGCACTGTTGCAAATAAATCTTTTGAAAAGAGAGCAGCTACTGAAAGATTGCAGCTGGATGTACACCAGATGTTTTTCTAACAGGCAGTTTAACTGGATTATATAAATCAAATATAATGATGGTTTTTAAATCTCCATTTTCTCCAGGTCCGTCTTACTTTATGATTCTATCATCTGATTTCTTTGGTGACACCCAGGCTTCCTGTCTTTTTTTCTGTCTTCTTTTTACTTTATACTGGCTTTGTTCTTTAATTTGAACTTGAATCATAGTCATCTTTGTCATCTGTTCTTTCCTTTTTCTCCTTTTAGTTCTGTCTCTTCTATATTCTTTCTAAAATATTTTATACACAAATAGCTTGTATTAGAAGTAGGACTTTTTGTTGGAACCTCTAACCTAAAAGTTTTCTTTACTTTAGAATATGATCCAAAAGGCATCTAGTTGAATGGAGGCAGGGATGAAAAAGGCTGTGATTAACTATGTTAACTTAAATGCTGATATTTGAAAATCAGAGGTGATAAGGAGTACAATAAATGTATTTGATGAATAATTTGGCCTCTTTTGCCAGAATTAGAATAAAATTTGAGTTGGCTAATTAACAATTTCTTGCCAGTGTATTTTGTATGGATGTGGCATTTAGGAATGTCAGAGACATAAATATTGTCATGCTAGAAAGAGATGCTGTGGGAAATGCTTTGGTTGCTGTACACAAACTTATTTAGAATTTTAATTCAGCTTCTGATATGCTTATTATGGCTGTTATCATTGTTGTTTAGATGCTAAGTCATGTCCAACTCTTTTGCAACCCCATGGCTTCTTGCCCCACCAGGCTCCTCTGTCCATGGGATTTCCCTGACAAGAATACTGGAGTGGGTTGCCCACTTCCTTCTCCAGGGGATCTTCCCAACCCAGGGACCGAACCCATGTCCCTTGCATTGGCAGGCAGAGTCTCTACCACTGAGCCACAGGGGAAGCCCAGATAACACAATTCTCAGCGTGCATGTAGATCTGAGTTTTTCTGGCAATACCTCAGTGGAGATTTAAGACTAGGATTGAGTTGTAAAGAATAGATGGACCACTTTCTGCTTGCAAATGTCATCTAACACAAGCTGTTGTGTCACTCATAGAAATAACGTTCCATTTCTCGGGAAGCTCTTTTTCTGCTTGGATGGCGTGTTTGCCCTTTTCCCTGTCCTCCTTTTCTGTTTAGCCAACATTTAGTCTCTACATTGAGACTCAGCCTCAGTGACCCTGTACTCCACGAAGTATTCTGTGACTGTTTCACCTGCCCTTCCCCACTCCAGCCTCCTCCTCTCTGGGTCTGGATGAGACGCTTCTCTGCTCTGAACACCATGAGCTGCTGATGCAAGTTCATCTGTCTTGGCCATGACAGGTGAGCTTCCTGAAGGCTCCGGAAGCCTGAAGCCTTCTGGAAGCTGATGATGCTCATCAGCTCTGGTTCTCAGCATAATGTCTGAGAAGTACCGGCGTTTGACTAGCTCTCTTGCTCATTTTCGCTGCTAACCTGGGCAGTTAATTGTATCAGTTGTTGTTCAGTCACTCAGTCGTGTCCGACTCTTTGTGACCCCATGGACTGCAGCACGCCAGGCTTCCCTGTCCTCCACTATCTCTTGGAGCTTACTCAAACTCATGTCCATTGAGTCGGTGATGCCATCCAACCATCTCATCCTCTGTCGTCCCCTTCTCCTCCTGCCCTCAATCTTTCCCAGCATCAGGGTCTTTTCCAATGAGTCAGTTCTTCGCATCAGGTGGCCAAAGGATTGGAGTTTCAGCTTCAGCATCAGTCCTTCCAATGAGCATTCAGGGTTGATTTCCTGTAGGGTTGGTTTACGTAATATCCCATTGTGTTTGTAGTTGTGGTTTGCTCTTCTCTTCGTTTTAAATGTAATTATCAAAAGTTGAGAAAAGGACCTAACTTGCTTTGTTTTAAGCATAGATGGCACAATTTACATGGATAGATACCAAGAATTCATATCTAATGAATTCCACTGATCTTCATCCCTGTATTTACCCAGAAAGATCGTGCGATTAGCATGACTTTGTCTACGCATCTTCTCTTTTCCGGAGGTGAGAAGAATGCTGAAATGTTCTTGTGTCCAGGTCAAGAGCTGCACATGGTAATTGCGGACCTGGCTTGAGATGCTGCCGTGGTTTGGAAGGGGACCCCCAACTGTGTTCAGAGGGTGGATGCTGGCTCCCTAAGTGGGGTTTGCATGTCTGTGAAGCACATTTCAGCAAAGCTGCTGATCAACCGTCCTCTTAGTGAGGACAGGAAAGAGGCAAATGACCGGGTGTTTTCCTTAACATGCAGAGAGGCTCAAACTGGATAACAGAACAGCCCAGGATGCTTTGTGTCTTTACAGCAGAGAGGAGGGAGAGAAAGACTCAAAAACCAGGGTCATCATAATAAAGGCTGCTAGAGGGTTAGAGATCGGGGTGGGAGGAAGTGTTTCTGATCCACGACGGCTGGGGGATGCTGAGGCATCATGGGGGGCAGCACCTTGGCGCCGGCAGCCAGAGCTTGGGCAGCTGGTGTGAGCCCCGAGAGACGGCCCTGCAGACCCTAGTGGCCCCCAGCCCTGACCGCCTCAGGAGTCAGCTGCGGCCACGCGGTGGTCCCCGTTTCTGGCCTGAGGGTGATCCGGATGCCCGCTCTGGGTGTGTGGTGCACCTGCTCTGTGGCCTCGGAAGGAGGTGGAGGGGGTCAGACCTTGCTTCTCAGGGACCCCTGAGGACGCTGGGCTGCAGTATAAACACACGAGGTTCATGTCAAGGTCCTGGTGAATTTCTGAAGACTGCTGTAGGTTGGGACAAGGCCCTGCATACTTTATCTGTCAAGGGATGTGTATTAGTTTGCTAGGGCTGCGGTAACAACAGCCCACAGAATGGGTGGCTTGCACACAGAGCTTATCTCACCGTTCTGGAGGCTGGGAGTTCAAGGCCAAGGTCCTGGTGAGGCCTCTCTCCTGGCTTGCAGAGGCCGCCTCCTCGCGGGCTCCTGATGGTCCTTCCGCTGTGCACGTCTGCGTCACTGGGGCATCTCCTCTTCCTAGGAGGACACCCATCAGATTGCATCAGGCCCATTGCACAGCCTCATTTTACCTTAACGATCCCTCCTTCCAAGGCTCTTTCTCCAAATGCAGTCACATTTGGAGGGACTGGGGATAAGGTCTTCAGCACAGTCCCTTGGACAGCAAGGAGATCCAATCAGACAATCCTAAGGGAGATCAACCCTGAATGCTCATTGGAAGGACTGATGCTGATGCTGAAACTCCAATCCTTTGGCCACCTGATGCGAAGAACTGACTCACTGGGAAAGAAGACCCTGATGCTGGGAAAGACTGAAGGCAGGAGAAGGGAACGACAGAGGATGAGATGGTTGAACAGCATCACTGACTCGATGGACATGAGTTTGAGCAAACTCCGGGAGATAGTGGAGGACAGGGAGGCCTGGCATGCTGCAGTCCATGGGGTCTCAAAGAGTCAGACACAATTGAGTGACTCACACACATCTCCCCTATGTTGATACAACCCTCTCCCTCAGAGCAGACAGAGGACGGGAAGATACCCCATGAAAGTCAGCAAAGGCCAGAACAAGCTGTCCCGAGAGCCGTTCTACTGCTCGCCTTCCCCCAGGACTGGGGGAAGTGGGGCCTCGGCTCTGGTCCAGCGCTGCTGGGCGGGGCCGTCAGAGAGCATCATGGCAGAGCCAGGAGCTTTGGGCCAGAATCCCCATCAGGGCAGGGAGGACAGGCGTGGCTTTGCTGAACTCCCATGACGCCAAGTGAGACCACAAAATATACTGAGCTCTCTGAGGTTGGTGCAAGCGGGCGGATTTATTTTCAGAGATATTGTTGTCGCTGGGGGATCTCCACACCTTGGTCAGGAAGGGAGCGGTGGCCACCACAGCCCGTGGGCACGGCTGACATCCACGCCTCTAAGCATCACAGGCTTCGCCCAGAGTAGCCAGCTGCACTCGCCCACAGAGGCTCGGTACAGCTGGACTAGTCATAGCAGACCCTGCGGAACCCACCGCTGTCTGCGCTGTCTGACGGCGATCGCGGCGGCATCAGCTTCTTCTCTGAGTCCATCCACGGCTCCTCTAGCATCTGCCAGCATTCCGGCTGCTCTGTCTGCCCAGATGAGGGAGCTGGGATTATCTTCGGGGACTGGGGTGGAGAAGGTATGTTCTTTTCTTCTTCTTCTTCTCAGGATTGGTGCTGCAAAGGCCTATGACAGCCCAGGGCCCTTTTCTGTCTTGATCTACCAGCCTTCTCCTGCCTCCCGGAGACCTTGCACCGCGGAGCTGCTTTATAGGCATCATCTTAGTTTGTCCTCACAAGGGCCACGTGGGCTCAGTCTCTCGCTTATGTCTGCCTCTTTGCGGCCCCATGGCCTGTAGCCCGTCAGGCTCCTTGTCCTTGGGATTTCCCAGGCAAGAATACTGGAGTGGGTTGCCATTCCCTTCTCCAGGGGATCTTCCTGACTCAGGGATGGAGCCTGGGTCTCCTGCACTGCAGGCAGATTCTTTAGTGTCTGAGCCATCAGGGAATCAGGATATGTTTACATATGCCCTCTCTTTATAAATTTCCTTCCCGTTTATGTCACACAGAACATTGAGTAGAGCTCCCTCTGCTGAACAGAGCTTCTCATTACTTCTCTCTTTTATACACAGTACCGAGAGTGTGTATATGCCAGCCCCAATCTTAGATGGAGTCTCTGTTGATTCCCCCTGTCACCTCCATCATCATAGAATAGCAGAGCGCGTCAAGCTGGACCCTGGATTTCCTGTTCCTTGATAACCTTCCATCCCTGGGTTACATCACAGCATCAGGAATTCTCTGGGCTCTTACATCCCCCAGTCTGACTGCAGCACAGACTTTTCCCCTGGGCTATAAATCTTTGCATCCAACTGATATCTCGACTTCAGTGTGGAACAGAGCTCTTGCTCCCCTTCCTTCCTATGCTGCTGCAAGTGGTTGGAAGAACATCTTTTTACTCTCCCTTAGAGTTAAAAATATGGGCTGCTTTGGTGGCGCAGATGGTAAGGAATCTGCCTGCCAGTGCAGAGGACATGGGTTCAATCTCTGGGTTGGAAAGATCCCCTGGAGAAGGAAATGGCAAACCACTCCAGTATTCCTGCCTGCAGCATCCCATGGACAGGGGAGTCTGGTGGGCTGTGGTTTATGGGGTCACAAAGAGTTGGACATTACTGAGCGACGAAGCACAGACACAAAGTTAAAAATATAAGTTATCTTTGCAGCTTAAATCTTCACGAAGCATATGTATGTAAAAAGAATTAATTCTTCAATGTGCATTTGTGACTCTTTCATGGCAGCTCAAGGCTCTTCTCCATCTTTCTGCCACACTCACTTACCTCCTTCTGTCCTGCTTGTTTTTGCCAAGCACATGTGGCCGTGGCGCTCTGGAGTTTAGGAGGCAGCTAGGGATGGGAGGAAGGCTCAGCCCCTGGGCCCCCTGAATGGTTCCACTTCAGGATGTCAAGATCTCATCTGGTGAGATCTCCCCTTTGCTTCTTTCTGGAGCGGGGGTGGTCGTGGGTGGTACTTCTGATGTAGGGCACACCCACTGCCTTCTGCTCTGACCCCACATTTTGCATGAATATCATCTACAGTCTGGTTTCTGAATTTAGTGGAACTATATGGAGAAGAAAAAAAAAATAAAACAAGGGCAGTGATAATTCCCGGTTGGCTATCCTGAATGACGTTAGATAAGTCCTATGACTTTAGATTTCAGAATCACAGGAGGTCTATTTGATTCATATATTTGACCGATTTGCTAAGTGCTTACTAGATACCAGGTAAAAGACATGCTTGATTTTATCAAGAGAGAACTAGGTATCCACATTCAGCTATCGAGGAAATCTAAGATATAGCCAAAAAATAGTTTGATGTTCATTTTTCCCCTCTTTTTTTTATGGTTGCACTATGTGGTATGTGGGATGTGAGTCCCCTGATCAGAAATCCAACCCCTGCCTCCTGCAGTGGAAACAGGGAATCTTAACCACTAGACCTCCAGGGAAGTCCTGATTTTCTTTTTTTTTTTTGAGAACACATATTCATAGAAAATACAACTGTTGTTTCCTATTGTGGAAATAGTCATGGGAAAACTAGAAATGATGAATCAACAAGTAGGGTGGGGAGTCCATCTGTGTGTGTGGTCAGTTCCTCAGTCATGGCTGACTCTGCAAACTCATGGACTGTAGCCCACCAGGCTCCTCTGTCCGTGAAATTTTCCAGGCAAGAATATTGGAGCTGGTTGCCATTTGCTTCTCCATGGGATCTTCCTGATCCAGGGATAGACCCCATGTCTCTTGGGTCTCCCGCATTGGCAGGTAGATTCTTTACTTCTACGGTCACCTAGGAAGCCCCAGGGAGTCTATGGGAAAGGGCAACTCAAATTTATCCAGGTCTTTCTTAATGTTTAATGACTTAGGAAATATCCAAACCTAGGGAATACTTTCTATTAGTTCACTAATTTGTATCATTTAGACCTTCTTATTTGTTTCCTAGGTTTTTATAAATTTTCCTGTTATTTTGCTATCCAGTGATTTAAATTTTTTTTTTTTTTCTCTAACTGTTTAGCACAGGGAGCTTGGCCCGGTGCCCTGTGATGACCTAAGGGCTGAGATGGAGGGTGGGCGGGAGGGAAGTCTGAGCAGGAGGGGATATATGTATACATAGCTGATTCACGTCCTTGTACAGCATCAAGGAGCACAACATTTTAAAGCAACTATACCCCAATTAAAAAAAATACTAAAGGAAGAGAGGTACAAGAGTATGTCAGGAGACCTGAGTGAGAAGGAATTGACCAATTGTTACTGGCTTTGAGGGCTTCCCCGATGCCTCAGAAGGTAAAGAATCTGCCTGCAATGCAGGAGACCCAGGTTTGATCCCTGGGTGGGGAAGATCCCCTGGAGAAGGGAATGGCTGCCCAGTCCAGTTTTCTTGCCTGGAGAATCCCATGGACAGAGGAGCCTGGGGGGCTACAGTCCACGGGGTCGCAAAGAGTTGGACACGACTGAGCAATTAACACCTTCACTTCACTTACAGGCTTGAAGATGAAGGAAGGTGGCCATGAGCAAATTATGTAGGTGGTCTCTAGAAGCTGGGAGGTGCCCTTAGCTGACGCTTAGCAAGAACACAGGGACCTCGGTACTATAGCTGAAAAATAATTTCTTCTCTTGAACCTCCAAAAAGAAGGATAACCCTGCTGAAACCTCGACTTTAGCCCAGTGAAACCTGTGTTAGGTTTTTGACCCAGAGCCTTGTGAAGATAATGCATCTATGTTATTTAACCACTAGACTGTGGTCACAGCAGCAGGAGAAAGCTCACACACCTTTAATACTAAAAGAAACTTAGTAAAACTGAAAGAATCTAGAGCTTAGTGATGATTCGTGTAGAAAGCTGTGATGTTTTCTAAGGAAACGTTTTAGCACAGCAGAAATTTGGCTTCTGTTTTGGCTTGTTTCATTGAAATCAGTGTTTTATGTAATGGGTATTTAATAAACGCTCATCAAAGGGAAAAAGTTTCATATAAAAAAGGAGGTATTTTTCCCTGTTTGTGATCTATTATCCATGTTAGCATTTCTGTGTGAGAAAAATAGTCCCGTATCAATGAATAGGTGACAAATTGACTCCTTCTTGAATCGTTAGATGAGGAAAAAACTCAGAAAGGACTGAGTTGCATTAATTAAATGTGAATAATGTCTATGAAAATGAATCACCGAGAAACCATTGTTAGAAATCTCTTAGGAACCTGCTCTTCAGAAAATATGTGTGAGAAAAGTCATCCCCCAATGAAGAGGAGAGTGCCTCTTTATGAAGTTTATTTGTGTGGGTATTTTGAAAATCTAAATTATTAATGACTTGTTAAATAGTGAAGCATAAAATATATGTGAGGTTATCATTTAAATCTATAAATTTAAACTCAGTGTAAATTCTCTAAAAATATTATAGATGCATTAAAACTACCAAGCGTGGTAGAATTCCCTGTACTATACAGTAGGTCCTTATCTGTTTTATATATAGTAGCATGTATATGTCGTTACCAGTCTCCCAATTTATCCCCCCTCCTTCTTAGCTCCTAGTAACCATAGTTTGTTTTCTACATCTATAACTGTGCTTCTGTTTTGTAGGTAAGTTCATTTGTATCCCTTTTTTACTTCCTTATTTTTCTTTTGTACCTCTTTTTTTAGATTCCACATATAAGGGATGTCATAAGATATTTCTCATTCTCTGCTTGACTTTGTTGTTGTTTAGTTATCAAGATGTGTCCGACTCTTTGTGACCCCATGAACTGCAGCAAGCCAGGCTTCACTGTTCTTCACTGTCTCCTGGATTTTCCTCAGACTCATGTCCATTGAGTTGATGATGCCATCCACCCATCTCATCCCCTGTCACCCCCTTCTCCTTCTGCCTTCAGTCTTTCCCAGCATCAGGGTCTTTTCCAGCGAGTCAGTTCTTCATATCAGGTGGCCAAAGTTTTGGAGCTTCGGCTTCAGCATCAGTCCTTCCAATGAATATTCAGGGTTGATTTCCTCTAAAATTGACTGGTTTGATCTCCTTGCAGCCCAAGGGATTCTCAAGAGTGTTCTGCAGCCTCACAGTTTGAAAGCATAAATTCTTCGGTTCTCAGCCTTCTTTATGGTCCAGCTCTCACATCTGTACATGACTACTACAAAAACCATAGCTTTGACTATACAGACCTTTGTGGGCAAAGTGATGTCTCTGCTTTTTAACATGCTGTCTAGGTTTGTCATAGCTTTTCTTTCAAGGAGCAAGTGTCTTCTGTTTTCATGGCTGCAGTCACCATCTGTAGTGATTTTAGAGCCCAAAAAATAAAATCTGTCCCTGTTCCCACTTTTCCCCATCTATTTGCCATGAAGTGACGGGACTTCACTCAGTATGACACTCTCTAGGGCCATCCATGTTGGTGCAGTGGCATTATTTCATTCTTTATTATGGCTGAGTAATTAATACTCCGTTGCATGTGTGTATCACACCTTCTTTATCTGTTCTTCTGTTGATGGACGTTTAGGTTGCTTCCACGTCATGGCCTGTGTGGGAAAAGAATCTAAAAAGGAGGGGATATATGTGTGTGTATAACTGATTCACTTTGCTGTACCCCTGAGACCAACACAACACCATCAATCAACTAGACTCCAGTTAAAAAAACCCAAACACAAAGCTACCAGCTGGTATGCCATAATGCGAGCATGCAAGTCACTTCAGTCACGTCTGACTCTTTGTGATCCCCTGGACTGTAGCCTGCCAGGCCCCTCTGCCCATGTGGTTTTCCAGGCAAGAATATTGGAGTGGGTTGTGGTGCCCTCCTCCAGAGGATCCTTCTGACTCAGGGATTGAGTCCACGTCTCCCGAGGCTCCTGCATTGGCAGGCAGGTTCTTTACCCATGAGCCCCTGGGGAAACCCAGTGTGCTATGGAGGGGTGGGCTAAAATTTTTGAGAGCATCCAGGACGATACATATTCCTGCTGTTTTTGAATGGTGCAAATAGTGTCTGATGTGATTTTGGTGTCTGAGACTCAAGTGTAAAGAATATGAAAATACTCAGAAAGCGTAATTTACAATTGCCGAGGTGTGTGCATGTGTGGGTGATATCTTAAAATGGCAGGAAAATATGTTGGCCAAGTGCAACTGTTTCTACTTTAGCCAGCATTTTACTGTAAAAAGTGGTCAAATAAATCAGTGCTTACAGTTCTCATTGACTCTTTGGAAGAAAAAAGAAAGACAAGTCTCTTTATTGCTATTGACATTTTACTTCTTTGGATGAAATATTTCCCACACTCTCAAGTACTCTCATAAAAATTCTGAGAAAACCTTGTTAGTTCATTTAAAGATCAATCCATTTTTCAAATTTATAGAGTATCCATATGTTTAGCAGTAGATTTAGAATAAAATAAATGGACCCAACTGAAGACATCTTCATATATATGTATTTAAAATCTGAGAGATAGTTATCTCATTTTTCTGTCTGTGCTCAACACTCTGCCTACAGCGTTCACGTTAAACCCAATTTCTTGATCTGAGCCGTTACTAAGCAAGATGTTGCTGCCCGAGGCACATAGAAGCCAATCGAATGGTCTTGGGTTTTGAGAAAGAAAGAGCTTTATGGAGGTGAATCTGCAAGCAGACAGGAGACAAAGCTCTCAAATCTCTGTTCCACCCTGGGTTTGAGGCACAGTGTAAGGGATTAGGGAAATTTCAAATTTGGAAGCTTATTGGCTAGTTCCTAATGGTCCATATGGGCTTCCCAGGTAGTGCTAAGGGTAAAGAATCCACCTGCCAATGCAGGAGACGCAAGAGACATGGCTTCAGTCCCTGGGTCGGGAAGACCCCCTGGAGTAGTTTATGGCAACCCACTCCAGTATTCTTGTCAGGGGAGGATCCATGGACAGAGGAGCCTGGTGGGCTACAGTCCATAGGGTTGCAGAGTCGGATGTGCCCAAAGCGACTTAATACACATGTCTTAATTTCATGAACCAACAGCCCATTTAATGAGGCAGAACCGGGTTAAACTGGTCAGTGTTGCATGTGCTGTTTCGAGGTTAGCATTTGTTTTTACGGTTTTGAAATGAACATGCATATGTAATAAATATATTCCCATTGTTAAAAATTTAGCGATGCATGTGTATCTAAATCTCCACCCTAGTCAATCTGCTTCTTCTTTTCAGAGGTGGCCATGTATGTTACTTTTCTGTTTTGGGGTAACAAATCATCACAACTTTAGCAGCTGCAAAGAGCCTCAGGTATGGTTTCAGATCTGAAGGTCAGAAGTGCTGGAGGCTCAGCCAGTTTCCTTGCCTGCAGTCTCACGAGGCTTCTCACCTGGGGCCCTGGACCCCTTCCCAGTCTCTGAGGTTTTTGCAGAATCAGTTTCTGTCCGTGCTTTCCCTGGGGCCCTTCCTCTCCAGCCGACCGGGTTCTCTTGGTGCTTTGTATATTCTCCTGACCCTCCTCTGTTCCACCTCCTCTTCCTCATCTGGAAAAAAGTTATTTTACAGGGCTCATGTTGTTACAAGAGGCCCACTCATCCAGGACAACCTCCCTAGTTTAGGGTCACTTGACTGATCATCTAAATGACATGAATTGCCATGTGACTCCTGCAAATGGCACCAGGGGTAAGGATCACGGGGGCAAAATCTACCTACCAGTCTATAGTAGTCCACCTGGCCCTTTCTGAATGAAGTTTTTTGGGGTCAAATACATAGCTAACTTTCATGAATTACCTTCAGTATTGGGTTGACTGAAAAGTTTGTTTGGATTTTTCCCTAATGTTTTACAGGAAAAACCCGAATGAACTTTTTGGCAAACCCAGTGGGCTTCCCCAGGGGCTCAGCGGTAAAGAACCTGCTTGCGAAGCAGGAATTGCCGTGGGAGCCTCTGGTTTGATTCCTGGGCAAGGAAGATCCCCTGGAGCAGGAACTGGCAACTCGATCCAGTATTCTTGCCTGGGAAGTCCCACGGACAGCCCATGGGGTCGCAAGGGTTGGACACGACTTAGCAACAAAACAACAGCAGATACTATACAAGAGGGTTTTTCTTAAAACCATTTTCTGAGCTTTTCTATATAATTTTTCTTAAAACCATTTTCTGAGCTTTTCTATATAAATTAGATATAACTTATTATGTTATTTAAATCATTTAGATCTTGACATGTTTTCATCTGCTTGTGTTGGGCTTTAAACTTGCTTTAAGCATCTCATCCTATGGTTAATAGCTTGTTTCTGCCTATTTCATGTTTCTCCTCCTGCCCCTCTTGTTTACAGATGTTGTGGCCATGCTGTTTGGAGCACAGAGATTCCCAAGTTATGTTCATGGTGAACTGTACCTTCTGGGGTTTGAAGTACTAATCTTCATCCTTGTAGTTTTTTTTAATTTTTTGATCTTGCTCTGTATTTCACAACGGCTCTTAATAAGACTATTATCTCTTTAGTCTCTCTTTTTGGTTTTGTTTCGTTTTCTTTTCAGAGAAGGCAATGGCACCCCACTCCAGTACTCTTGCCTGGAAAATCCCATGGACAGAGGAGCCTGGTGGGCTGCAGTCCATGGGGTCTCTAAGAGTCGGACACGACTGAGTGACTTCACTTTCACTTCTCACTTTCCTGCATTGGAGAAGGAAATGGCAACCCACTCCAGTGTTCTTGCCTGGAGAATCCCAGGGACGGGAGAGCCTGGTGGGCTGCCGTCTATTGAGTTGCACAGAGTCAGACACGACTGAAGTGACTTAGCAGCAGCATCGGCATTTTCTTTTCTTTTAAGTTCTTTTTTTTTCCCATTTGTTTTTATTAGTTGGAGGCTAATTACTTTACAATATTGTAGTGGTTTTTGTCATACATTGACACGAATCAGCCATGGATTTACATGTATTTCCCCATCCCGATCCCCCCTCCCACCTCCCTCTCTACCCAGTCCCTCCGGGTCTTCCCAGTGCACCAGGCCCGAGCACTTGCCTCCTGCATCCAACTTGGGCTGGTGATCTGTTTCACCCTAGATAATATACATGTTTCAATGCTGTTCTCTCGAAACATCCCACCCTCGCCTTCTCCCACAGAGTCCAAAAGTCTGTTCTGTACATCTGTGTCTCTTTTTCTGTTTTGCATATAGGGTTATTGTTACCATCTTTTCCTTTTATAGTCAGTCATTTTGTTTCTGTTTTAGATTTTTCTTTTATATTCAGTTGTTTGGTTTTGGAGTCAAAGCAATTATTTTTAAGTCACGTTTAGCTCGTTTACACTGATTGATGTGGCAGATAAGTTTAGTCTTAGTTCTTTTCGAGTAGAGTGGTACATTTTCTGGTTTTAGAGATGTTAAAAAGCATTTGACTGTGAGGTCTCTGCTTTTTTTCCTTTTTGTTCTGTGTGTGCGTGCCTGCTTGTGTGTGAGTTGCGTACTATTTATGACACTATAACGTTCATATATCTGTGGTTTCATACAAGGGGCTCTTGTACTTTAAGTTCCTCATAAAATGTGTGGCCACAGACTTTTCTGTTCTTGGCAGCATTTTTTCCCTTCTTCTGGTGAGTGTTATTCATCTGTTCACAAGTCTCATTGACCTCTTCCCTCTTGTTCTATTTTTCGTGATTGCATCTTGGCTTTGATACCCCACCACTTCCTTTTATTTTATGTACCTTTGAATGAATTGGGCTTCCCTGGACCACCCATCAGCAAGTTTCCTTGTGGGGTAAAGATAGATCAAAGCCAAATTCCGTTTTAGTTGCTTTTCATTTTCTGTACTTTGGAAAATATGACTTATGTGTAGCCACATCTCATCGGGTTTTTTAAACAAAACTGAATCCAGTAGGGCCTCTTTTTCTGACAGCTCAACTCAATGTCTTTCTCTCAACGGTGGTGGCAAAAAGGACTATCACTCTTGCCCTGAGCATGGGTCCACCCCCACAGACCTGCAGAAGTATAACATTTATGCTGCCTGAGCTATGCTGCCTTCTGAAGGGCTCCCATTCTAGTTCAGGATTTCCCCCCAACCCTACATATAATCTAGGTTTATAGGAGTCACCTAGGCTACCCGAGTGACTCAGGGGTAAAGAGTGTCGCTA
Source organism: Cervus elaphus (assembly GCF_910594005.1). NCBI lineage: Eukaryota > Metazoa > Chordata > Mammalia > Artiodactyla > Cervidae > Cervus > Cervus elaphus. Next base: position 11,734,917 of record NC_057841.1, on the reverse strand, counting down.
ATGCAGGAGACGTGTGTTCAATCCCTGGGTTGGGAAGATCCCCTGGAGGAAGAAATGGCAACCCAGTCCAGCATTCCTACCTGGAAGATCTCAAGGACAGAAGAGCCTGGCGGGTTACAGTTTGTGGGGCCACAAGGAGTCGGACATGCCTGAGAAGTAAACAGCAATGACAGGAGTAGTATCCTTGAAAAATGACTCCTAGGAAGAGAAGGAGAGGTCCTCGCTGACTTATGAGCTGTCTTCATAATGGGATAATGGATGGGGGGGAGGGTCTCTGGGTGTTTTAAAAGGTTGGATGCAGTTCTTTGGTTGTGTTAAAAATATTTAGTTCCAGACTGAGCTTGTCTTTTTTCAGTGGAGACTACAGTTTTTCTGTAGTCAGATTTATCCATTGTTCTTTATTGCTTCTCTGCTTTGTGTCTTGTTTCAGGAAGCTTCTTTCCTCTCCCAGAGGTTATAAGCAATTTCGCTGTTTTTTCCCCCATGCTGCCAGAATTTTGTTTTTCATATTTAGTCCTTTATACATTGAGAATCGATATGTTGTTAATGGAATGCAGGTTTCTAAATGTACTTTTTGAAAAACGGGTACAGACTTCACTGGTGGTCCAGTGGCTAAAGATTCCACTCTCCCATTCAGGGGGCACGGGCTGAATCTCTGGTCCGGGAACCAGGTCCCACATGCTGCAGCTAAAACCTGGTGCAGCCAAATAAATAATAAACAAATAAGTAAATTAAAAAAAATGTATAGTCATTGTTCCAAGACTGCATAGTTGCATTGAATAGCATATCCCTTTCCAATGCTTTGAAGCTTTTTCCTGTTTTCTGCTCTAAATGACTAGAATTGTTTGTGAATACTTTCTTGGTTTCATTGATCTAGCTAGCATTTCTGGCAGCTCTACCCACACTGTTTAATTTCCTACAGTTCTGAAGCATATCAAACAAGTATTCCCTCTATCTTCTTTCTGCAAATTTCTTTGCCATTCATACGGTATTTCCCTTTTCCATGACTTTTCTCATCAGCCTGTCAAATTTTGAAATGATTTATAAGCCTTAGGATATGCACTGAACTTCCTTTGAATGTATACATTCATTTAAAGAACAAGATCAGTAACATGGGTGTTGAGTCATCTCAGATGGGAATGGCTTTCTCCTTGCATATATTCAGCTTGTCCTTTAGAAGAGTGTCAGATGGTTTATCATCTGGATCTTGCATGTTTCTTGAGAGATTGATTTGGTGTTTTATAGTTTTTAAAAACACTTCTCTGAATGGAATTTTTTGTCATATTCATTTGGCCTCCCGTGTTGGACTAATGGTAAAGAACCCGCCTGCCAATGCAGGAGATATAAGAGAGGTGGATTTGATCCCTGGGTCAGGAAGATCCCCTGCAGAAGGAAATGGCAACCCACTCCAGTGTTCTTGCCTGGAAAATCCCATGGACACAGGAGCCTGGCAGGCTGTAGTCCATAGGGTTGCAAAGAGTCAGACACGACTGAAGTGACTTAGCACACATGCGCTGTTTTTTATTTGTTAACATTCTCGACAACCCTTTTTATGGCTTCCATTTACTCTTGTTTTCCTTCAGAGCTGAAGTGTTTCCCCACCCCTTCTCCATAAATTACTTATCATTCACAGGTTAGCTGCCATCCTGGCTTCCTTTGTTAATGCCCCCTGAAAATGCCTTTCCTTAAAAATTTCCCCTTTCTCGAAAAGACTTTCAGTCTGCTGATGCCTTTAAGGTATTTGTGCTATCTTTATTGTTTCATAAATGTTTGATTTTCTTTGCAGATTATAAACTGCTTGATGACTGTGACCAAATTCCAAAATTATTCTTTTCACACAAATGATTTAATGATGAGATGGTGATGCTCAGCAAATACTTGATCTAGTCATCATTCTTAGATCCAGGGAACTGCTATTATTCTAGCATGTTAATTATCATATTAGTTGATTTTTATAATTCTAAAAATATTTATAAAGAACCCGTGCTTTTAAAAGAATCTGCTGTCTCCAGATTTTGCTGAATCAATCTGTGATAACAACGAGGGTGATTATTTCCCAGATTAGACTATTGCTTTTCCGGAAAGAATTTGAAATGCAGGCAAAATCCTGACCACAACGTTCTCATCCAAAAAGAAGGCACGGAGAGTCAGGGATTAGAAGCTTCTTGATTTCCTGTTGGTTTCACTGGTCCTAGTGGCAGGACACCCTGGGCGTTTGTCATCATAATAGAGGAGTTTATGAGTCTGAGACCCAGGAGGTCAGATATGCTGCTGCTACACTGCCCATTACTGCTGTTTACATTCACCCTGGAACTGAATTGGTTTCCTGTTTCTCTTCATTTAATAATGTTTACAATGCGGAAATAAGCTGGCAGCAAAATTTCTTGGCCAAATTTGGTCTTGCCGGTAAACCCCACTTTCCCTGGAAATAGGAGGGCTGCGTGGCTACCTCGTAGCTGTCTTGTTCGGTCTTACCCCATCCCTGCTCCACGCCCGCATCCCCCAATCAGGTTCCAGATGCTGCTCTGCCTGCCCGGCTTCACCTGCTTCAAGGAGCCTGGATATTTGTATTAGAGTAGCCTAGCTTTCTATGACACTTGGGGGATTAATTACCAAGCACAAGCCTATAAAGAGTCAGGAAGAATATAAAATGCTTTGGTACAGGCTTAGCAGAAGAGAAGTTTGAGCCCACTTCTGGCCACTAAAAGGACAGGTTTGAAACTATGCGTTTTATGAGACCGTGAGTGACTAATACAAGAGTTCTTAATTTTCTTGTGTGAGGGGTCTTGGGTCTCTCATCCCATTTCAGTGTATGGGTATATGGGATATAAAATGAAGTCCTTCAAATGATGATTGTGTGTGTCAGTGTATCCTTTTAAACAAGGTTGTTAAACAAGATCATTAAACAAGGTGCTCTAATCTTTATAGTTCTGAAGCTTTTTTCTTAGTACAAGCTTAGACTCATCATAAGACTACTGGGAGGTGGATTATATTAAGTGTTAGATGAAGAGTCCCAGGCGGTACCTTGTATATTCTTCCCAGGAGTCTTGAAAAATAGGGGAGATTGTCATTCATCTGGAAAGAAAGAAATAAGATAAAAAGTCTCCTGACTGGGGACTCCCCTGGTGGTTCAGTGGATAAAAATCCTCCTACCAGTGCAGGGCACATGGGCTCGATCCCTGGTCCGGGAAGATCCCACATGCCTTGGGGCAACAGAGCCTGTGTTCCACAGCTACTGAGCCCATGCTCTGGAGCCCACGAGCCACAGCTGCTGAAGCCTGCAGGCTCTCGGACCCACAAGCCACAGCTAATGAGCCCCTGTGCCACAACTACGTGCCCTGGAGACTGTTGCAGCTACTGAAGCCCGTGCACCTAGAGCCTTTGCTCCACAAAAGAGACGCCGCCGCAACGAGAAGCCCATGCACTGCAGCTGGAGAATGCCCGTGTGCAGCAACGAAGACCCAGCAGGGCCAGAAATAAATGAATTAAATAAAGCAGTGTGAACATGTCAGAAAAAAAATCTCCTGGCTGTATCTCCCAAGCCTGTGTTAATGACTAGGGAACCCATTACTGAGGTGGTCTCTGTAGATATACCTCCAAAAATACCACCGCGGGAGCTGTAGGAGTTGGTAGGTAATGGAAATGTTTTGTACAATATTTTCATCTTAGAATCTGGCCCTGGTGTGAATTTTATGCCCTCGTTACAAACACACGGGAGCTGGGGCCTGAAATTTGCATACTCTCACATGCCTGTGCTGGGCCTTGTAACCGAGAGTTACAGATTGCTTTTCAACCAGGCAGGTAGACAAAACCCAAGTGAAAGAGGGCGTCGTGCACTCGGGGCAATTAGTGATTCTTTTACATCAGCGCTCCTGTGTCGACAGGACCCCAGGATTGAGCGGCGTGCGATTTCGTCACACAGCTCTTCCTCTTAGCTGCTATGACTTTTTTTTTTTTCCCTAAGACTGATTTAACCTCACTGTTATTCTGCTTGTTCTGTGGGGCCCCGTCTGGAGGCTGCTGTAGCATCCACCTCGGTTGTGTAGATGGGTGGAGATGGAGATGCAGGTGGGGATGGAGAATCGGTCCTTTCTGCCAAGGGGTGGAGTAACCAAGGTGGGCGATGGAGAAGAAGTCTCTCTGGCTGTAACTTGTACACTGTGGCTCTTCGTGCCTCCCAGCAGGAGTGATACACTATGGTTAATCCTGTGGACAGTGATGCTCCTGCTGGGGGTCTTGTTACTTCTCAGGACCCAGAGGAAAGTCTGCTGAGAGACTACAGGGATCATGGTCCGCTCTACAAATAAGCAGCATTGCCCGTAGGTTAGGTGGGAAACATTACAGGTGTGAGAGGGCTTTCCTCTCCTTCTTTGAAGCCAGTTCTGAGCTTTGATACAAGCTCTGCGCTCACAGATTTTGTTAGTAGCCCAGGGGGAAGCCCTATATTTGGCGAGAATAAAAATAAAGCTTGCTGGGAAGGATGCAGCGTTCTGTGTTGCCCCTGGGCACCTGGTGATCCCATTGTTTTCGGCTTAGCTTGGTGATGACTCTTTCTGGAAACCGGTTCCAATGGGGATCAGTCGTCACTTGGGAAGGCTTCACTTCTTTGGGCCTCCCCGCTCACTTCTCCAAGTGGGAGCCCGTGAAAACTGGTGGGGAAAACCCAGGCTCTCCCTGTTAGATGGAAAAGATTCCTATGGCTTTGTACTGACTTGAACATGTACAAGCAATAAGACCAGACTCACTGAAATAGATGAGGAATGAGAAGTTCTGCAGGTGTCTCCGCGCTAGGCTGTGGGCATCTATGGTAATTTAATATGCCCTCTGCTTGCCCCAGTACCTGGCACACAGCAAGCACTCCATAAGTAGTAGTTTATTAATACAGAATTAAAAGGGATTAAAAGGCAATGATTATTTTATGTTAAGTACAAAGCCACTATAATGAGTGTGATTTCAATGGAAAGTATGTAGCAAACCTTTGAAGTACAAACGTTATGTCTCTAGGAGTAGTGAAACAGAAAAGCGGACATTTTCATTTCCATATCATATCTAAAAGATAAGCTCTGGGCGACTTTCCTGGTGGTCCAGTGGCCAAGACTCGGTGCTCTCAATGCAGGGGGCCTGAGTTCGATTCCTGGTCAGGGAACTCATAGGCTGCCAAAAAAGATCTCACGTGCTGTAACCAGAAAAGATCCCGTGTGCCGCAGCTGAGGTCTAGTGTAGTCAGATAAAGACATAAATGTTAGAAAGTAAAAATTAAAGTTAAGCTCCAGCAGAGTTTTTGAACGATAAGTTGGATGTAGACAAAGACCAAATGAGAACAAGTGAAGGGTCTTCATTCAGAGCTTGGTGTAGCAAGAGAGTCAGCTGTTGTCCCTTGGGTTTGGCAGAGACGCGGGGGCTGGTGGCGGGTGGGGCAGTTCTCAGTGAAAAAGGAAGGCTCCAGGTGTGCCCCAAAGGGAGGTGTGCCCCAAAGGGAGGCTATTGTTGGGGAAGCTGCAGGTGGGTCCTGAGACCCGGGGCGTCCTGTGTGAGTGCTTAGAGGCTCTGGTTGGTTCTGAGTTGGATGTGGGGGCAAAGATCAGGGAAGCTGCCAGTTACTGGTCAAGTCCTGGCTGTTGCAGGCTGTTTGCTACAGGGTTACTCTTCACCTTCCTGGACTCTCCTATCTGAAGATAATGGTCCAGGGACTTCCCTGGTGGTCCAGTGGTTGACACTTGGTGATTCCAATGCTGGGGACATGAGTTCGATCCCTGGTCCGGGAACTAAGATCCCACATGCCCTGCGATGTGGCCAAAACGTAAAAAAAAAAAAAAAAAAAAATACCCCAGAAAACAAACAAGAAAAACCACTGAAAGTAATGGTCTGACTTTCTGCAGGTCTGACTTGCAGATAGTAGGTTCGGCTCCTGGATGGGTCACTGTAGGTGGTAAGCTGGTTTCCGGGACTGGTTGCTGCCCGCTGTGAGTCAGATTTCAGCTCTGGTCTGGCCACTGTTTTTTCTGCATTGGGTCTCGCCTAGGTTTGAGGCAGAGCTGAGAGTCAGCATATGGAAAACGTATGGAAAAGCCTTCACACAAGTGGAGTAAATTTAGTCAGATGTTTGTTTATCTGTAGAAAAGAACGTTGTCCTCACCATGTTATGTAGCACTCTTGAGATGGATGATTCTGACCTTAATTTTTAGGAGCTCTCAAGGCCCTAATTACAAATGTTCACCCGAGACTGAATTTGCCAAAGTGGCTGTGAAGGCATCCAATTTATTTAGCTTTGCAATTAGAAAACAAAAGTGATTCCTGAGGACGGTGGTGATGATAAATCATTCTGGAGCAAGATGTGGAGAGACGCAAAAAGTGAGGATAACAACCTTCTGGAAAAGCAAGTCAGGAGAAGTGCAGGTGCCCAGAGGTTACTGCAAAATTAATAAATTCCTGGAAGATCAGGCTTGTATTCAGCCTCCACACAAAGTGGAATGAAAGAAGACCAGTGGAAAATTACAACAGCATAAGAAATAATTACAAGGAGAAGCAGTGATCAGATTAAAAAAAGCATGTAACAAGAAAATAGCTTGAAATCCGAGGCAAATCATAAAATGAATATTTTATCCAGGAAAATGCTAAAATGATGGTAGGCTTTGTAGAAAATACAGGCTTTGAATCTGGTAGTTTGACTATAGGTTGAGGGCTTCTCATTATGGAATAGATGAGATTTTTTTTTTTCCCCCAGTGAGAGCTTTTAAAAAGCAAAGCAACTACAGATTCAGAGATAATTGAAATGACACCAAAATAATAGAAAGCGGACAGAGAAAATACACCCATTGTAGCTTATGACACTTATAATTTCAACCCATGAACATTCAAAATTATCAACGTGTGCTATTGTCCCTATGAGGCTATTGATTGCTTTTGTGAAATGTGTGGAGTAAAAAAATTAGGTTGGTGGTTGTATATTTTCATCCTCCATTTATTTCAATACTGAATTGCTTTCAGAGAGGACATTTTTTTTTTTGATAAGATAGAGTATGAGTAAAAATACAACAAAATATAATCTCATTTTCATTACAAAATCTTTTTTCTCTTAGTCCGCTCTGGCTTCTGTAGCAAAAATACCATAGACTGGGTAACTTGTAAACAGCAGAAATTCATTTCTCACAGTTCCGAAGGCTACAAGCTCAAAATCAAGGAGCTGCAGATTCTGTGTCTGGCGAGGACCTGCCTCCTGGTTCAGAGATGCCCATCTTCTCGTGGTGTCCTCACACGGCAGAAGGGACAGGGGAGCTCTCGGGGTCTCTTTTATAAGGACACGATCCATTCATGAGAAGTCCAGACTCATTGACCTATCACCTCCCAAGGGTCCTGTCTCTAAATGCTATCCTATTGGGGCTTAGATTTCAACATACAAATTTTTTTGGTGGGGGGCACAAACATTTAAGGCATAGTATTCTTCAAATGTATTCAAGAGCTTGGAAAAGACCCTGATGCTGGGAAAGATTGCGGGCAGGAGGACAAGGGGCCACAGAGGGTGGGATGGTTGGATGGCATCACCGACTCAGTGCACATGAGTTTGAGCAAACTCAGGGAGATGATGATGGACAGGGAAGCCTGACGTGCTGTAGTCCATGGGGTTGCAAAGAGTTGGACATGACTTGCGACTGAATAACAGATTCAAGTGCTGGGCAAGAAAAGCCACCCCAAATATTGAAATAATTTATTCACTATAAATGTTATGTATTTATTAAAGAGCATGCGGAAAGTCCCACGTGCTGTGGAGCACCCAAGCCTATATGCTGCAACTACGGAGGCTGGGGCCACAACTGGAAAAGTCTGTGCACTGCAACGAAGACCCAGCATCGCCCAAGAAATACATGTTTTTTTAAATGAAGAAATTAAATTCTCTCCTGATGATTTACTAGTGAGCGTCCCCACAATGTCAAGTTAGCCAGGCGTCTTGCCTGTGGGGTCATCCATGTTTTGTGCTCTCTCTCTCCTTAAACACGTCTGTGTCACTTAGTACAAAATACACTCAGCTCCTGGTCTTAATAGCTTCTTCAGCAGACCTTGTGGTTTCTTCTTATAAGACTCCTTTGTTAGGATTAACTCGGCCATCCTATTTCTCCTACTAAAACTTTATTTTGACTTGGGTTTTTAGAGACGAAGGATTTCTGCTTTTGAAGGTGAAGAAACAGGGAGAGAAAAGGGAGACCAGGGTGAAAGCTTGGCGACAGAAAGCAGAACCGAAAGGCCTGCGGCGACCCTGGGGGGTCAAACCTTCGTGCAAGTTGGAGCCTGACTCAAAGGTGGCTTCGCCAGCCCTGCCTCTACTTTCTAATCATGATTTGTTTCCTCAAGAAGAGAGAATGCTTGTCAGAAGTTCCGCTGACAAAGCTGCCATCATTTTCTAGTGAGGCTGGGTGTTGTTTATTTATGTGACTGCCGTGAGCACAGGTGTGGGGAGATCTGAAGAAAACCTGCACAGCTCCCTGACATAATAGAAGAGTTTCCTGGGTGTGCATGTGAAAAAACCCTCGGAGAGAAGCCACGTATGGTGCTGGATAAAGGAAGGACTGTTTGAGTGTCCTAAGTTCAGAGATGAAGCAGAACTGAGTGAGTGGATTTGCATCTCTCTTTTTTTTTTTAAAGTCTAAAAATTCGCTCTCCCCTGTTTCCAGAGACCAGTTAATGGATTTAATATTTAAGATGTAAAGGTTGCATTTAGATGGCTGAAATCACAGCATAAATAAAGGTTATAGCTCTTCCTTCCTCAACTTGTGGCAAAATAACTAGAGGCAAAACTTTCAAAGGAATCCAGGCTGAGCGAGAGAGTTTCGTGCTAACACACAAGGGACAGAGTTCCTCCGGTTGAATAGGCCCTGTGAGATGAGTGCTATGGAAATATGAAAAGGCCCAAACCATATTTTCCTCCCAGGCTATAGAATTTGGCAGCTGTTTTTGTCTATGATTTTTTTTCTCTTCCAATTATATGCTCTGTGTAGATCTTTATTCTTTTTAAACAAAAGTCATGTTTGTGGCTAAATGGCATTATGCATAATAGAGGTCAGAAGGTGACTGTATGCGAGTTATTTCTTCTCCACCCTTGTGTCCCTGCTACATGCAGGGACTGGGTAACAGGTCCAGAGAGTGCATTCGTATGGACGCTTGTGGTATAGAGCATGAGGCAGAACAGTATTTCTAAAGGTGGTCAAAACAGAAGCAATACAAACAACTCACCTCCTTCCTAGAAGTGCAGGCTTCAAGCACTTTTCTCTTGTGACCTTGAGAAATTCACCGGGTCTTGCATCCTCCTTCTAGGATGTGGCTTCAAGCTTTCATGCATCTGCATCATGAAACACTTCTCTGCAGCCTTGCCTATCTGGTCATTGTTGGGTTTGCTCTCACTCTGGGAAGGAGGAAGAATATTGAAAGGGTCCAGTTGGAGCAAAGCCTCTTCCTCTTTTCTAATTGCTTCAGATATTATTTCATCACCATATCAAGTACATGTTTAGTGTGTTACTTGTCCTGAAAGCTGAATCCCTCTAGTTGGAAAAGTACTACCTAGAAAAGCAATTTGCCCAGTGTTGGCTTATGATGCAGCCCTGATGATACCACACGTGTGGGTTTTCATGAGGAAGAGGCAGGGGCTTCAGTGCATGTGCGCACATCTCGGCCTCTGAAAATCACCAGTGGCTCTGGGGAAACGAAACAGGCAAATTTTCTGGGGCTCATGGGCATGAGGCTAGAACTCATTTCAGAAAAAGGATGTTCTGGTTTCAAGTGTACAGCAAAGTGATTCATATATACATATATATAAGTGATTTTATATGTGTGTGTGTGTGTGTCTATCTCTGTCTATCTCAGGCAGTCAGTTCAGTCGCTCAGTCGTGTCCCACTCTTTGCGACCCCATGGACTGCAGCACGCCAGGTCTCTCTGTCTTTCACCAACTCTCCGTGCTTGCTCGGAGTCATGTTCAGTGAGTCGGTGATGCCATCCAACCATCTCATCCTCTGTCATCCCCTTATCCTCTCACCTTCAATCTTTCCCAGCATGAGGGTCTTTTCCAATGAGTTAGTTCTTTGCATCAGGTGGCCAAAGTATTGGAGTTTCAGCTTCAGCATCAGTTCTTCCCTTGAATATTCAGAACAAATTTCTTTTAGGATAGTCTGGTTGGATCTTTTTGCAGTCCAAAGGACTCTCAAGAGTCTTCCTCAGCACCACAGTTCAGAAGCATCAATTCTTTGGTGCTGTGTGGTCCAACTCTTTCATCCTTACATGACCACTGGAAAAACCATAGCTTTGACTAGACAGACCTTTGTTGGCAGATTAATGTCTCTGCTTTTTAATATGCTATCTAGCTTGGTCATAACTTTCCTTCCAAGGAGCAAGCGTTTTTTAATTTCATGGCTGCAGTCGCCATCTGCAGTGATTTTGGAGCCCCCCAAAATAAAGTCTCTTACTGTTTCCATTGTTTCCCCACCTATTTCCCATGAGGTGATGGGACCAGATGCCATGATCTTAGTTTTCTGAATGTTGAGCTTTAAGCCAACTTTTTCACTCTCCTCTTTCACTTTCATCAAGAGGTTCTTTAGTTCCTCTTCACTTTCTGCCATAAGGGTGGTGTCATCTGAATATCTGAGGTTATTGATATTTCTCCTGGCAGTCTTGATTCCAGCTTGTGCTTCATCCAGCCTGGCATTTCGCATGATACATTCTGCATATAAGTTAAATAAGCAGAGTGATAATATATAACCTTGACGTATTTATTTCCCTATTTGGAACCATCTGTTGTTCCATGTCCAGTTCTAACTGTTGCTTTTCAACTGTGTACAGATTTCTCAGGAGGCAGGTCAGGTGGTCTGGTATTCCTATCTCTTGAAGAATTTTCCACAGTCTATTGCGAGCCACATAGTCAAAGGCTTTGGCATAGTCAATAAAGCAGAAGTAGGTGTTTTTCTGGAACTCTCTTGCTTTTTCTAAGATCCAATCAATGTTGGTAGTTTGATCTCTGGTTCCTCTGCCTTTTCTAAATCTAACTTGAACATCTGGAAGTTCATGATTCATGTACTGTTGAAGCCTGGCTTGGAGAATTTTGAACATTACTTTGCTTGCATGTGAAATGAGTTCAATTGTGCAGTAGTTTGAGCATTCTTTGGCATTACCTTTCTTTGGGATTGGAATGAAAACTGACCTTTTTTAAAATCTACCTATAATTATATCCCCTGGAGAAGGGCATGGTAACCCACTCCAGCATTATTGCCTGGAAAATCCCATGGGCAGAGGAACCTGGTGGTCTATGGTCTATAGGGTCACAAAGAGGCGGACATGACTGAAGCAACTTAGCATGCATGCACACACCGCCCCCCCACACACTATTTTTTCTCAAATTCTTTTCCAGTTTAGAGTACTGAACAGAGTTCCCTGTGCTATACTGCAGGTCCTGCTGGTTATCTATTTTATATATATAGTGTGTACAGGTTAATCCAAAACTCCCCATCTATCCTTGACCCTGGTAAGCATCCGTTTCTGTTTTGTAAATAAGGTCATTTTTATCATTTTTTTAAAGATCCCATGTATAAGCAATATCATATGATGTTTATCTTTCTCTGACTTCATTTAGTATGCTAATCTCCACTTCTAGCCATATGACTGCAAATGGCTTTATTTCATTCTTTTTAATAACACACTAATATTCCATTATATACATGTATAGCATCTTCTTTATCCACTTGTTTTCTGTGGATGAACACTTGGATGTTTCCATATCTCGGTTATTGTAAATGATACTGCAATGAACATTGGGGTGCATGTATCATTTAATTAGCTATACTCTGATATAAAATACAAAACCCTACCTAGTCCTCTAATCAGCTTCCTTGATAGCTCAGTGGGTAAAGAATCTGCCTGTGATGCCGGAGACCCAGGAGGTGCAGGTTCAACCCCTGGATTGGGAAGATTCCCTGGAGAAGGGAATGGCAACCTGCTCCAGCATTCTTGTCTGGAAAATCCCATGGACAGAGGAGCCTGGTGGGCTAGAGTCCATGGGGTCGCAAAGAGTCAGACATGACTGAGTGACTAAACCACGTAACCAGTCCTGTAACTACAAAAAAAAAAAAAAAAGAAATAGAGTGTTTCAGATAGAAAAATAAATGAAATCAGGGTTCTCAGCTACTGATTTGATGTTATTATTTTCTCTGAGGAAGTTGACGGGTGACTGTTTACATGACCATATGTCCTCATATAGCAGGCTCACATATCTTTTTTTGCAGAATTTTTTTAAACCTTGTAACATGTCCAAACTCCTAACTTTCTTCATCCCATGATTCTGTAGTGGGAACAAGCGGTCCTTTTACACTGAAACCGTTCCTCAGGCACGTCTCCAGGTCACATAAAAGTTCACAGCTTAGCAGCCATTTTCCTGGGGTTTCACTCTCACTTTTGGTGACTTTATTGGACTTCCATTTTTGTTGGGACCTCATCTGTGTGAAGCTAGTCACCACCCGGAGTGGATCACTTTACACTGGGAAATCTGCAATCTTTAGGAAGGTTTGACACCAAACGCTTCTCTCAGGTCAACTGGGAGAGCCATCAGCATGTCGACTGAGGTCTGGTGGCAGAAGGGGAATGAGATCTGTATTTTAAAAATTTTTTAACTTATTTTTTTCAAATGTTGCTTCCTTGAGCAAAGTGTGATTCTATGCTGGTGACCCAAACTCAAGAGTCCGAGGAGTGAAATCCACAGCTCATGCTGGGAAGGTTTCTCAATTCAGTCACGTTAGTACAGTGAGTCCGTTAGGGGAAACACTAGCTAAGCATGAGAGTGTGAAATTAAATAAACTGCAGTTTCAGCATCCAGCCTGGGCCCTGTCACTGGGGCTTGTCCTGGGACGTGGACCAGAAAGGGCATCCTGAAATCAGCAGAAAAGCATCCTGCATCACATGGTGTAGGGTCACCCATGGCAACCACTCTGTGTGGCAAAGAGAAGCAGTTGTGGCGTTCAGCTCCTTAGGTACCAGATCCTTTTGTTGGTGTTTGGACACACGACTGAGACTTCATTGCACTGGATCTCAGGCAATTTTTACGAGGGCAGGGGGTTGGTCTCCTGAGGATGATAAGCATTTCTGTTATGGAGTGGGGATCAGGTGACTTGTTTGCTTGGAAAAAAGAGATAAAACCACATCTGTTAAACTTCTTCAGTGAGATACGATCCTCCAAAATCATACTGTGATTATTTAATAAATAGTGTTTTACATAGTCGAGATACATGAGGATGTGAAGGCATAATATTATCAACTCTTAAGTGATTTTTAAAAATCAGTATTTCATGCTGCTCTTTATCTTATCCGGTCAGGCAGTCATGAATTCATTCTCTATTTACTGCCCCCGGAATAGTGGTACTACAGAAACATAAAGGGAAAGATATGATTGGTTTTTAAGTTTCAAAATAGATTTTTGTAGTAAATAGTAGAAGTAGTATCCTTGAGAAAAAACACTTTTTGAAGGAAGGGATATATATATTCATGGGGTCACAAACAGCTGGACACTACTGAGTGCACACACAGACACACATATGCATGTGTAACTTATTGTGACCCCATGGACGGTAGCCCTCCAGGCTCCTCTGTCCATGGGATTTCCCAGGCAAGATTATTGGAGTGGGTTGCCATCTCCTTCCTATATATATATATATATATATATAATGACTTATTTGCATTGTTATATGGCAGAAACCAACCCAAAATTGTAAAGCAGTTTTCACCAATTAAAAATAAGTAAAATTTGAAGTAAATAAAAAATAAAAATAAAATATTTTTTGAGACCCAAGGGGATGGGGATATGTCTTGGAGAGTAAAATACAGTTGTAATTTTCTTGCTGTTATACAGTAAGAAAAATCAGATACACTGAAGATTATATTTAAAAATTCTCAAATTCCAGGGAATAAGCATCAGAAAACTCAAAATTCAGGAATGAATCTGGTCTTTCCTCTCTGCATTTTGGCTGTGGTATCTGTTTGACCAGAGTACTGCAAGTTATGGTTTAGTTTGAAGGGAGTGGATAAGGTAAAAGGCATCACCAGGCAAAAGCAGTGAAGTTTAGATAGCACCATGCCCCGCGCCTCCCCTGCCGCCCTTGTTTAATCTGAGAAAGTGTACTTCTCATGGATATAGGGAACAGATGGGTGGGTGATGGAGGTGGGGGTGGGCAGGATGAATGAGAGGGGTGAAGGGGATTAAAAAATGCACACTTCCAGCTGTAAAATAAATATGTCATGTGGATGTAAAGTACATCATGGTGACTATAGTTAATACCACTGTATTGCATATTTGAAAGTTGCTAGGAGAGTAGATCATCACAAGAAAAGAATTGTCTACCTATATGAAGTGCTGGCTGTTGACCAGACTTACTGAGCTGGTATTTTGCAGTATAAGCAAATGCTGAGTCATTGTTTTGTATGCTTGAAACTAATTTAATGTTGCACATCAACTGCATCTAAATTAAAAGAAGTGTACGTAGATTTGCCTACGCGTCAAGGGACAGATTTCTGCACAAGAGGGTGTAAGACCTCTCTGACTTGGGAGAGGGAGAGAGAGCGTCAGTAGAGGTCAAGAGACTTAGGTGCCTTGCAGTGTGTCTGGACCTCTAATGATATAGCCTGCTTTGGGGATCTCTGACTTCACCTCAGAATTATGCTAGCTGGTAACCAGAAATGTAAGTATTGCTCAGGAATCTTTTCTCTGTGTCATTTCCACATTGTGGTTCAGCAAAGAATAGAAACCGAATCCTTCTATGTTTGGAAAAAGAGAGATGGGGAAAGATTCCTTAGTCTCCCAAGACCAAATTGAGGAGAGTAAGAAATGGCTGATAGAGACATGGAGGCATTTGTGATTTCTGCTTAGAAATACGTGGAGTGTTTCGATGAAGAAAAGGAGACTGATAAAAATATGGATATAGGAAGTCTGGTGAGGGACTTCCCTGGTAGTCCAGTGGTTAAGACTCCACACTCCCAATACAGGAGACACAGGTTTGATCCCAGGTAGGGGAACTAAGATCCCACATGCCTCATGGCACAGCCTAAAAAAAAAAATCAATAAAAATAAAACAACAACAAAAAAAGGCATAAAAATAAATAAGGTAGAAAATGCAAATGGATGAATAAACATTAAAAAGAAAGAATTTTATTGAGATGGAATAAAAATTGTGCTTATCTGAAGGGCGAGGGGTGTCACATATGTGATAATTCTCTCTGATGATGTCATACCAGCCAACCCCCTCAAATCAGCTCATTCCATGGGGATTCAAGGGCGCATCCACATTCAATTCTGAAATGAAAATGTTCACATCCTACTTTATAGACTGAAATGAAAAGATACTTGCTTCTTGGAAGAAAAGCGGTGACAAACCTAGATAGCGTATTAAAAAGCAGAGACATCACTTTGCCAGCAAAGGTCTGTAGAGTCAAAGCTATGGCTTTTCCAGTGGTCAGGTATGGATGTGAGAGTTGGACTATAAAGAAAGCTGAGTGCCAAAGAATTGATGCTTTTGAACTGTGGTGTTGGAGAAGACTCTTGAGAGTCCCTTGGAAAGCAAGGAGATCAAACCAGTCAATCCTAAGTGAAATCAACCTTGAATGTTTATTGGAAGGACTGATGCTGAAGCTGAAGCTCCAATACTGAGGCCACTTGATGTGAAGAACTGACTGAGTGAAAAAGACCCTGATGCTGGGAGAGATTAAGGGCAGGAGGAAAAGGGGGTGACAGAGGATGAGATGGTTGGATGGCATCACTGACTCAAAGGACATGTGTTTGAGCAAACTCCAGGAGATAGAGGAGGACAGGGAAACCTGGCGTTCTGCAGTCCATGGGGTCTCAAAGAGTCAGACACAATTTAGTGACTAAACAACTTCAAAAGTGTCACACCTGTTAAAATAGTGTTGAATTTGTGTGTGCTACTCACATCCTCCTGTATTTATATCAGCAAATTCTAATTTAGATTGATGAATGTTACCAGTGCTGAAACATATGTCCACATGGAGTTAACTCAAATTCAGGGGCTTGTCCATGGAATAGTGAGAAAGGCGGCTTTCTCACTCTTTGCCAAGGCGGCTGAATAGAACTAGCCCAGATCATCAGATTCTATAGCTGGATGAAATTTATTTGAGCAACTGCTTATCAAATATGATAACTTTCTTGCTCAGGATCAGGCTTGGTAGCAGGGATGCTCACAGTCAGGGGTGTACAGGCCTAGCCTTCTGTGTTCTGGTGTAGGCTTGCTCTCATGTTTCCATACTTTCCTACATTGTGAACGGAGCATCTTTGACATTACGTATCTTGGACATTTCCTGGAGAAGGAGTTGGCAACCCACTCCAGTATTCTTGGCTGGAGAAACCCCCACACAGAGGGGCCTGGTGGGCTCTGGTCCACGGGGCCGCAGAGAGTCGGACACGACTAAAGCGACTGGGCGTACATGCATGTATCTTGGAAACTGCGTTCACTATTTACACGAAGGATAGACCAGTTCATTTAAGGCCGCAAAAACGTAAGACAGAAGAACAAAGGCAATTCTTTAAAAGATTCACCTGGTTATCAAGTTAAGAGCTGGCTTTGTTTGCAGAGGATGCTGACCTGGTAAGTAGGACCACAACCAATTTCAGTGTTGTGTTCATATTTCTTTTGCTTGACATTCACAGAATAACAATAGCATTGTCAAAAGAACAATCTGTCTGGGAAGCTTTGAAGTGTTCGCTGAGACACTGTCCACAAGCTCTGTGCAAAAACAAAAATACGTGTCTCTGTCATCACATGATGAAAGTCTCTCACACTCAGACCATGACTTTTTCTTGGCTTTTTCATCATATCTTGTGAAAATGTTCACACTGAGGGCTAAATAAAAGCTTCTCTGTTTTGGTCCCTATTTGTGAATCTATCTTACGTTTGAGAATTAATTCCTCAACTAGACTTCTGAATGTGAATATATTGCAGAGTTTAAACACATCCACATGAGGTATTTCCACTTAAAATAGAGCTTTTATGTTTTATGATTTATGATGAATATTTTACTTTTCCTTCTTTCTAAAGACCAAGGGTTTTGTCTGCAAGAACAAAGTAATATGGTGTAAATAGCTGGGAACTGTTCTGTGAACAGCCTGTTCCATCCAGTTTATACACACCTAGGCAGCATTTCCTGGCTTTCTCCTGGGAAAATGTGAAATAGGATACCCTAGAAGATTATAGATTAGTAATCCTAATATTTGGTGTTCCCCCAAATCCATTTGCAAAAAGTGAGAAGAAACTGCATCTATCTAAAGGTTTTTGTTGTTCAGTTGCTAAGTCGTGTCCGACTCTTTGTTACCCCATGGACTGCAGCACGCCAGGCTTCCCTGTTCATCACCAACTCCCAGAGTTTGCTCAAACTCATGTGCATTGAGTCAGTGATACCATCCAACCATCTTATCCTCTGTCACCCTGTTTTCCTCCTGCCTTCAGTCTTTCCCAGCATCAGGGTCTTTTCCAATGAGTTGGCTCTTCACATCAGGTGACCTCAGTACTGGAACTTCAGCTTCAGCATCAGTCCTTCCAATGAACATTCAGGGTTGATTTCCTCTAGGATTGACTGGTTTGATCTTGTTGCAGTCCAAGGGACTCTCAAGAGTCTTCTCCAGCACAGTTTGAAAACACCTAAGGCTTAGAAGAGCAGAATTCTGGGGCCAATTCCTTTGCTCTTAGCTGTGTGATCTTGTCTCAGTAAGGCACGGAACTTCCTTGAATCTAAATTTTCCTCTTCTTTGAAGTGGACAAACGGACATGTACTCAACGTTCTCCTAAGTTGTGAAAATCAAAGATGATGTTAGATGAGATGGTGCTTGAAACAACCATCTGCAAAACTAATGAAAAGTTGAAACAGTCTAGGAAACAGGGTGAATTGTTTTGTTAAATAAAACGAATATGTTGTGTCCACTGTCCACAGGGGACCCCCCCTCATCTCCAGGCTCATGCCTGCAGTTTGCATATTTCAGTCTGAGCTACCCCATCTGCACCCTTTCAGAAGTTGATGTTCTGGTGTTATCAGGAGCTATCATGGCTCACAAGCTACAGCAGAAGGAGCCTAAATTCAGAATGATCCAGGAGATGATGGGTCATCACTAACAATCGAAAATCTGTGGGTTTTACACTTGTGTTGCATCCTTCCTACAGTGAACGTTGTGTTATAACCAAGATCTAATGGTTGGATGGCATCACCGACTTAATGTACATGAGTCTGAGCAAACTCTGGGAGATGGTGAAAGACAGGGATGCATGTCCATGGGGTTGCAAAGAGTCGGACACGACTGATGGACTGAACAAAAACAGCAGTGGGCTTTGAAGGTGAGACTGAGGAATTCGTATGTCCCTCAATCTACCCCGTTGATGCTGCTGCTGCTAAGTCGCTTCAGTCGTGTCCGACTCTGTGCGACCCCACAGACGGCAGCCCATCAGGCTCCCCTGTCCCTGGGATTCTCCAGGCAAGAACGCTGGAGTGGTTGCCATTTCCTTCTCCAATGCATGAAAGTGAAGAGTGAAAGTGAAGTCGCTCAGTCGTGTCCGACTCTTCGCGACCCCATGGACTGTAGCCTACCAGGCTCCTCCGTCCAAGGGATTTTCCAGGCAAGAGTACTAGAGTGGGTGGCCATTCCCTTCTCTAATGCCTGCATGCATACTAAGTCACTTCACCCCATTGAAGGAACTCTCTCAAACCTGTACATTGGAGCACAGTGCTGGTTTGAATGTGAATATTTATTCGTAGAGCATTTTAACATTAAACGTGGATTTTTTGGTAGTTGTTTTGTTTCCCCTGCTCCTCTCAACAGACTCTTTCAGAGTTTTTTTTTCCTTTTCTTTGTTCAGCAAACAAGTATTTACCTGACAAAAGGAAATAGCTGGAGATGGACCTTCACAAAACCCCCAATGATGTTCCCCTGACGTGTGTCGTCCCAGTTTTATAAATTAGGAATCTGGTCATCTCGGCTCGGTCTCTGAGCAGTGCCAGCTGCCTTCTCTTGCTATCACTGCAGAGATGCTTTGAAGCGGCTTCTATATTGTGTTGGCAACATTAGCAGAGGGAGATGTGGAGGCTCTGATAGCTGGGAAGGTTACACGGCTTCACATAATTGACTATGGCAATATAAAATATTGCCTGCTCTGTTTTGTAGCAAAGTAGGTATTGCTTTCTTTTGGATTTGAAGGGAAGCAAAGGAAAGCAGTATCACCTTTGCTATGAAGTTTCCCGGTTAAAAGCGGCAAATCAGAGTTGTAAAGCGTGTCTTTCCTGGTGCATACAATAAATTACCATCCTGTCCTCCTGTGTGGACAATATGTTTCCAGCGTAATGATTCAGGTGCTTTGTGTCTTCTCTAGCTACTTAGTGTTGGGCAAATAGGTTCATCAAGAGGAACGGCTGAGAGGGACATCAGTCATTTTAGTTGATTTGCCTTCAAATAATTGCGGGTGAAATAATGATGTAGATTTTTTTTTTATTAGAAGTTGAGAAATAAAGTGTAAATATTTTCTGCTTTTTTCTTGTTATAAGTAAAAATTCAAAATAAATCATAAATAGCTAGAAGTCACCTACCATTGCCATGGGAATTGTTAGTCCCAGGCTGAACCTACTCACAGAGCTCTGATCTGAGGAAGTAGATATTCAATGAAAAAAAAAAAAAACCTCTTTATTTCTGTTACAATTGCATTATTTGAAATCAAGGGGCAGGTTAGATTTAATATTACTTTTACTTTGGGTGGTTTCAGGTTTATTTACTTGCTTGCATCTGATAGGCGTTTAGGAAAACATGGGTGAAAGTATTAGATTCTTTCCTTCGATATCCATCACTCTACCTTTAAAAATGAATGCAACAAGATACTCTTAAATAACAAATCCATTATGGGAACTCCTCTGGGAAGCTCTTTAGAATTCAGACACTGTTCAGACAATTTTCACAAGACAAAACCACTGTGGAACACTTTGGAAACTGGTGTCAAGGCAAGATAAACATTTCCCTACATTTATATGTTAAACCAAGAATCGCAAAATCAATTTCATGCTAAGGTAGGAGATAAGCACCATACGAATGGCTTCAAAAGGAAAGAATAATAAAGAAACTACATCCCAGGTGTTTTAGAGGTAATAGAAATAACTGTCTAAGGAGAAGTGTAAAGTATTTATTGAGTAGTACACTGCACTTCCAGATGTTCAAGCTGGTTTTAGAAAAGGCAGAGGAATCAGAGATCAAATTGCTAACATCTGCTGGATTGTCGAAAAAGCAAGAGAGTTCCAGAAAAACATCTATTTCTGCTTTATTGACTATGCCAAAGCCTTTGACTGTGTGGATCACAATAAGCTGAAAGAGATGGGCATACCAGCCCACCTGACCTGCCTCTTGAGAAACCTGTATGCAGGTCAGGAAGCAACAGTTAGAACTGGACCAACTCGATGGACATGAGTTTGGGTAGGCTCCGGGAGTTGGTGTTGGACAGGGAGGCCTGGAGCGCTGCAGTTCATGGGGTCGCAAAGAGTTGGACACGACTGAGCAATGGCACTGAACTGAACACTGCACTCTCTAGGGTTACACCTAGCTGGTGACAGTGATTAAATGTTCTAAGGCTGCGTAGAGAGATACTGAGGTTTTAATGGACAAGATATTGATTACATGATGAATCCCAATAGTTTGCTTCCTGCAGTTGCCTACAACCTGGGGAGAAGTGAAAATAACGCACACACGTCTGCAGGCATCATTGCATGCAAAGTGGAGCAGGTGATGAGCTAAATGAGTGATGAGTTTCTCCCATTCATGAATATGAGAGTTGTGTAATGAACTAATCTGTTTGAAACCAGGAAGTCTGTCTATAGTGCACAATTATTAAAAATGCCAATGAAATACTCAAATGTTCAGTTCAACTTGAAAACTTTCTCCTTTGGTTTCCATTTAAAGCCTCAATGTACCTTGCTACCCACTAGGATCATTTTTTCCCCAGTGGCAGCATTTAAATGTGTAAAATAAGGACCTTTAAGCAAATCAGGGAACAGTCAGGGAAAAATTGCACATTTTGAAATAATTTGATAGTATTTATAGTTTCAAAGCTCTGGTGTAGGTAGCTGCTATACAGATTGTATTAAATTTCAGTTACTCCCCTTATTGTTATCAATACCTTTTATTTTCTTTATTGTTTCAGTTCAGTTGCTCAGTTGTGTTTGACTCTTTGTGACCCCATGGACTGTAGCACTCCAGGCCTCCCTGTCCATCACCAACTCCCAGAGCTTTCTCAAATTCATGTTCATCAAGTCAGTGATGCCATCCATCCATCTCATCCTCTGTCATCCCTTTCTCCTCCTGCCTTCAACCTTTCTCAGCATCAGGGTGTTTTCTAATGAGTCAGTTCTTTGCGTCAGGTAGCCAAAGTATTGGAGTTTCAACTTCAGTATCAGTCCTTCCAATGAATATTCAGGACTGATTTCCTTTAGGATTGATTGGTTGGATCTCCTTGCAGTCCAAGGGGCTTCAAGAGTCTTCTCCAACTCCACACAGTTCAAAAGCAATTCTTTGGCACTCAACTTTCTTTATGGTCCAGTTCTCACACCCATACATGACTACTGGAAAAACCATAGTTTTGACTAGACTGACCTTTGTTGTCAAAGTAATGTCTCTGCTTTTTAATATATTGTCTAGGTTTGTCACAGCTGTTCTTCCAAGGAGCAAGCATTTTTTAAAATTTCATGGCTGTAGTCATTATCTGCAGTGATTTTCGAGCTCAAGAAAATAAAGTCTCATTGTTTTCATTGTTTCCCCATCTATTTGCCATGAAGTGATGGGATCAGATACTGTGATCTGTTTTTTTTTTTTTTTTCTTTTGAATGTTGAGTTTTAAGCCTACTTTTTCACTCTCCTCTTTTACTTTCATCAAGAGGGTCTTTAGTTCCTCTTCACTTTCTGCCATAAGGGTGGTGTCATCTGCATATCTGAGATTATTGATATTTCTCCTGGCAATCTTGTTTCCAGCTTGTGCTTCATCCAGTGCAGCATTTCTCATGATGTACTCTGGAAATAAGTTAACTAAACAGGGTGACAATATACAGCCTTGACGTACTCCTTTTCCTATTTGGAATCAGCCTGTTGTTCCATGTCCAGTTCTAACTGTTGCTTCTTGACCTGCATACAGATTTCTCAGTAGGCAGGTAAGGTGGTCTGGTATTCCTATCTCTTGAAGAATTTTCCACAGTTTATTGTGATCCACACAGTCAAAGGTTTTAACGTAGTCAATAAAGCAGAAATAGATGTTTTTCTGGAATTCTCTTGATTTTTCAATGATCCAACGGATGTTGGCAATTTGATCTCTGGTTCCTCTGCCTCTTCTAAATCCAGCCTGAACATCTTTATTGTTTAACATCAGGCTCTAACTTTGACTATAGTTATTCCTAAATAAGAAACACATGAGAAGGGAAATGAATCACAGAATCAGCGACAGGATGACTGGATGTAAATGAAGACTTGAGTGTGAGAGAAGGAGAGTGAAGGCAGTTAGAAGTGGCTGAACCCCATAAAAAGGAACAAATTTGAGTCTGTTGAACTGAAATGGATGAACTTAGAGTCTGTTATGCAGAGTGAAGTAAGTCAAAGAGAAAAATATCATATATTAATGCATATAAATGGAAGCCATAGAAATAGTCCTGATGAACCTATTTGCAGGGCAGAAATAGAGACACAGATTTGGGAACAGACTTGTGGACACAGTGAGCGAAGGAGAGGTTGTGATGAGTTGCAACAGCAGCACTGACGTGTTTACACTACTGTATGTGAAATAGATAGCTGGTGGGAAGTCACATAAAACAGGGAGCTCAGCCCGGTGCTCTGTGGCAACCTGGGGGGGTGAGATAGGGGTCGGGTGGGAGGGAACTTCAAGAGGGAGAAAGTGAAATGAAAGTGTTAGTCACTCATACATGTTTCATTCTTTGTGACCCCATGGACTGTAGCCCGCCAGGCTCTTCTGTCCATGGGGATTCTCCAGGCAAGAATGCTGGAGTGGGTGCCATTCCCTTCTCCACGGGATCTTCTTGACCCCAGGACTGAACCTGGAGCTCCTGCATTTTGCAGGCAGATTTCTGTCCCAACTGAGCCACCAGGGATGCCCTCCAGGGGGAGGGGATATGTGTCCACCTGTGGCTGATTCACGTTGTGCGTGGTAGAAACCAACACAACATTGTAAAGCAATTATGCTCCAAGTAAAAATAAGCTTTAAAAGAGTGATGACACAGTTGTTATACCCACGTTCATCAGTCTGCTGTGTCCCATGTGCTTGAATGTTTACCATATTCCCTATCGGCCACTGTCTTGAGCTCTTCACACCCTCACAGGAGCAAACTCCTCAAAGGAGCACCTGCTGCTGCTAAGTTGCTTCAGTTGTGTCTGACTCTTCCCAGCCCCATGGACCGCAGCCTACCAGGTTCCTCCGTCCACGGGATTTTCCAGGCAAGAGTATCTGGAAATAGTACCTAGAGTCCTATTTCTGTGAGTTTTCTTCAGTGTTTTTGAAAAAATAAATGGAGTCAAATGCCAAAGGGAGCATCAAAGTTGAGTCCAAAAATCACAGGAGCCCAGTGGAAACTTTTGTGTGATACTATTATCTCTTGTAGAAGCTTCTCCCTAATGGATGACAAAAAGGTGAAGCACAGTTCGGAAGTGAAAGAGTTTATGGTTAGTGGGCTTTGGCTGGGATTGCAGGGCACATGTCTCCTTGCGTCCTCTTATGTAAGAATATCTTTATACCATATATTAATATGAAAATCCAACTCTTTGCAACCCCATGCCTTATACAATCCATGGAATGCTCTAGGCTACTGGAGTGGGTAGCCATTCCCTTCTCCAGGGAATCTTCCCAACCCAGGGATTGAACCTGCGTCTCTTGCTTTGTAGACGGATTCTTTACGACTGAGCCACAAGGGAAGCCCAGTGTACTGTATACTTGCAAGTATACCATACAGCAGATGATGGAGCAATGTCATTACTTTTAAGAATAAAAGTAATATGACTCGTGTGTGTGTGTGTGCAATTTACCGGCTAAGAATGATGGAGTGCCATGGAAAGCATAGTTTATTTCATAATGAAGCCAGTCTAAAATTTATAGAATTGAAGTCAGCAGATACATTTATGGGGTTTCAAATTGAACTATAATACTTATCACAGAGAAAAATATCAGAGAAAGGATAACGTTTATTGAAAACATTTTTTTGGCCACACTGTATGGCTAGCAGGATCTTAGTTCCCCAACCACAGATTGAACCAATGCCCTCAGCAGTGAGAACGTGGTGTCCTAACCACTGGACTGCTAGGGAAGACCCTAAAAACATTTTTATTTGTAAAACTTCTGAACATCTATCAAATTAGAGGTGATATTATGGCTAACCATTTAGTCCCATCACTCAGCATCAGTGATTATCAACATGTCATCAGTCTTGTTTCATCTTAATTCTCAAATACTTTCCCCCATCAGGGGACTATTTTGAGGCAAATATCAGGTAGGATAGCAGTTCTTTCATAAATATTTCAGTACGTATTTCTTCCCAGGTGACTCAGTGGTAAAGAATCTGTTTGCCGATGTAGGAGATGTGGGTTTGATCTCTGAGTTGGGAAAATCCCCTGGAGAAGGAAATGGCAACCCACTCCAGTATTCTTCCCTGGAGAGTCCCATGGACAGAGGAGCCTGGCGGCTACAGTCCTCGGGGTTGCAAAGGCTCAGACACTGCTGAGTGCCTGAGCACATATACACATGCATCTCTAAAAGAAAAGTTCTAGAACATGGAACTACCATTATTACAACTAAAACTTAGCAATGATTTTCCTAATGTTATGAAACAGTTCATCAGATTCAGACTTCCCCCAATTATTTTACGCATTTCTTTTTAAGTTTGTTTGTTTAAATCAGGAGCAAGTAAGTTCACAGCTACAGGAGCCCATGTTCTTTTATAACAATAATTCTTAAAAAAAGGAATGTGTCTTCTGAGCCTAGAAATTCACTTGTACGGATTCTTTGGATGGTCCCACCTTATCTGGATAGATTTGGTATCTTCCTTAAAAACGTAATCTTCCTCTTAGGTGTCTTCCTCTGAAGACTCCTTCAGAATAAGAAACCTTTTGAGGCACTTTCTTTTGCGAGTCCTACAAAGGAAATGAAACTCTAAAGCAAATGGTGACCCAAGAGTCCAATGACATTTAATTTGAGCACTTAACGTTGATGTGGTGGCCACAACTACCATGAATCTAAAGTGTGTTCTTTTATCTATTTTATCTTGTCAAAAATTTCATGACTTTGACCTTTTCTTCTCCCACAACCTATACATATATAGTAGGATTTTAAAAGTATTTTTGGCAATCAAGATTTTCTTCTGATCCTTGTGTGAAAAAAGAAACACTTATGATCTTGAAAAAAAGCATATGTTAACTTCCTTTGAATTCTTTAGATCAGCTAAAAGATGAATTTGCCATTTTAAGAATATAATATTGCAAAGATCTGTCTTCAAAGTGAACCCATGCTGGAATACATTTTTATCTTAGGAAATTTATATATTTTAAAGGAAACAGCAACCAAATTTGGAGACCAGTGTGTGTACCCAATGGATCAGGTTTTTCAAAGAACCATGTCTCAAAAAATAGAGCTTTTGATTTCTTAAAATGATCTCTGAAGTCCCATCCTGAAATACATAAATCAACAAATTGAATTTTAATGGAAAATCAAGGGTGTTTTTCAAAGGACAGTTGAATGCAGCTTTGAAAAATGCGAAGACAGAGAATTATCAGCTTGTTATAATGGCATTGACTTGACACTAGCATTTTTATGTTTAAGTAAGAAGGGATATGACATCAAGGACAAATGAGGAAAGCAGCTTGTTTAAAAACACAACCGGCACAGCCCACTTCCCCCCAACCTGTGGACTTTCTCATCAGCTCGTTGAACCACCAGCTACCAGAATCACAATCACACATTTTGCATCCGTCTCATTTCAGTGTAGCTCTGCATTCGTGCTCAGTCGCGTCCGTTGTGTCCGACTCTGTGCGACCATGTGGACTGTAGTCCTCCAGGCTCCCTGTCCATGGGATTCTCAAGGCAAGAATACTGGAGCAGATGCTGTGCCCTCCTCTGGGGGATCTTCTCAACCCAGGGATCAAACCCATGTCTCCTGTGTCTCCTATATTGCAGGTGGATTCTTTACCGCTGAGCCACCGGGGAAGCTAGTTGCCTCTAATGAAATAGAAGATGAGGCCACCATGTTGTAGAGCACATTCAACAAGATGTTCTAGAATTCCTCCCATCACTTTGGAATATAGTGTTTAAAATATAAAAACACATGGACTTCATGTGCATTAAATCTCTGTAGAGTAATGCTGTGAGACTGTTAATTTTGTTCCCATGTCCACGGGGAGGACCTGAGATGGTGGGGCTGGATGGGTGGGTCGTGTTGCAGTTGATGGTAGGGATATTCCTCAGGTTTGGATATTAGCTACACATCACATGTGTGTTCCACCTCGTTGTGCTGCCAATTCATAAGAAAACGAACAAATTTAAAGTGAAAAAGTACAATTTCAGGCCATGCAGCTTCCCGTGGAGTGGAAAACATGGAATAAATCAGCCAACAAGCA
Organism: Cervus elaphus; assembly: GCF_910594005.1. Classification (NCBI taxonomy): domain Eukaryota; kingdom Metazoa; phylum Chordata; class Mammalia; order Artiodactyla; family Cervidae; genus Cervus; species Cervus elaphus. The sequence continues at coordinate 11,708,269 of NC_057841.1, read as the reverse complement.
GGAGAAAGTTGAGAGTAATTGCTAAAGTGTCAGACAATGAAAATGGCAAACCTCTTTTGGGGCATGATAAGGGCTTTATGTTTATGTTTGCTCCCCTATATCTTACTCTCCTGTGTCTTCTTTCTGTGGAGAAGAAAGGTCATCACTGTGGCTGTTGGCTAAGTTTTTCTACATCGAATACTTACAAAGAATATACAGTCATTGAGAAAGGAAGTTATTTTCTAGGTTATGCCAAGATGCATAATGAATAGAGGACATTATTTAATCTTAAATTTAGATGAATATAGATAACTGAGTAGTATGTCATGTATTATTATGCCTTAATTCTGAGTGTGTTTGTATTTCATTCATCATCATTGGAGATATTTAGGTCCTGTGTATACAGAGAGGATAAAAAAGAAACAGTACCTATCTTTAATAATTTTCTTTCTTTATTTTTTTTACTTTTGGTCATAGGCCACAGCATGTGGGGTCTAATTCCCCGACCAGGGGTTGAACCTGCACCCCCTGCAGTGGAAGGCAGAGTCTTAACCACTGAACAGCCAGGGAACTCTACCTGTCTTTTTTTAAAACCCACCACCTACCTCTTGAGTCATTGGCTTGGTTTCATCCACATTATGGTCTGGAATTTTTACTTGTTCCCAGTGTAGTTTAGCTTAGGGATTGTAGTTTGCTTGCATAAAGTGTACTTACTTTTCTAAGCATACTTACTTTTCAAAAAAATTTCCCAAATTTGGGGTGCTATGGAGTAGGGATTTCATTTAATAAATTGAGGACTTCTCTGATGGTCCAGTGGTTGAGACTTCCACTGCAGGAGGCACAGGTTTGATTCCTGGTCGGGGAAATTCTGCGTGCCATGTGGTACGGACCAAAGGAAAAATGAAGTTGGACCCATCTGGGATTCTTATACCTGTTATTGAAATAAAATATCTTTAAAACAAACTTATGGTTGCCGGTGGGAAGGGATAGTTAGGGACCTTGGGAAGGTCATACACACACTGCTAGATTTTAAATGGAAAATCATCAAGGACCTACGGTAGAGCAAAGGGAACTCTGCTCAGTGTTATGTGCCAGTCTGAATGGGAGGAGAGATGGGGGAAGAATGGATACATGTATGTGTTTGGCTGAGTTCCTTCACTGTTCACCTGAAGCACCACAACATTGTTAATTGGCTATACACCAATACAAAATGAACAGCTTAAAGTTTGGGGAAAAAAAGTATCCGTATACTCTTGTTTTAGTAACATGTGATCTTGCTTGATGCAAATGGAAAAATTTAAGATTGTGTGTGAAAGCTTTTCATCTTTGGAATAATCATGGTGGAAATGTTAACCCCTCAGTAAGGTTTTCTGCAGAAATTTCACTCTGCTGCTTTTCTAGCCCCATTTGTTTCTAGAAATTACTCTGTTTGGAGCCCTCTGTACTGTGTAGGGTCAGTGTATGAGTTTGCCTTCTTGCTTGATCTGGGGTATTCTTGTGGGTTCTGTTGGTCTGATTGGCCACCGGGGGTGTGGTGACCCCGTAAAGATTTTGTGCTAAAGAAGAGGGTTGAACTCGGTGAACTCTGTGATTACACATTCAATTTACGCATTTTTGAGATGAGCCCTTCTTCCATTTTTAGCCATAATTTATTTTATTTCAACAAATTACTTCAGTTAGTCTGCAACTTAAAAAGAACACATTTGAAATGCTTTTTCATTTACACTGCTGTGTACTCATCTTTTTGGAATGTACTTACAGCATTGAAACTACTATTATTTAGGTTCTTTTCTACTAAGTTTTTTCTAAATCTTACTCCTTTTTGTTGTTCACTTATTTCATGTGGTCCTTCAACATGAATCATTTATCATTTTTAATTTCTTCTATAATCATTTAGCTAATTTCCATTCCTTTTATACCTTCTTTAAAGAAATGTAAATATTTGACTTCTTTACTCTTAATTTCTCCCTCTACATTTTTAAAGCTTTCCATTTTCTTGTTTTAAAGGCATTTGCATCCTTCATGGTTCTTGATTTTCTTTATATTTTACACCTAGCTTTCAGAATTTTTCACTTATGCTCTTAACTTTTTAGTGTATTTTTTAATACTTCTGTTTCATTTCACTTGTTTTAAACAACTCCTTCTCTTTTCTTAAATAGAGTTACATTTTAAAGATATTGACAGTGAAGCAGTGGGACTGTGGAGGATCTTGTGAGGCCACATTGCAGTGGGAGGTAGCTGGGCTCTCCCCTACTTTATCTGTCCCCAGAGCTGTTCCTCCCATTCTTTTGTATAGATTTTCACTCTTTTCTGATATAAATGTTCCAGATATTTCTTTGCGATGCCCAGACTGATAGGATAGTTACCCTGTTTAGGATATTTGTGATATTTATAAAGTGAAGGTGTATGTGAACTTACAGTGTTGTTTGAATTTGCACATGATTCCATTTGTAGCCAAAAATATGTTGAAAAGCTATGTGTTATGACAAAAATAAACAATATCTGCAGCAGTGGGAGATGAAAGGAAACAAGACCTAAACTTGTAGATGTTGGGCTTCCCTGGTGGCTTAGTGGTAGAGTATCCACCTGCCAATGCAGGAGACGCAGGTTCCATCCCTGGGTCAGGAAGATCCCCTGGAGAAGAAAATGGCAACCCACTCTGGTAGTCTTGCCTGGGAAATCCCATGGACAGAGGAGCCTGGTGGGCTACATTCTAAAGGGTCTCAAAGAATCAGACATAACTTAGTGACTGAACAACAACGAAACTTGAAGGTAGGGTAAACCTTGCTTTCAAGGACTCAGTTGATTTAGAAAACTGTCAAGAGGCACTGGTTTCTTGATAAATACGCCTGGGACCTGAGGAATATACCCCTGTCTGTCCCTGAGGACAGATTCAGGATTCACTCATTCCGTGTCAGAGGTGATTTTGAGAACCATAATAACCATGGATGAGAAGAAGGGCCGTACGTTCTGAACAGATGTGACACCAAAGGGTGTGTGCAAGGCTTCTAGCCACACTTCTGCAGTGGGTGGTCTCTCCTGAGCCTGCCCTGGTCTCATCCACTTGCTTTTCCAGCCTGTCTTAAAAGTTTCATCCCGTGGTTCTGGTTTTTCCTCATACCTCGTGGAGTTAGGTAGGGCCAACCAGACCTGGCCAGGACTGGAGTGATGCCTGATGGAGACTTTTAGCCTTGTCTCTAAGGGATGGGCTCATCGGGAGAGCAGTCCAGGATTGTTACATTGATTGAAAACGAAAATGTCAGTCACTCAGTCGTGTCCGACTGTTTGTGACCCCATGGACTGTAGCTTCCCAGACTCCTCTGTCCATGGAATTCTCCAGACAAGAATCCTGGAGTGGGTAGCCGTTCCCTTCTCCAGGGGATTTTCCTGAGCCAAGGATTGAACCCGGGTCTCTTGAATTTAAGGCAGATTCTTTACCATCTGAGCCACCAGGGAAGCCCCATTACGTTGATTAAAAAACAAAACCAAAAACCTAAGAAGAAAAGATACTCCTTTCATTAATAGAGTTCTGACCTTGGTCTTTTGGATAAATCCAGGAGAGGGGCCAAAGGGTTGCTGTGTCCCGCTAGTCTGTCTGGAGTGAACCAGGGAAGCCGTTTGGGGAGGTGAGAAGTCCCCAGGTTAGTCAGGCCACCACGCTCTTCCAGTGTCAAGATTTGTCCCTTTTAGTGGACCCGACAGTTCCTTTGATTTATCTTTCCTGTTCACCGGACATGGAGGACTCAGTGAAGGGGGAACAAGGCCCCTGGTCAGGCTCCCCAGCCGACCATCGTCCTCGCAGATGGCAGCCCTGCCCTCGCCTTTCTGGGCATCCGTCGAAGTCCCCAGTTCCCTCAGTGACCCACCTTGTGGGGCCCCCGGGAGATCCTCCTCTGCTTGAATCGCCCTGACTCCTGCTCCAGGAGGATGTCCTAGTTTAGGAGTCGCCGAGACCTCCTGCCTTAACGTGTGCAACACACAGTGTCTTATTAGACAGAAGGTGAGCCCGGCCCCTCGGATGTAGATTGAACGACTGACAGCGCTTTGAACAAGGCCAACCGTGGTGTTCTCTAACATCTGAGAGATTTTCCAGAGTGAGTCTCAGTGGTTGTGTACTCTTTCCGAAAATATAGCTAGTTCTTTCCCCAAAGAAAGGGAAACTCAGAGAGCTAGGTGAAGCAAAATCAAGCATTTGATTTAGTGTAGTCAAGGTGTTAGACCTTCCTGTCTCCATCCTTAGGGAAATTCGCAGGAAGAACTGTTGTTGGTTCTTCTGTTGTTATTCAGTCCCTAAGTCGTGTCCAGCTCTTTGCGACCCCATGGACTGCAGCACACCAGGCTTCCCTGCCCTTCACTGTCTCCCAGAGTTTGCTCAGACTCATGTCCATTGAGTCGGTGATGTTACCTAACCTCTGCTGCTGCCTCTCCGTTTGCCTTTGATCTCTCCCAGCATCAGGGTCTTTTCCAATGAGTCAGCTCTTTGCATCAGGTGGCCAATGGATTGGAGCTTCAGCATCAGTCCTTCCAATGAGTATTCCAGGTTGATTTCCTTTAGGATGGACTGGTTTGATCTCCTCGCTGACCAAGGGACTCTCAAGAGTCTTCTCCAGCACCACAGTTTGAAAGCATATTCTTCAGTGCTCAGATTTCTTTATGGTCCAACTCTCACATCCATACATGACTACTGGAAAAACCACAGTTTTGACTAGGACCTTTGTTGGCAAAGTGATGTCTCTGCTTTTTAAAATTCTACTCACTATCAAATACCCAGATCCTTGCTCTCTCCATAAATATCTATTTCTTCTCCTCTTGGTAGAGTTCCCTGAGGGCTGGTCATAATCTTTCTCAATATTTAAATTATTCCTGACGGTGTAGGTATCTGGACACATTTGGATAATCTTTTAAACACTATTTATTCATTATAGAGCAATTTATTAAGATATCAGAGTGCTTGAATTGGCTGTGGGATTAACAATGCTTCACTTGCAATTTTTGAGTAAGTAGAACACTACTTCCCCAAGGGCAATTGTAGAACTCAAATACCAGTGGTACATTTTTATTCCTGGGGCAGACTTCTTATTTTGGCTATTTCTTGGCACTCACATAGATCTTGAGGGGAGCGGTGGAAAGCCTTTAGTTGGTCATCAGGTATTTTCTGCTGTTTTGTATTTAAATCATAAAAAGAAATGAGAATCTTTCCTATTTAAAATGACTCCTAGAGGTTGAAGCTCTAGAAATCCTTATGGATGTGTTTGTCCTCTGGAATCTTATTGATGATCAGCTTGCAAAAACCTTGAAAATGACCAGTTCTCTAACACACCAAAGTTTCGGAAATATATATTTATACAAGATGAAGAAAATAAATGATGAAATTGTTTTAAAAGTATTTCACCAATTTGACTTTTCAGTTTAATTTGAAGGATGCCATTAGAGAAAGGTGAAGTATAATTTTCAGATTCATTGAAAAGCTTTAAGAAATTAGATGAACAGTAGGAAGAACCATCAATTAAACTAGAACTTACAAAATTGTTTTGGTAACTGTCAGAGAAGTTCCCATATGAGGTTCTATTTTCCCGATAATAATTGCCAAGGAAACTGAAAATTGCATTACAAAAATTGCTTCTTGTTCTTATACTTGCCTTAAAAAGAGTCAAATTGTATACTCAATTGTTCAACAATTGCAACAGTACTTTCATGTGCCTCTCTCATACTCTATCTTGCGAAATTAAAGATTTAAAAAGGAAAATGAGTTGAAGGACTCTTCTGTAAGGTCATAGCACTAATAGGAGTTCCAACAGGATAGCTGGTTATTCTCCAAATTTATACACATGTGTGACAAGAGGCACTCTACCGTCGAGTTATGCAATCTCTTTCAGTATTGATTTCTTACATTTTATTTTATGCTTTTGATAAAACCAATTTTCGAGCATACTGCTAAAGCATATTGATTTCTTCAGATCTGCAGTGAGGACAAAGGTCAGATATTTTCTGTGTGTGGGTGTGTGAGCGAACATTTGT